>NC_063351.1:5507792-5517352 GCF_021869965.1 Rhincodon typus
GGGGGCAGTGAGTGAGCAGGTAGAGAGTGAGGGGGGAGTGAGTGAGCCGATTGAGAGTGAGTACTGTTGTTTCACAGCTAACATACTATTCTCTGCACTGTTGCAGAGTGATAGGCAAAAATCTCTTTTCACAAAATCAGCATCTAACAACTAATCAATATAAATGCATTTACTTTTCCACTTTCACACGTGGCCTGTGGAGTGGAACGCCAGTTAGAAACTGGTATTGTTCACCCATCACTCATGTCAGCACAAAGTGATCAATTTACTGAGTTTATACTTTGTTGTTGGTTTTGAGTTTTTTAAAACTCTTGGACCCGACAGCGCAGTAAACCTGCAACATCAAGAGAAAAACACAGATCCCATTTGCCAGAGCCTTAGACAGTGATCGGGATCTGAGACCTGGGCCTGATCAGACTTATGCTGATTTGACTAGAAAGTAATTGCATATCACTTTGCTGCACAGTTGAAGAGCCGTGCTTTCCTTTTTAATGTTAAAGGCCTTTAATTAGGATGGTAATTTGTTCCCTCGTCACGGGCAATTGTCACTTTCCTTTGCGTTAAAGGTTCTTGGAGGTAGTTGAACATCAAGGCTGAGGCAATGTAGGCTGAAGGCTCCCTCAGGGGATTACAACCTTTGTCGTTAAAATGATTTATGAGACAGGGGCTCTTTTACAAGTTGAGTAGTACATGACAGAGGGGATAATATGGGAGAAAACATTGCCTTCAAAACTAAGATGGATGGATTCACCCAGACTGCCTGTTTTTGTTATTTACAATGGCTGAAAGAGGATTTTTATTCCTGAAGAACTTCATTTGGTGGCAGATTCCATATGGGGTGAGTCAGCTTCCTCAGTGTTAGATTTCCATCTGGGGGTGGTCAATGAGGAACCTGGTGTGGACATGGCATCACTTCAGTTTGATCCCTTGAAGTAAACTGCGGTATATGATCACTTATTATTTTAAGCTCCATGATAAAATGTTTATAAATGAGGAGCATGTGAGGATCAGTTGATACCGCAATGTAAATTGGACCTACAAAGTAAGCCTTTTGATGAATGAAATTAAGGTTGTGTTAGCCCACAGGAAATATACTCCTCACTAGCAATAATTAACAGCATTTTGAAAAACTCCTTTAAGCGGGAACTGCCCATTGGAAGTGGATACATGCTGGGCAGAGTGGGTGAAGACTATTGAACACATTGTGCAATGCTGAGCCTTCAGTGTTATCTCCTTCACACTATCATATGTGAACTGGAGCTGCTTAGACTTCAGCTCGATAATATACAACGTAACAACAGATTGTCATTCTGGTTTTTCCTTGGAGCACATAGTCTATGTCTGCAGTACTGCATCATCTGAATGGCTGACTTTCAGATAATACCAACTCTGTCTGCTATCTCTGAGTAAGGAAACCACTCTCAAGATACTCCATCAAAGTAAAGCAGAGGAGGCCTCTTCCCAGTGTCACTGGTCAATACCTACTGCTGAATGAATACCTGAAACGATTGATTGGGTCAGTCAATTTCGTTGTTGTTTGTAGGATCTTGCCATGCACCCCTGGGTTACTGTACTTGCTCCATTAGGAAGGTAACTGCCCTCCAAAAACATCATTGGCTGCAACAGTGCTTTGGGATATCTGAAAGTCATGAAAGGCACTGTACAAATGCAAAACTAGAACTCCCTTCCTAATACCTTGTGGGTGTTCGGCATCACATAAACTGCAGCAGTTCAAGGAAGTGGCTCACCTGCACCTTCTCAAGGGCATTTGGGGGAGGACAGTAAATACTGACCTAGCCAGCAACACCTGTGTCTTGTGAAAGAATAACATAATTCCAGTGATAGCCACCAAAGTTACAGAGGACCAAAGGCTGCTCTCTCATTAGAGAGAAACAACTAGTGGTGAGTTTGACCTTAGGAACGTGTGAGGTCCAGGAGGTGGGATCTTCATAGTGCCGTCAGCTGGTGTGGGAGTTGAATCTGCGCTGTTCATGTCACTCTGCAAAGCAAACCAGATGTCCAGCCAACTAAGCAAACCAGCTCCTTAATAAAGTAATATAGAGGTCAATAAAGGAATGACAGGGTTGAATAGTATGACAGGAAGTAGATATGAGCAGATCAAGAGGGACTATGAGGTATGTAAGGAGAAATTGCAAATGCCTGTCTGTAAATGCACAACATGTGGTAAATACCGTCAGTGAGCTGTAAACACAAATAGCCATGTGGGAATTTGATGCAGTGGCCATAATGAAAACATGGCTTAAAAGTAATGTGTTGGGCATTTAATATTCGTGGATATAAAAGTATTTGGGAAAGATAGAGAAAGCAGAAAAGGGAGTTGGGGTGACAGTGCTAATAAAGATGGACATGATAATATTGGAATTAGAGAATAAAGAGCAGGAGTAGGCCATTCGGCCCTTCAAACCTAAACCGCAGTTTAACACAAGTATGGCTGATTTTCACTTCAACTACACATAATCCTCACTTCCTTCATGATTCAAAATCTATCAATCACTGTCTTGAATATACTCAATGCCTGAATATTCACAATTCTCTGAGGTGGACACGTCCAATGATTAATAACTGAGTGTGAAGAAATTTCTCCTCATTACAGTCCTAAATTGTTGTCCCCTTGTTCTGAAACAGTGACGTCTAGTTCCATGTTCTTCAGGGAAACCTTCCTCCCAGAAAGAGAGGGTATCCTTCTGATGCAAAGGCAAGATCCATTCAGTTAGAGTTGAGAAGCAGGAATTGTCTGGTCTTGCAACTAGGGGTATTCGACAGCCCATAACAGACCAAACCTGCCAAGAGTTTAATGGCAAGGCAAAATAAGGTATAATTTTTAATATACTTTTAGGTTTCCTGCTGGGAGAAGAGAATCGGAATGTTCCCCAGGCCCCTCAACAAAACTTTGAGTTTCAGGACAAGGCCTGGGTATGGAAACAATGCTGAAGAATTAAAGTGTGTCTGCGCCTTGATGTGCAAGCTTAGTGCTTCCATGGAACGACCCCAGCCAATACCAAGTTAGGAACCTAGGGCCAGGACTAGACCTTTCAGCCGGTTAAACTTATTTTGCCAATAAATTCAAGGATAATCTGCGCCTTAAGTCCACTTAACTGCCCTTGATCCATATCCCTTGATAACCTTAATTAACAAAAATTAATGAATCGTAGTCATGAAATCTCCAGGCTTTTGAGTGAGATAGTGTTTGTTGGTAAAGGTCTCATAAGGGGAATGTTATTCAGCATTCGACCAACAACCAATTTAAGCACAACCAGGTTCCATCATTAGCAATGAATTAAATGACTAGGTCATCTGTTTTCAAAGTTGTTTGGGGATAAATGTCGATCGGGACACAGAGAAAACTCATTGCTTCAAGCTCTGCTTCAAAATATCACCGTGAGATCTTTTAGGTCCTTCTCAAAGAGTGAATGGTTTAGCATCACATCCAACATGCAGCGCTCCTTAGGTAGTGCACTGGAGTGCCAACCCAGACCTAAGTGAATGAATCATTTATTGTCACATATATCTTGGGAGATATAGTGAGAAGTGTTCTGTTACCACAATACGGTGCCATTTTCAGGTACAAAAGAGTGAAAAGAAAGTACTTAAATAGAGTTCATCTTCATCAGTAAGGTCCCAAATACAGCTCCAGGACTTTTGCAAGGTTCACGCTTCGGGCCTACTGCCGCCAGGAGCCCTCACTCCTTCATCACTGCGGCCGACGCCTCACCACCAATTCCAGGAGCTCGTGCATCGGGCCTACAAAGCAAGGAGTCATCACTATGGTCACTGCCAATGCTGTTCCAGCCTCCCCGTGGCGACAGGAAGTTGAAGAATAGAAAAAGAAAAACAAGATGAATAGGAGAGAGTGAAAAAGGACACGGCCGGCCTTGAGCGTATGGGTCTACCATGCCGGTGCCACCATCTTCGATGGCTGGGCCCGCTCCCCTCTCCACGCTGCAGGGCCCACTCTACCCTCTGTGCTGCAGGTCTCGCTGTCACCTCCGTGCTGCAGGGCCCGCTCTCCCCTCCGTGCTGCAGGGCCCGCTCTCCACTCTGCACTGCAGGGCCCGCTCTCCCCTCCGTGCTGTTGGTGCACTCTCTTCTGCTGCCACTGCCGCTACATGTCCCACGCTGCTGGACCACACTGAAGATGCTGAAAAGGCCTAAAAGGTTCTTTTCAAAAGAGAAAAGAAGAAAAAAGGAGCGAAAGAAAGAAGTAAAAAGAGAAAAAACAAATAAAGAAAGTAGATGGAAGCAGACGAGCCCCAGACCAGGAGCTTGAATTCGGAGCTGCTACTCTGCCACTGACAGCTTGGTTTTCGTTCTTCAAGTCTCTGGAGTTGAGTTTAAAACTATAATCTGGTGGCTCAGAGACCAGAAGCAAATAACGTTTCAGTGCTGTTTTGGCATTCTCCTATTATCAATAAATGTTTTGAGTCCAAACACATTGATGCCATTGTCAGGCAAATTCATTTTATTCATCACTAGGGCTCACATTGCTCGCACCCACACTACGGTTTGTGTACAATATTCTAAAACATCGGTCATTAGAAATATGTCATTTAACTGCAGTGTGAGGATAAAGTGCCCCCTCTTGGCCACTTTCAGGAATCACCTAGTGACAACACCTGGTCCCATCAGAGAGCCCTGGCTGACAGACATAAACAGGAGTGTTAGGGTTTCTGTTGACTCTGAGAAAACCAGACCAGTGTCAAATATTATGCACATGTAAATAAGGGGTAACTTGGTGACAGGATACTGGCTCTGTGCTGTTATTTCACATTGATCTAAGCCATAATCAGTGTAATTTAGTTTGGAAAAGACTGAGGTCTGTATTCCCAAACCCTCAAGCATGCCATCAATTTAAACATCACCAGCAGCTAACTTTCATAGATTTAAATATGGAGTTTTATTCACTCACTTACCCCACAAATCTAACACTTTGTCAATCACACACCCATGAAAGATACAGTTAAAGAAGGTAATCCACAGCTACGTGCAGCAAAACGAGACAGAATACTAACAATTCATGTGCCTTTGACAGTCCAGTGAAGGAGCAAATATATCCCACTCTGGAATTGTAGCTCATGTAAGTTCAGATGGCTGGAGTTAGGTATGGATTAATCACAGTGTTCCTGCAAAGCATTACTGTTCAGCGTGAATAAGTACTGGCGACTGTTGTAACTTGAGGTCCAACGTTTTACAGCAGAACTCCGAGCTCTTTGGAAACAGGGTGAAGGAGACATTTAAAAGGCTTTGGGACATCCTTTCACTGCAGCAGTGGTACTTTTAATGTTGAGTTGCAAACTGTCCATATTTCTTCCAAGTTTCGAAACATGTATCAGTATCACAGAACAGTTTCTACCACGTGATTAATGACCATTGATACAGAATAGAAGGCAAATGGTGGTCTTTCAATATTAAAGAATTATTTTTAATCCTTTGGACAAAGGGAAGTCTTGTTTGACTAATTTATTGGAGTTCTTTGAGGAAATAACAAGCACCATATAGAAAGGGGAACTGGTGGATACACTATAGATTTTCGGAAGACATTAGTGTCACTTCAAAGATTACTATGTAGAATATTAAGTCTTGGTGGTAGGGCAGTATTCCAGAAAATTATTTTTCCAGCTACAGGGGCCTCCAGTGTCCATGCACAGCAGCAACGTCTGGAATCAGAAGTCAGTGCTGAGATTGGCGTGCTGGCACTGATCCTAATGCACAGAACCTTGCAGCAGCTTAGAGGGAATACCGGTGTAGGGTGTAACATATCAGCATGGATAGAACTTGGGTTGGCTAATAGAAAGAAGGGAGTCAGCATGAAAGGGTCATTTTCAGGTTGGGGAGATGGGGCAAGTGTCGCAGGGATCGGTGTTGCAAACTAAATTATTTATAATTTATGTCAATGACTTGGATGAAGGAACTGAACGTAAGGTTGCTAAATTCAATGATGTTACAAAGGTGAATAGGAAAGTAAATTGTGAAGAGAATATGAAGAGTCTGCAAAGGGACAGGGAGAGGTTGTGAGTGGGCAAATAAATTGTCAGATGGGATATAATGTGAAAATGTGAACTTGTCCATTTCAGCAGGAGCGATAGGAGAGCAGCACAATACATAAATGGAGAGAAACTGTAGAATTCTGAGATACAGAGGTATCTGGGTACATGAACCATAAAACATTAGGACACAGGTATAGCAAGTGATTAGGAAGGCAAATGAAATTTTGTCATTTTTATATTCTATATAAAAGTTGGGATATCAGGATTCTTTCAGCAGCTCATCAGTCTTGGAAATCTCTTCTCCTGGGGAAAACGGAGAGAGGGTCATTAAATATTTTTTAGGCACAGGTAGATAGATTCTTGACTAACAAGGGAGTCAAAGATTGTTGGGAGTAAGTGGGAATATGAAGTTGACGTCACAATCAAGTCAGATCTTATTGAATGGCAGAGGGGCTGAATAACCTACCCCGATGCTGATTTGTACGTTTATATGTTCGTATGTTCAGGCACGAAAGGTAAATGATGGTCTTTCATACTTCATTTGTGGACAACTGATCTTGATAACTTTCCTTGGATATATCACAAATCTGGTGTATTAGAGCCTAGGAGTTAATTGTCATTGTGTTTGGGAGAAAGATTCAAAAATAACAAAGGGGTGATGATGGCATTGCTGTAGGTATGGTGAAGATAGACTTTGAAAATCATTTGGTCTAAAGTCGTAAAACAGACTTGTCAGGAAAGGATAACTCATGGGATAAATGGATCAGTAGTGTTAAGGAAACCAATTAGCTGAATGAAAAGAAACATAAAATAGTGGTTAATGGATATTTTTAGGCTAAAGGAAGATTTGTAGTGGAATTCCCCTGGGTTTAATGTTGGAACTCTTATTTTTATTGTTTTATATAAAGCTAACTTTCATAGATTTAAATATATTCACTCACTTACCCCACAAATCTAACAGATTTGGTGGCACGGTGTCTCAGTGGTTAGCACTGCTGCCTCACAGCGCCACGGAACCAGATTTGATTCCAGCCTCGGGTGACTCTCTGTGTGGAGTTTGCACATTCTCCTCACGTCTCCGTGGGTTTCCTCCGGGTGCTCTGGTTTCCTCCCACAGTCCAAAGATGTGCAGGGTAGGTGGATTGGCCGTGCTAAATTGAGCATAGTGTCCAGGGATGTTTAGGTTAAGTGGGTTAGACGTGGGAAATCAGGGGTCGGATAACGGGTCTGGGTGGGATGCTCTTCGGTGGGGCGGTGTGGACTTGTTGGGCCGAATGGCCTGTTTCCATACTGTAGGGATTCTATGATTCTATGACTAGACCTAGGTGTACAAGCACAATTTCAAAATTTGTGGTGACATAATCTTGGAAACACGGTAGAATGTGAGGAGGTTCATGTAGAACTTCAAAAGCACACACAAGTTGGTGGAATGAGCAGATGAAGTTCAGTGATTCACTTTAGTAGGAAGAACATGGAGAGACAATCTAAGATAAACGGTGCAAGAGCAAAGGGTGTACATGTGCACAAATCATCAACAACGACAGGTTTAGAGAGTGATTAATAAAACATACAGTGTTCTAGGTTTTTCTAACAGCAGCATAAGCGTACAAGAGCAAGGAGTTACATTGAATTTCTACGACGCTAGATTGGCCTGAGTTGGAGTACAGCATCCACTTCCAGGCACTGCATTTCTGAAAGAATTGTATGATCATAAGACAACAAGATATAGGAGCAGAAGTAGACCTGTCGGCTCCTTGAGACTGCTCTGCTATTCAATGGGATCACAGCTGATCTGAGAATCCTCAACTCCACTTTCCTGCCTATTCCCTATAAAACTTGCTCCTGCTTTCTCTCCCTTGATGTTGCCAGACTTCCTGAGTTTTTCCAGCAATTTCTGTTTTTGTCCTTCATTCCCTTACTGATTAAAAATCTATTTCATCCTTGAATATACTTATCAACCCAGCTTTGACAACTCTCTGCAGTAAAGAATTCCTCAGATTGGCTATCCTCTAAAAGAAAGAAAATAGTCCTCCTCATCCCTGCCTTAAATGGGCAACCTCTCTGGCCCTGGGACCTCCCACAAGGGGAACAACCTCTCCACATCTGCTCTGTTAAATTCTCTAAGGGTCTTGTATGTTTCAGTAAGATCTCCTCTCACTATTCTAAAAAGGCCCAACCTACTCAACTTCTTCTCAAAAGAAAATCCCTCCTCACCCAGGATCAAACTAGTGAACCTTCACTGGGCTGTCTTCAATGTCAGTGTATCTTTCCTCAGGTGAGAAGATCAAAACTGTACATAATATTCCAGGTGTGGTCCGACTAAGTGCCTTTTATATTTTTAGCAAAGTTTCCCTATTATTATATGCCATTACCTTTGAAATAAATGCCAAAATTCCATTTGCTTTCCCTATTACCTGCTGAGTTTGGATGCAAGCCTTTTGTGATTCATAAGGATATGAAGGATGTAAATGCATTAGAAAGAATATTCATGAGGATGGTTCCAGGGATGAGGAAGGTCAATTTTTGAGGATAGACTGGAGAGATTAGGGCTGAATGTCTGGAGAAGGATTTGATACAGTATTCAAAAGTGTGAGAGGTCTGGCCAGTAGTTAGGGAGAAAATGTTCCAATTTGTAGAATTAGAGGGAACACATTTAAAGTAATTGTAAGCAAAGTGGAAGTGCTATGAGAATTTTTTTCCCAGGATAATTAGGATCTGGAATGCACTACCTGAGAATGGGGGGAGGCAGGATCAGTTGATGCAATCAAAGGGGAATTTGATGGTTAATTGAAAAGGACCAATGTACAGAGGGACCAGTGGAAGGGTTGCAAACACAGTAGACAAGTGGCCTCTTCCTGCACTGTAACACGTCCATGATTTTGTGAATTCTGTAAGCAGCAAGTGTGAAATTCCATAGAGGAGTGCTGTTTACACATATCCATTCAAGGGCGAGGCCACCACTGTTAGAAATAAAGTTGGAACTTTCCAAAATCTTGACAGTCTACATGAAGTTGCAAAGATCACTTGAGCCCTTGACAGCCATCTTAACAGTTAATCAGATTCAATTTTAAATGGAAGCCAATACTGGTATGATACTCCTCACTCCCACAGAAAAGAAATGGAATTCTATTTCAATTTCAACATGGTTTCCTTGTGAAACAAAAAATGTATATAAACAGATATGAATACCTTTTCTCTCAAAATCCCCCAGTTACCTTTTGTCTGGTGAATAGTTGTTAATGTCAGTTTTGGAGAGCATTTCCAAGTTCTGGTTGATGACTAAATCGGTGTTGAGTTTCCCCAGTCTGTAACGTCTGTAACATGCAGCTTGAAATGACTGTTAGAGGGCCTGGTTCTACAAAGCACTTAGTCCTCCAACGTTTCTCCCTCTCCAGCTCTGAGCTTCTCAGTCCTTGAGAATTTTTTTGCCTCACCCATTTGCAGCATTTTCCCAGGTGGTACACTTTAGTCAAGCCACTCCTCATCCTTCTAAGACAACAAGGTGCAAGGCTGGATGAACACAGCAGGCCAAGCAGCATCATAGGAGCAGAGAGG
>NC_063351.1:5517852-5529619 GCF_021869965.1 Rhincodon typus
CACGTCAGAACTCACCACAAGACTTCTACGACCACTGGGCATCAGAGTGGCACACAAACCCACATCAACCCTACGACAAGTGCTCACCCAAACTAAAGACCCACTCCCCGCCATGGACAGGACCAATGTCATCTACAAGATCCCCTGCAGAGACTGCGAGAAACACTACATCAGACAAACAGGAAGGAAACTCACAACAAGAGTACATGAACACCAACTGGCTACAAAAAGACACGACCAATACTCACTCATCTCAATCCACATGGACAAGGAGAACCACGACTTCGACTGGGACAACACCAAGATCCTGGGACAGGCTAGGCAGAGACATGCACGAGAATTCCTGGAAGCATGGCACTCCATGAAACAGGCTATTAATAAACACGTTGAACTCGACCCCATATACATTCCACTACGGAGGAAACCTGGAAGTGAGGCAATCCATCGCAACGGACCCCAGAGTTTAAAAACCAGGTGGGAAAACACACCGACGCTTCATCAGAGGCTGCACTGAGGATGTTACCAAGCATGGTAACGAAACGTCTGCGGAACAACAAACTAGCTCGGCGAGCCAACCAACCTCAACACCCACAACCCGAGCTACAAATCAACTCCAAAACCTTAATGTGGCATTTTCCCAGCTAACCACTGCTGGTTACCTCTGCCTCTACCAGTTATGTGCTACTGGGTAAGTGTTGTTTGATGCAATTCACTGCCATTTTTCCTCTTTTGTCTTGGCCTATGTAGTGAGTAGTAGTAAACCAATAGAAAAGACACTGTCCTTAGATTACAAGAAGGTTTGTTTTTCCTCAATAGTAATTAGTATAAGTATATATGGCCAGATGTACTGACCAGGACCATGGGGAGCTGGTACAGACACATCTACTCCCTTTGAGAGCTACAGTAAACTTCTTGTCTCTACCCACAGACTCTGTATGACATCAGTAGAATGGGTGGAGCCAATATAACCTTAACACCTTCTGAATCATTTCTTCATACAACATCTTCCCACATGCTTTCTTCCTATAGTTAACCCATTATACAATTAGGTATATGACTATATTCCATCATTGACCATTTCCATCAGTGTTGTGAAGTCTGTGGCGTCCTCCATTTTGACAATGTTGACCAGCTCTCTCATGTCTACATAAATGATCCAAAGTGTTTCATCTGTTTTCCACTATGAGTTTAGGAAACCCAATGTAGTTTTCCATGAGTTGCTCCTTGACTAGTTGGTCAATAATGATTTGTTCCTGACCAGTGTATTTGGGCAGCTGTTCGTTTCTCGACCAGTTGCTCTCTGCGGGGATTATAAATCTCCTCCAACTCTTTCTATGAAGTTAAGGTTGCATGCAGCCTTAAAAATGAAGTTGGCTGATAGTGCACATTTTCAACTTTCTCATATGCGTTGCATTCCAGTAATTTATAGTATTCTTATGCTTCTGACAATTATTTCACTTATGTCATGTATTCTCGCCTCTATAGGCTGTAACCTCTGCTTCTTCAACTGTGGGAACTGGTCTGATAGAAGATTCATTCCTGCTTCAAGCATAAAACCAGCAGTTTCAAAATCAGCAAGTTTTGTCTCTTCCAGCTCTTTGAATTAACTAGGTCATCCTAGGAATGCCTCATGAATCTTCACTGGTATAGGTATCTCATCAAATCCAGGCTTCTGTTGTAATGGTGGTGGGTGTTGGACTGTCTAGACCTCGACCTGGCGTTTGTGACTACTACTCCTTCCGCTCTTCATAAGCTGTATCTTACTTCTGTCTGGCTACAGGAAGTTACCTGTAGTTTTGCAATTGTGGCATTTCTTAGGAATGACTAGACATGGACTGTGCCTGTGAGGCATTATTGTCCTATAGCACCGACACTGGAATTTTTGTATCAGATGCTTAGTCTGTTCTCAATGTAGACTTGGCACATGTCTCTTGAGAGTATCCATATCTTATAAAATGAATGGACTCTGTTGCCCTCTTGAGGTAATATTGGTCTTCCTCTCTAAGGATCTGTCTGACTCTTTCTCCTTTATCCCCCCACACAACATGAATAGCGTTCTCCAAAGTTAAATCATTCTTGGCCTGTAAGAAATTTGATTAAGTTTCAACAAGAATTTCAATAAGAATTCTGCCTGTTATGAATTCTGATTTCGAAGTATGCCATTCAACACTTTCCAGTAATCTGTGCTTGTCTTTAATAAAATTGTCTACATATTCTTCTGTCAGCTGAACTCTTCTGTTCAATCTTGATCATTCAAAAATTTTGTCTCTTCTAAAATCGAAGTTTGTCAACAGCTTTTAGGACATCTTCAGAAGTGTCTGTTATAGCTTTCATGTTGTGTTATACAGAGGGTCGGTGTAGACTCGATGGGCTGAATGGCCTCTTTCACACTGTAGTGATTCTGTGATTCTATTCCTTGAGAGGTTCCTCAAAATGACAGATGCCAGTCTTCATCCAATTTGATTCGTTCCATGTAATATCAAGAAATGGCTAAAGACACTAGATACTGCAAAAGCTATGGGCCCTGACACATTCTGACAATGATACTGAAAATGTGCTCCAGAACTTGCCACACTCCTAGGCAAGTTAGGGAGAATGAAGGGTTGAAGGAATTAGAGTTAGTAAGAAGATTTACTGGAGAAATGAATGTGACTTAAAGTTGATAAACCCCCCGGACCTCATGGTTTTTATCACAGAGTGTTAAAAGTGGTAGCTTTGATTGATTGATTGTGGTGGCTGTAGAGGTAATCAGTGCATCGACGTTTAGCTTCTCAAGTTCTATAGATTCTGGAATGATTCCTGTGAATTGGAAGATAGCATATCTCACTCCACTATTTAAGAAGGGAGTAAAAGAGAAAACAGGGAAATACAGACCAGTTAGTCCTCCATTAGTAGTAGGGAAAAATATAAAGGATGGGATAAATAGACATGGTAATGACCTGACTGGGCATAATCAGCGTGGATTTGCAAATGGAAAATCATGTTGGAGATTTTAAAGATGTTACTAACAAAATTGATAAAGGAGAGCTGATGGATGCAGTATACTTAGTTTTTCAGAAGGCAGCTGATAAAGTCCTGCACAGGAGTGTGGTTAGCTAGATTAAAGCACATTGGATAAGATGTACTGACATGGATTAATGATTAGCTAACAGACAGAAAACAGAGAGTGGGAATAAGTGCGTCTTTCTCGCATTGGCAGGTTGTGTCTGGTGGGGTACCACAAGGATCAGTACTTGGACTCCAGCTGTTCAAATACATATCAATGATTTAGGGTTGGAGGCCAAATGTAATATTTCCAAACTTGCGGAAAATATAAAGCTAAGTGGGAAGGTGAGGAAGGTGGAAAATGGTTTCAGGAGGATTTAGACAGGCTCAGTGAACAGGCAAGAATGTGACTAATCTGATATAATGCAGAAAAATATGAGATTATCCATATTAATAGGAAAAACAGATGTGCAGAGTATTTCTCATAATGATACCAGTCTGTAAAGTGTGGATGTACAAAGTGATCTAGGTATTCTTGTCAATAAGTCACTAAAGGTTAACATTGAGGTGAAGCAAGCCATTAGAAATGGAATGTTAGCCTTCAGTGCAGAAGGATTTGAGTATAGAACTAGTGAATTCTTTCTTCAATTACACCAGAGCTTGGTTAGACTGCACCTGGAGTATAGTGTGCAGTTTTGGTCTCCTTACCACAGAAAAGTTATTATTGCCGTACAGGAATTGCAACAACGTTCACCAGGATGGTGGGACTGTCCATCGAAGGAAGACTGGGCGAGTTGGGTCTTTACTCGAAGTTTGAAGAATGAGACATGAACTCACTGAAATTTACAAACTACTTAAAGGGATAGACAGGGTAGATGCAGGTAAGATGTTTCTTCTGCTTGGGCACTCGAGAACCAGGTGGCACAATTTAAAAATAGGGGATATCACTTAGCTCCAAGTTGAGGTGCAGTTATTTCACACAGGGTTGTTAACCTTTGAAATTCTTGACCACAGAGGCCTGTAGAGGCTCAATCTTTGACTATGTTTAAAGTAGGAATCGATAGATTTCTGATTCGCAGTGGTATGCAGGGTCATGGGGATAGGGTGGGTAAAAGGCTGCTGAGATATTTGATTAGCCATGATGATATTGAATGACAGGGCAGGCTTAAAGGGCTTACTCCTGTTCCTAAGATTATAAGTTAATTCAATACAACACTGGCATCTGTCCAACAATATGGAAAATTGCCCAGGTATCTCCTGCACACAAAACCAGGCCAAATCCAACCCAGCCAATTACTGCCCCATCAGTCTACTCTTTGTCATCAGTTGAGTGATTGAAAGTGTCATCATCAATGCTATCAAGTAGCATTTATTTAGCAATAACTTGCTCACGGATGCTCAGTTAGATTAGGCCAGGGCCACTCAACTCCTGATCTCAATGCAGCCTTGGTTCAAACATGGACAAAAGAGCCAAACTACAGAGGGGAGTTTGACTGAACGTGGCATCAAGGATCTCTCGCAAAATTAGAGTCGATGGGAATCAGGGAAAAAAACTGGTTGGAGTCATACCTATCACAAAGGAAAATGTTTGTGATTTTTGGAAGTTAGCTCTAAGCTCTGAGACACCTCTGCAAGGGGTGTCCTAGGCCCACAGCAAAGCTCCATGAAAGGGAAATTAGGCTTGACAAATTTATTAGAATTCTTTGAAGGGCTAACAAGAAGGATAGATAATGGGGAATCATTAGATGTAATATGAAACCCCAAAAGAACTGCAGATGCTGTCAATCAGGAACAAAAACAAAATTGCTGGAAAAGCCCAGCAGGTCTGCAGCATCTGTGAAGGACAAAACAAGAGTTAACGTGTCGGGTCCGGTGACCCTTCCTCAGAACGATTAGATGTAATATATTTGGATTTCCAAAAGGTGTTCAATAAGGTACTGCACAAAAGTGTGGTTAATAAGAGCCCATGATGTTGGCATAATATATTAGTACGGATAGAGGTTTGGCCAACTAATAGAAGACAGATAATGTGATAAAGGGGACATTTTCAGTCTGGCAACCTGTAACTAGTGGATTAGCACTGGAATCAGTGCTGGAGCCACGACTGTTCATAATATATATTAATGACTTGAATGAGGGAAATGAACGTACAATTGCCGAGTTTGCAGATGACACAAAGTAGGTGGGAAGGTGAATAATGAGGATGACACAATGGGTGGCATAGTGGCTCAGTGGTTAGCACGGCTGCCTCACAGCGCCAGGAACCTGGATTCAATTCTGTGTGGAGTTTGCACATTTGCTCCAAGTCTGCGTGGGTTTCTTCTGGGCTCTGGTTTCCTCCCACAGTCCAAAGATGTGCAGGTTAGGTGGATTGACCATGTTAAGTTGCCTGTAGTGTCCTGGGCTGTGTAGGTTGGGTGAATTAGCCATAAGAAATGCAGGGTTACAGTGATAAGGTAGGGGGGTGGGTCTGAGTGGGATGCTCTTTGGACAGTCAGTGTGGAGTCGATGGGCCAAATAGCCTGATTCCACACTGCAGGAATTCTATGATTCTATGACAGAAAGAGTTGAAAAGGGAAATAGATGGACTACTAAATAACTAAAAACTTTTCAGATGGAATATAATGTGGGAAGATGCAAAGCTATGTGTTTGGCAGGAAGAATGGAGGAGCCAAATACTATTTAAATGGAGAGAGAGTACAGAAAGATGTAGCACAGATGGATTTGGGAGTCCATGGGAGCATAAAATTACAAAAAAGCATCCAAATTCAGCAGGTAATAAGGAAGGCAAACAGAACGTTGGCGTTTATTTCAAAGAAATGCAGTATAAAAATAGACAAGAATTGCTAGAACAATACAGGACACGAGTCAGATTGCACTTAGAACACAGTGATAAAAGCAAAATACTATGGGTGCTGGAAATCTGAAACAAATGCAGAGGATTCTGCAGAAACTTAGCGGATCTGGCAGCATCTCTGGAGAGAGAAACAATTAAGGGGCTTGATAGGGTAGCTGCAGAAATATTGTTTCTCCTTGTGGGAAAGTCTATGACCAGAGAGCATAAGTTCAGATTAAGGCGTCTCTCATTTAAGACAGAGATGAGAATGAATTTCTTCTCTCTGAGGGTAGTGAATCTGTGATAGTCTTTATCGCAGAGAGCTGTCAAGACTAGATCATTAAGTATATTCAAGGTGGAGATACACAGATTTTTAATCAGTAAGGGAATTAAAGGGTATGGGGAAAAGGTAGGTAAGTGGAACTGAGGATTGCCAGGTTCTCTCATTGAACGGTGGAGCAGACACAGTGGGCCGATAGGTTAACCTCTGCTCCAATGTCTCATGGTCTACAGCTCAACAACCTTCATCTGCTTCATAAGTGGCTTTCCCACCATCATAAGGCCCAAAGTGGACATGCCCTCTGGTGATTGTGCTATGTTCAGTGATTCCTCACATTGTGAAATAGTCCATGCCAAATACAGCAAGACCTGGGCAATAGCCAGGCTTGGGCTTGCAACTGGGAAATAGCATTTGCACTACTCAAGTGTGAGGCAATGACCATCTCCAGGAACAGAGAATCTTACAGTATCCCCTTGATACTCAATATCATTGAATATCACACTCAATATCATACTCAATACTCATTATCATTGCTGACTCTCCCACAAGAATGGGTTACTATTATCCAGAAACTGAACTGGCATAGTGATGTGAATACTCCAAAAGCAGGTCAAGAATAGGAATCCTACAGTGAGCAACTCACCTCCTAAGTCTCAAAGCGTGTCCACCATCTACAAGGCACAAGTAAAGAGTGTAGTGAAATACTCTCCACTTGCCTGGATGGGACCAGCACCAACAACACTCAAGAAGCTTGATACATCCAGCACAAAGCAACCCGATTGATTGGCACCATACCCACAAACATCCACCCTCACCATCATCAATGCTCAGTCGCAGCAGGGTGTACCATCTACAAGAGGCACTGCAGAATTTCACCAAGTCTCCTTAGGTGCCACCTTCCAAACCTATGACCACTTCCATCTAGAAGGGCAAGGACAGCAAATACCTGTGAACACAACCAGCTGCATGTTGCTCCTCCATATCTCTCACTATCCTGACTTGGAACTATATCGTCATTCAGTGTTGCTCGGTCAAAATCCTGAAGTTCCCTCCCTAACAGCAATATGGGTCTACATACAACAGTTGTACAGCAGTAGTTCAAGAATGCAGCTCACCACCACCTTCTCAAGAGCAACGGGGAACAGACAATAAATGTTAGCCCAGACAGCATTGCCTGCATTGAGTGAGTGAATAAAAAAAAACTTGCAATTTCACCCACTGAATATAATAGTTGCTTGCTCGGTTTCAGCTTAGTGTTTAATTTTGAGGAACAAAAATAGAAGCTCATCAGATTTGGCAGCATCTGTGAAGAAAACCTCAAGAATTAACATTTCAAGTCAGGTGACCCTTCCTCAGAACTGGATTTTGAGGTAGTACAGTAATTTAAGCACTGTCACCTTCATGAAGTCCAATGTTGTGTTCCAAGTGGTCCTTCCCTGATCTTGGAACTGCAAGAAAGCATTATCCCTTTTTCAATTTCTTCTCAATGTGTTAATTAATCTTACTGCTGTAAAGGCATTTTAAGTCTGTATAATTTGAATTTTTTTAACTCTGCTCTTCCTTAAGCTATTATTCCTGTGTACACCAATGCTCTTTAAATTAAATGATTATAGAATTTGCCATATATTATTTGCCAAATAAATCTTTCCATTAAAATATTGGCTTATTACTACATCCTTATTTTCAAAAGAATACCCTACAGTGTGGAAACAGGCCCTTCAGGCCAACAAGTCTACACTGACCCTCAGAGCATCCCAACCTGACATGTACCCCTATAACCCACCTAATCTACATGTCCCTGAACACTACAGGCAATTTAGCATGGCCAATCCACCTAGCCTGCACATCTTTGGACTGTGGGAGGAAACTGGAGCAAACCCACGCAGACATGGGGAGAATGTGCAAACTCCACACAGACAGTCACCTGAGGATGGAATCGAACGCGGGTCCCTGGCACTGTGAGGCAGCAGTGCTAACTGCTGAGCCACCGTGCCACCCTCTGGTCTATTTAAAACTTTAATTTTTCCTGACTTTTCTAACTCTGCTAGACTCTTTCACTTCACTTCTTTTAAGTTTGCTCATTTTCAACTGAAATAAGTTCTGAACTCTTCTCCCAGTTTGAATTTCTTTTCTGGCTCTTTCTTTCCTCCTCGCAGCCATACCTCATAGAACTGAATGTCGATAGCTTGTTGTGAGAGATGAGAATCCTCTTTCACGGTCCCTTTCTTGCCTTTGTGCCATATTTCACAAAGTTATCCCCTTTTCCCTTTAGGGATCTCCAACATTGTGTCCTGGAGCCTTCAGTTTCCTCTCATGGAGCCTCTTTTACTAAGGTCTCTGTGCTTTCAAAATGGGTCTACCGTTTTTCTGTTTCCTTGCCCACACACTTACCCCAGCACTTATTACCAGCTTCTGTGTGAAGTTTTGCTCTCGGAGTTCTGAGCTTGCCCCTTCACTGTTTCTGTAGCTGCTGCTGTTTCTCCTTGTAGGTAATTGCATTTCAGTTTCTAACTGACTTTCTGTATCTTCTTAAAGCAGTGTTGTTCTTAAAGCAGTAATATGATTGCTTGATTTTATTTTTCTTTTCTTCTGGATCTTCTGGTGTTCTTCTCAATGTGGTGGAGGCCAGATCTACACTGCAGAAACAATGTTATATTTTTCTGATGACTAACCCCTGGGTACCTTGTGCATTTAGCGTTGTCACCAGTATGTGATAATTTGTAAGCGTTGCTTGAAGTTGTTCGCTTCTACCAATCTTATTTTGTCATTACTGTGGCTTGGGACCATCTAATGATTAGTGAAAGTACCTCTGAAGAGGTGTTGTTCATAGATAAAAAGGTTTATTGTACAAAAGCAATATGCACAACATTTGGTCATGCATAATTATGAGGACCTTAGGGAGCTGGTAGAAATACAACTGTTGCTTCTGAAAGCGAAAGTAGAATTCCTAACATCTGTTCACTGACTCTGTGCTGGATCACCAAAATGGACAGAGCCAATGCAACATAAATGTTAAACCCATTCAGAACTATTACTTTTCACGACAGTTACCTGTTTTGTATAGATGCAAATAAAAACAGTTATAGCATTGACTACACCTTAGTCTAGGATAAGAATGAAGTAAGGTACTAGAGAACAAGAAGAGTTGCAGCCTTCTGAAAAGGGTAGCCTCTCAGACTGAAAGCATAGGTACCCAGAGATACTAAGAAAAAATATCTAATTATGCTAGAAGTGACATTAGCATGAAACATAGAATAAAGCATTTCCCTGCAAATCTTTATTGCATCTTCTTCAGTGCCTGCACATTTTTTTGAGACCAGAACTATATTCAAAGTGAGGTCTAATTCAAGGTTCTGTATAAATTCAACATAAAGTCACTGATTTTCAATTCTATTCCTTTAAAAATTAACCCCAGTAGTTTGTTTGCAATTTCTAACCAGATTTGAATAGGTTGTATGATACAACCTATACAATGTTCGAAACCTGCCATGGTAGATGGTGGGATTTGAATTCAATAAATATCTGGAATTAAGAGTCTAATGATGACCATGAATCCATTGTCGATTGTTGTGAAAGCCCATCTGGTTCACTAAAGTCCTTGAGGGAAGGAAACTGCCATCCTTACCTGGTCTGGCCTACATGTGACTCCAGACCCACGACAATATGCTTGACTCTTGATTGCCCTCTGGGTAATTAGCGATGGGCAATAAATGCTGCCTAGCCAGCGACACCCTCAACCCACGAATGAATAAAGAAAAATACCTGTTTCTGTGCCAGACGTAAAGGATCAGCAGATGTAAAATGAGACATAAATTTGGAGGCAGCTGTAGAAGATACGATTGGATTAGGTTCTGGGGAACGTAAAGATAGGGCAGGTGGCTGTGAATTCTATCCATTGGAAGGATGGTAGTAAAGTTGATCAGCAAGATTGGAGATGACTGATGAGTGGGCCTTATTATAGACCATGCTGGAGGAAGCAGAACTGTTTGGAGTTTATAGGAGGTTGACTTTGGAAAGAGGATTAAAGTCTTCTAGTGATGAAGGCCTGAAAGACAGCATCTCAAAAATGCAGCCCTCTCTCAGGGTCTAGGTTATGTGATCAAGTCCTTGGAGTGCAGTTGAAACACACCAATATTCTAATTCAGAAGGCCAGTTAACTAGGGTACAATGGGCCAAATAGCCCCCTTGTGCGCTGACCAATTCTTTGATCCTATGAGGAGTAAATGGTTTTGTCTGCTCGTGTCACTTACCATTTTTAGAACTCAATCGTCTCATTGTTATCACTGTACTTTTCAACATTTTTATCATGTTTCAACCGCCAAGAAATTGTCCCGACATTGCACATAGTCAGCAGCTTGCTTTTCAATCTAAAGAGGGGCAAGGACATTTTCAGAAGAATCTAGAATGTTGCAACAGTACATAACTCTACTTACATCTGCACAAAGAAAACTTTCATATGGAACTATAAGTAATTACAGTGACACAATGCGTTGCATGCTAATTACAGTCAATGAAAAGAAATTAGCTCGTAGTTTATTGAAGATCTCATTGGAAATGTTTCAGGAAAATCCTGACATTCTCTAAACCTGACTTCTCTGAAATGTAAGTCATGCACATTTGAATAGTATGAATAATGTTACTATTATCCTATGAACTGTTAACAGCTGTAGGGACTATTACAGAGCTGCTTTAAAAAACATCTCCAGTCAACACACTGCAAACACTTAGTCTGTAGTGACCGAGATTCTGAATTCTCGCCAAATTCCAAAGCAAATAGAATGTTTCAGATTCTTGTTTATTCTATAACAAAATAGCCTTTCACAATATTGTATTAGTCATTCAGGATTCTGCAATAGCAACTTTTACAGAAGTAAACTTGTCAGCTAAATTGCACTCGCGACAATGGTCCAGCAATTAACCCCTTGAGACCCTGGCAACGCTTGTGATGCCAATTGCTGTGAGTTGGTGTTCGCTCTGCAACACAGTTTGACTGTGACAGGGAAGGTAGGCTGGGGTCTGGCATCAAGTGGGGGAAGAATCAAGGGCAGGGACAGTGAGCTGGGATCCGTATGGCTTGTTGATGGCCATGTTACCAGACCAGTGTTCCAGAAGGCTGGGGTAATGAGCTGGAGAACCCAACAAGCAGCAGTCTGACTATTAGAATTGAGTTTAATAAATCTGGAGATTACAAAGTCGGGGTTAGTGAAACGAACCATGAAGTTGCTGTTGTGTTGTAAAAACCCAATTGTTTCAATGCCCACTAAGGAAGGGAATCTTGTTGACCATATCTGCTCTAGTCTGTCTTTGACTCAATTGTCATGTCAAAGTTAGTTGAGGCTAAACAGGATCACATTTGCCATCTCTGTTTTCTAAGATGCTACATAGCCACAACAGAATAGGAAATGGGATTTGACGAGGATGGGCTTACTTCCATTGGGACATGCCACATGTGGGTGAATGGTTCATGCACAGGCATATCTTAACTTGAAGAGAAACACCCTCTGGGCAGGATATTAAACTGATAGTCACAGGACAAATGCTGAGCCACTATAACTAAGCAAGGCCATTAATTTGTGGGCTTCCCTGACCAATTAGAGCACACAGAAAGACATAGTGAGTCAGTGGGGGAGAAGGAATTTTAATTAAAGAGATCTGAGTAGGGATCA
>NC_063351.1:5530119-5549049 GCF_021869965.1 Rhincodon typus
TGCGTGTGTGTGTTGGGGGGGTGAAGAGGGGGGGTGTGTGTGTGTGTAAGAGAGAGAGTGTGTGTGTGTATGTTCGTGTGTGTGTGTGCGTGTGTGTGTGTGTGTGTTTGAGAGAGAGAGAGAGTGTGTGTGTGTGTGTGTGTGTGTGTGTGTGTGTTTGAGAGAGAGAGAGAGAGTGTGTGTGTGTGTGTGTGCGTGCGCGCGTGCGTGTGTGTGTGTGTGTTGGGGGGGGTGAAGAGGGTGCGTGTGTGTGTGTGTGTGTGTGTGTGTGTGTTGGGGGGGTGAAGGGGGTGTGTGTGTGTGTGTGTAAGAGAGATAGTGTCTGTGTGTATGTTCGTGTGTGTGCGTGTGTGTGTGTGCGTGTGTGTGTGTGTGTTTGAGAGAGAGAGAGTGTGTGTGTGTTTAAGAGAGAGAGAGCGTGTGTGTGTGTAAGGGAGAGAGTGTGAGGGCGTGTGTATGTGTGTGTGTATGTGTGTGTGTGTGTGTGGGTTTGTGTGTGTGTGTGTGTGAGAGGGTGGGGGCATGTGGGTGGGTGTGTGTATGTGGGTGTGTGTGTGGGTGGGGAACGTTGTTGTGGGGGGGTATTGAAGTGAAAAGGCAAATGTAGTGTTGATAAGGGATAGCATAGTTAGGGGACTGGATATTGCTTTCTGCAGCAAAGACAGAGGGTCCCAAAGTCTGTGTTGCCTACCTTGGCCATTCATTCAAAAGGCCACTGGATGATTATTTGAATAGAAATGCTACACATGAGTGTGGGAATGAAGCAGGAAATTGGCAGTAGTTAATAAACCTCATGTGAACAGCTAGTGCAGGCAAGATGGGCTGAATGTCGTCCTCCTGTGCAGCAACAATTCTATTACTTGTGATATCTCTTTCTGGGCTGGCATGGAGCTTGGAATGGGAGGGGAAGGATCCAGCTGGCATGATCCATGTAGATGCCAATACCTAGGCAGCAATAGCAAAGAGGTTCTGCTGAGGAATTATGAGTAGCTGAGGGCCAAATTAAAAAGGTAATAATTTCCAGACTACTACTTGAGCCGCATGCAAATTAGCATCAAGTAAATAAGATTAGTGAGGTAAATGCATGACTCCAAGATTGGTTTGGGAGAAATGGGTTCCAGTTAATGGGGCACTGGTACCAATAGTGGGAAAAAGAGAGCTGTGCCTTTGGGATAGGCTTCATTTGAACCATACTGGGGCCCAGTCCCCTGGCAAATTATATGTCTGAGGTTGTAGACAGGGACTTAAAAGTGAGTGGGAGTGTTCTATGGAATGAAAGTTAAAGAGCAGAAATGCAGGGTAAAAGGGTAGAAGATACGCCAAGAGGAGAGTAGGAGAAATTAGAATCAGAACAAGTAATATTGGTAAAAAGTCAAATCTTAAGACTCTTTACCTGAATGGAAGCAGCATTTGTAACGAGATAGATTAATTCACAGCAAAAATAGAAATACATGTATCTGACTTGATAGCTATTGCAGAGACACAGTTGCAGGATGACCAGGACTGGGAATTTGATATTCGAGGGTATTCAATATTCTGGAAGAATCAACAAAATGGCAAGGAAGTGGGGTAGTCTTATTAATGAAGGAAGATATCAGTGGTGATGAGTAGTGCAAAAGATCATGATGTAGAATCGTTTTGGGCAGAAAGAAAAAATACCAAAATGTCATGGTATAGATAGCTGTGTATAGACCATTGAAGAGGTGCCAACCTGTAGGACAAGATATAAATAGGAAATAATAGAGGCTAATAAGAAGGGCACTACAATTGGCAAGGATGATTTTAATCTGCATTTTGATTGGACAAGTCAAATGGGCAAAGTCAACATGGAAGAAAAGTCTGTAGAATACATTAGGGATTGTTTGTTACAGCTGCATATTGCTGAATCTACCTGGGAACAGGCTATTTTAGATCTAGTAATGAGGTAGGGTTAATAAGAAATCTCGCAGTTAAGGATAACAATCAGAACATTGTAAAATTTTCAATTTCAGTTTGAGGGAGAGCAACTCAAACCAATGTCCTCTACTTAAATAAGGGCAATTGCAAAAATGTGAAGAAATCCTTGTCTAAAGTGGGCTGGGAAAACCAGTAGATGAGTAGTTTTTCTTACTCATTAACAGGATGAGAGCATTGCTGGCTAGGCAGCATTTATTGCCCATCCCTAATTGCCCAGAGTCAACCACATTGCTGTGGGTCTGGAGTCACATGTAGGCCAGACCAGATAAGGACGGCAGTTTCCTTCCCTAAAGGACATTAGTGAACCAGATGGGCTTTTCCTGACAATCGATTCATGACCATCATTAGATTCTCAATTCCAGAGAATTTATTGAATTCAAATTCCACCATCTGCAGTGGTAGGATTTGAACCCAGGTACCCAGAACATTATCCTGATTAACAATCCAGCGATAATACCACTAAGCCATCACCTCCCACAGAGTAGTGGCAGACTTTTAAGCAGATATTTCATAATGTTCAGTGAACAATTACTCTGGTCAATGAAAAGGACTGGATGAGATGGATGAACCACCTGTGGTTAACAAAGACAGTCAAAGACAGGATCCAATCAAAACAATAGCATATAAAATGGAGAAAACTAGTTGTAGGCCAGAGAAATGGGATTTTTAGGAACTAGCAGTTGATGACTAAAAAGCTACTAAACAGGGAGAAAATTGATAATAGAAATAAGTTGGCAAGAAATATAAAAAACAAGTAAAAAGAACTTCTGCAAGTATGTGAAAAGAGAGTAGCTAAAGTGCGGAGGATGCCACTTGGAAATTAATAGCAGGAAACAGGGGAATAACAGACAGTTTTAATCAATATTTTGCATCAGACTTCATAGTGGAGGACACTATAAACATCCTGAAGATAGGAAATCAGCAGTGTGCTAGTGGCAGGAAAGATCTTGTAACAGTCTCTATCTGAGGGACAAAATATTTGACAAACTAAAGAGACTAAAAGTAGAAAAGTCACCTGATGCAGAGTTATCGGAGGCATTAGTTGAAATATTCCAGAAAACACTGGATTCTGGGAAGGTTCCAGCAGATTAGAAAACCACCCATGTGACACCTCTGATCAAAAAAAGAGATTCAGAAAGCAGAAAACTCTAGGTCAATGAGCATAAACATTCATCACTGGAAAATGTTAGAGCCCATTATTAAAGAAGAAATAGTAGGACACTCTGTCAACCTCCAAAGTCCTCCCCCCTAACGTTTTGAGGGCAGTGCCAAAATTGGGAGAGCTGTCTCACAGATAAGTCAAGCACTAGACTGACATAGTCATACTCATGGAATCATACCTGACACACCAATGTCCCAGACAGCGTCATCATTCCTTCAGCTGGACAGACAACCAGATTAGATCTTTTGTCTAGTATAGATTAGATTTATTGTCACATGTACCGAAATACAATGAAAAGTGTTGTTTTGTTTGCTATTCGCAAAGTCCCCACTCTCCAGTGCCATTTTGGCACTCTGACTGTATTGCTTGAAATTCTAGCAGTAGCTTTTTTTATTTTTGGTTCAACAGTCCAGCTTTACCGTTTTCTTCTCAGCGTCCAGTTGTTCGTTGCCTACTGGTTCAGTTCCCATTCCTCATCTGATGCCCCTCCAGATGCCGCTGCTGGACATCAATCGGGGTCTTGGTTCTGGGCTCCTTTTCCAACACGAGCGGGGCACACAGTCTCTTACAAGCAGACATCAGGAGGCAGTTGATTAAAACTGGCAATCCCAGCTGCCATTTGCTGTCTAGGCAGCAGTACTCCAATAATTTATTTAATTGTCCATAAATCCAAGCAGAGCAGAGCATTGGAAAAGCCATGTGTGTGCACAGCGTAGAGGGAGCATTGCCAGGTAGCCATCTTGAACAAGTATACAGTTGGGACGAACTGCGCTGTGCGCTCAAAATTTGCTCTTAACCCATGAAGTCTCATGGCATCAGGTCAATATTGGGCAAGGATACTCCTTGCCGATTACCATGTACTGTCCTCCTTCAAATGTTGACTCTGTGCTCCTTCATGTTGAACAATACTTGGAGGACGCACTGAGGGGTACAAGGGTGTACGCTAGGTGGGGGATTTCAATGTCTGCCAACAAAAGTGGATTGGCAGCACCACCACTGATCGAGCTGGTTGAGTTCTAAAGAACATAGCTGCTAGATTGGGTCTGCAGCAGGTGGTGAGGGAACCAGTAAGAGGGAACAACATACTTGACTTTATCCTCACCAATCTGCCTACCACAGGTTTCAGTATCAGTAAAAATGATCACTGCAAGTCCTCATGGAGATGAGGTACACCTTCACATTGAAGATATCTTTTATCCTGCTAAATGGGACAGAGTCTGAACAGATCTAGCAGCTTAAGACTGGGCCTCCATGAGGTGCTGTGGGTCATCAACAGCAGCAGAATTGTGTTCCAACACAAACTGAAACACTTTGGCCTGGCGTATCCCTGTCACAACCATTACCATCAAGCCAGAGGATCAACCCTGGTTCAATGGAGAGTGCAGAGGGTATGTCAGAAGTAGCGCCAGGCATACTTAAAAATGAGGTGTCAACCTGATTAAGCTACAAAACAGGACTATTTGCATGATAAACACCTTAAACTGCAAGTGATAGATAGAGGCAAGCAATTCCACAACCAATAGATCAGATGTAAGCTCTGCAGTCCTGCCACATACAATTCTCTGGAGGAGGAAGAGGAGGATCTACAACTATCCCCATCCTCAATGTTGGAAGATCCCAGCACATCAGGGCAAAAGACAAGGCTGATGTATTTGACACAATCTTAAGCCAGAAGTGCCGAGTGGGTGATCCATCTCAGCCTCCTCCGGAGGTCCCCAGCATCATGGATGTTGGTCTTCAGCCAATTTGATTCATTCATCATGATACAAAGAAATGGCTGGAGACACCGGATACTGCAAAGATTGTGGGCCATGACAATATTCCGGCTAGTACTGAAAACCTGTGCTCCAGAACTTGCTGCTCCCCAAGCTGTACCAGTACAGATACAACACTGGCACCTTGACAATGTGGAAAACTACTTTGGTATTTTCTCTACATAAAAAGCAGGACAAATCCAACTCAGCCAATTACCGCCCCATCAGTCTATTCTCAATCTAATCTCAATCATCAGTGAAGTGATGAAAGGTGTCATCAACAGTGCTACCAAGCAGCGCCTGCTCAGCAATAACCTGCTCAGTGACGCCCAGTTTGGGTTCCGCCAGGGCCACTCAGCTCCTGACCTCATTACAGCCTTGGTTCAAACATGGACAAAAGAGCTGAATTCCAGAGGTGAGGTGAGAGTGACATCCCTTGACATCAAGGCTGCATTCGAACAAGTGTGGCATCAAGGACCTGTAGCAAAACTAGAGTCAAGGGGATCAGAAAGAAAACTCTTCACTGTTTGGAGTCTTAAAAAGCTCAAATGAAGATGGCTATTGTTGTTGGAAATCAGTTATTTCAGCTTCAGAGCATCTCTTCAGGAGTTCTTCACTGTAAACTTGCTAATCAAACTATTCAGAGATATTATCAGGCACTTTTGAAGCAAGTGGGACTTGAACCCAGACCTCCTGGCTCAGAGGTAGAGCCACACGAACCTTAGTTCCTCAGCATAGATAACTTCTGTCTGTTCAGAGATGTTATGAGACACCTCTGGAACAAGCAGGACTTGAACATGCGTCTCTTAATTCGTAGCTAGGGTCACTACCACTGCACTATAAGAGCCCCTCAGTATAATGTCCTCTGCTCAACCATCTTCAGCTGCTTCATCAATGATCTTCCCTCTAACATAATGTCAGAAATGGGGATGTTCACTGCTGACTGCACAATGATCAACACTCTTCATAACCCTTCACTTGCTGAAGCAGCGAGACCCGAACATCACCCCACTTGCCCACATGCCTAGATGAGTGCAGCTCCAACAAAATGCAAGAAGCTTGACACCTTCCAGAATAAAATAGCCCACTTGATTATCACCACATCCACAAACATCCATTCTTTCTACCACCTACACTGAGTTACATCAGGGTGTACTATCTACAAGATGCACTGCAGAAATTCACCAAGACTCCTTAAGATTGCACCTTCGAAACCCATGACCACTTCCGTCTAGAAGGTCAAGGGCAGCAGATACAAGGCAATGCCACCACGTGGATGTTCCCTTCAAAGGCTCTTACCATCCTGACTTGGAAATATATCACCGTTCCTTCACTGTCACTGCTCAAAATCATGGAGTTCCCTCCCTAAGGGCGTTATGATTCAACCTACAGCTCATGTACTGTGGCAGCTCGAGAAGGCAGCTCACCACCACCTTCTCAAGGGCAAGTAGGGATGGGTAATAAATGCTGGGCCCAGCCAGCGACATCCATGTCCCATGAGTGACATTTAAAATATGGAGGATTGCCTCAAGATGAATGTGTCCAGGCAGCAGCCAAGAAAATGGATGCAACT
Organism: Rhincodon typus; assembly: GCF_021869965.1. Lineage (NCBI taxonomy): Eukaryota > Metazoa > Chordata > Chondrichthyes > Orectolobiformes > Rhincodontidae > Rhincodon > Rhincodon typus. The sequence goes on from NC_063351.1 coordinate 5,536,565, forward strand.
GAAGAGGATGAACTGCTGCTGATCACCAGTTACAAGTTTGGTTTGGAGAACGTTAACAACTGCTCAATGCCACAAATGAGCTGCAATGATGAATCACGATTGTTTCCTGCCAAGAATAGAAGAAGATTAAGACCTGAACAGACTATGAGCTTTTCTCTTTATTTAATTGCCCGTGACATTGGGAAGAATCCATAATTTAGCATTTTAATATTCATTGGCTTTCTGCTGCAGAGACAGAACAGGAGACTCATTGCTACCCTTGTAGTTCTGCATCGTTCAAGAGATTGAAAAATCAAGATAAAATGGTGTGAAAGGCAATTCAGTCAGCTGTTAGTAGAATCCATACTGAGGCCCCACTGAGTATGTGCTAGTGTGACTGGGACAGTATAAAAAAGGACAACGGCTAGGTATGATCCGAACACAGAAAGCTGGAGAAACACAACAGGTCTGGCAGCAATTGTGGGGAGAGAATGTTTCAAGTTCTGAAGAAATGATACCTGACTCAAAGCATTAACTCTGTTTCTCTCTCCACAAATGTTTATGAGCTTTTCCAGCACTTTCTGTGTTTGTTTTAGATTTCCGGCATTCCCAGTATTTTGCTTTTATCAATGTGTGGTCTCTGCAGTTAGCTGAAGAAGGAGAGGACCCAGTCATCTCCAGAGCCAAGACACACATAAACCCTGTCAATGTCCAGCTGCATGAGTGATTGTAAGTTTCAAACGGTAAAGGAGTTTGTGGAGTTGGTTTGTTGGTTTAATAGGTTGACAGATTTAAGATTGAGCCAAACCCTGTTTGTCACATGCATTTTGTTTTCATAGCTCTGTGATTGAAGAATCACTGTAAGGAGGGAGGGAACACAATTTCTTACATAGTAGGTACAGTTAATCAGGGCCTAACCTTTGGGAAAGACTGCAGTATCCAGACCCCTTTGTAGCTGTTTCTGATTGTGGATATGAAACATACTAAAAATACACACTCCAGCAAACCTAGCTTCAGTTGTCTGTTTCATGCAAGCACAAGCTATAGATTGAATGTTATTGCCTATATCGCTGAGGTAGCGCAGAAGGGGCTGGAGGCAGACACTGAAGCCTGTAATATCCATGAAGTCCAACATGCAGTGCTAACTCTGGAAGTGGGTTGCAGGTTTTGCTGAGGACGGGCCATGGCAACATCACTGGAATAGTGAAGACTCATTTGCACTGCTTCTCTTCAATGTACAGTAGGAAACCTGAGGCATGTTCGAGGGCAAAATTCAATTGAGTTCAACAGGGATCCAAGAAAGACCCCCAATCCAAACATTTTCTTATTGCCTAGAGACTAAGAACTAAGAAAGGAATCAAACACATTTCACTTAAAGCTAGTGCACAGCTATAAGAAGTTACCAAAGAGGTTTACTGAATGTTGGGCATTATATTGGGAGTGTTGGAATACAAAAGATATGGATTCCACCTGGAGTATAGTGTTCAGATATGGTCACCACCTCAGGAAAGATATTGGCCTTGGAGGGGGTGCCATGAAAATTCACCTGAATTATACCAGAGCTTCCAGGGTTAACTATGAAGCAAGTTGCACAAATTGGTTTGAATTCCTTTCGTTCAGATAAGTGACCTAAACAAGGTGATTAACAGGATAAAGGAATTTGATGAGATCAGATAGAGAGAAAATATTTCCTCCAGTGGGGAAATTGAGAAAAAGAGGCCATAGTCTAAATATTAAACTCAGGACAGTTAGGAGTGAAATCAGCAAACACTATTTTACACAAAGGCTCACATAGATATCTAGCATTCTTCCTGCACCCAAGTCTCACTCCTCCAAATATCATGAATGCTGGGGATCAACTGAAATGTCCAAGTTCGAAAGATGTAGATTAGGTGAAGGTATTTGGGAATAAAGTGCAAAGATGGGTAAATGGAGAGACTGAGGCGAAGAGAGATCAGGAGACAGTAATTTGGGCACACTGGGCAGGGTAGAGAGGGAAAGATCAGAGCACAGAGGGACAGACCAGGCAAAAAACAGGAAGAGAGGGATTTGGAACAGACAGAAAACTTGGAGGCAAACAAGATTATGGCAGAAGAAAGCTGCTGGAGAATGGGTGGAGAGAGTGAGAGATATTCTGGCATAACCAGAGTGGTTTGATCACACAGGGACAAATCCAGAGAGAAAGATTGACACACAGAGAAATTGCAAACAGACATATTAGGTGTAAAGAGAGACACTGGAGGCAGTGGTTTTGGGGACAGAGAGATTCGAAAAAAGCGAGCAATGAGTGGGAGGTGCAGAACAAGACACTGGAAGCATGACAGAGAGAGAGATTGAGGATCAGAAACAGATTGTGATACAGAGAGGGAGTCTGGAGAACATGACAGCAGAGGGAACATGGCGAGAGAATGGAGGAAGTGAAAGAGACGAGTTAGAGGAATTCTCAGAGAGATTGGAAACGGGAAAAGCTGAGGTGACAGGAATGGGGACAGACTGAGAGTGGGACAGAGAGAAACTTGGCAGAGATAAACTTTCTTTTATTAAAAGCACTCATAGCGCATGAGGGTCCAGGTTTTATTTTGAAGCTGTTTCCTGTTGCTGATTTTCTGGTTGTATAAAAATCACAGTTTGTTACTTCTTCAGCCTTGGCCTTTGGCTGGGCTATCAGTTATAAACAACAGTCCTTTGCTCTCTCTCTTTCTCTCTCTCTCTGTCTTCATGTTCATGGCTATGGGCAGATCCCTGACCACAAAAAAAAAATTAAACGAGCTTGCTGGACTGCATTCATCGCGATTTTGTTGTCCAAGAGTTATAACAAATTATGATGCTCGGTCCTCAACAAAGGGGTGAACGTTTGAGAGCACACAGGAATTGAGAGATCAATCTGGAGGTAGGGAGTGAGAAAGAAAGTTAAGAATGAAGTTTAAAAAGAGGTTTAGAGAGAGAGAGACAGTGCTGGGAAGGAGTAAGGGACAGAGAAGGAGCCAGCAAAGATAGAGAGAGGAAGATATCAGCGGAGAGAGCTGAGTGAGGAAATGAGATAGCAGGATGACAGAGATCAGTGAACTGGGGATAGAGACAAGGATCAGGAGATGGGGAGAAGAATGAAATCAGGATGGGAAAAGCATGTTTAGGATCTAGGGCATGGGGATGGAGAGAGACATAGGAACAGGGTGAGAAAGAAAGTAAAGGATCTGAAGACAGGGAGGGAGCTAGAGAGAGAGAGGGAGAGAGAGATGGTGAAATTGGGCGGGTGGGGGGAGAGAAGAATTGGGATTAGGTGGTGTGAGAGAGACGGAGAAGGATCAGTGGGTGGGGTAAACTGGGGAGGGCACAGGGAGAGAAGGAGAGTTTGAGAGATAGGGGTCAAGAAGAGATTGGGGAAGCAGGACTCAGAGTCACAATGACAGGGAAAAACACAAAGATCAAATGAAGAGAAAGTTTACCTTGAGCAGTCACCTGACATATTTGGAACAAATGTATTTAATATTTTTTAAAAGATGATCAACTCTCGTAGTCAATCTCCCACCTTCCAACCTCTGTAAACCTGAGCTTATCCAAAATTCATGCCCTAGCTCACAGTAAGTCCTACTGTCTGCACTGGCACCCATTCTAACAATGTAGTGATTTTATGATTATTATACTTGTTTTGAAATCCTTTTGTGCCTTCCTCCTTGCTATCTTAATAACCTCCTCAAGCCCTACAAGAACTCTGCCTTCCTCCAGGGTTGGCCACTCATCAGTTGCCTACTTCCTTTTCCCCACCATTGCTTTGGACCTAAGCTCTGGGATTCCCTACCAAATCTCTCTACCTTAAACTTTCCATTAGGAGGGTCTTTAAAAATGATCTCTTTGACTTAGCCTTTGGTTGTCTGCCCTATCTCCCTATGTGACCACGTGTAAAATTCTGCCTGATTATTCCTTTGAAGTGCCTTGAAATATTTTGTAACTGTAAAGGCAGTACATAAATGCATGTTATTATACATGCAGTCGCCACTTTATGAATGTCTAACTTAAGAATGCTTGTGCTTATGAGTGAGAATCATATTGATATTAATTGTAAAGATCTGACATACGAATGTTTGATCCTACTTATGAACAGCTATTTTATATGGTACTTATTGTATTGTGTTCTGACTTGCATACAAATCAACTTACAAACATATTCAAGAATGGAACACATTCATAACCTGGGGACTGTCTGTAAAGTGTATATTGTCATTGCTTTGGACATTATCCAAATGTAAAAGAGAAAAATAGTGCAGCATCTACAGCTGTACCGGGTCCCTAGCGCTGTGAGGCAGCAGTGCTAACAACTGAGCCACCATGCTGCCTCACAGCGCCAGGGACCTGGGTTTGATTCCACCCTCGGGTGACTATCTGTGTGGAGTTTGCACATTCTCCCCGTGTCTGCGTGGGTTTCCTCCGGGTACTCCGGTTTCCTCCCACAGTCCAAGGAGGTGCAGGCTAGGTGGATCGGCCACGCTAAATTGCCCCACAGTGTTCAGGGATTTGTAGATTTGGGGGATGGGTCTGGGTGAGATGCTCTGAAGGTCAGCGTGGATTTGTTGGGCCGAAGGGCCTGTGTCCACACTGTAGGGATTCTATGAAGCCTATGAAGAATGCTGGAGAAACTCAGCAGGTCTGGCAGTATCTGTGGAGAGAGAAACAGTTAATGTTTGAATTCTACTTCTGCCAGATCCGCTGAGTTTCTGTGGTACTTTACATTTTTTGTTATGTTGTTAAAAGTGCTATTTAATGTAAGTCGTTGGTACAGAATGTAAGGTCTGATTTCTCCTCTAATGGGATGGTGTGAGATGAATACAACCATTCCTGAGGACTAGCAAGTGAGGAAATTGGATATTACCCTCAGAATCAGGGAATGGGATCATTCCCCCTTGGAGTTGTGAATTATAGAGGGCTGATGGGGGCAGTACGGTGAGGGGGCACTCAGCAATGGAAGTGTGTCAGGAGAGTTCCATTTGGGCAGCAGTGGGAGGAGAGGACAGGGCAATTTTTGGATATGTGTTTCCTTTCATTTGCAAAAGCTAATGGAAATGAACACGGCCTTTCACTGCAGCTGGTTCTGTTCCAGCAAAGTGACATAATTGTTGGGCAGCTTTACAAACTGAGTGCATTTTGAGCCCAACTTCCTGTATCACATTTTAGAACCTGTTAAAGCAGTAGTACTCCCTTCCAGTTGCAAGGGATGGAAAATTAATCTTTCATTGGTCTGGTCATTCCTTTATCTTTACCTATCCTGTGCATTTCGTTGCTTTTGAAAGGACAGTTTTACAGTTCATCTTGACCCTGAGTAATTTTTCCAGAGGTGCAGCTCTAACCAAGAGCTCTCCACAATGGGTAAAATGGATTTTCCTCTGGAAACTCTGCTTGGTCTCAGGGATGATGTGGAGGTACCAGTGTTGGACTGGGGTGGACAAAGTCAGAAGTTACATGACACCAGGTTATAGTCGAACAGGTTTATTTGGAATCACATAAGCTTTCGGACCTGATGAAGGGGCTGCGCTCGGAAAGCTTGTGTAGTTCCAGATAAACCTGTTGGATTATAACCTGGTATCATGTGACTTCTGACTTGGCCTCGGGGAATGAGAGGATGAATGAATCCTGAACAGAATCAGGCAGAGGGATGAATGTAACCACACCGGAACGGGTTTCAGAGGGCTGGGCTCACTCAGGCGAGTGAGGAGAGGGGTCCAGATTACAAGACTGTTGCTTGGACCTGAAGAAGAAGCCCTGCTTGTAGTGAGAAGCTTGTCAGCCTGGATCCCACAAATGGCAATGGGATGGCTAATTAGATCAGTCGCTTTTCATTTTAGGTCGTGGGTTAATGGAGAACTTCTGATTGTTGTTGTCACCTACTTTTAAAGGAAATGGTGTCATTTCTCTTTTCTGGAAGAACAGAGCTTGTAATTTCTAGGATAGGGCCTTCTTACTCATCTGCAGACCTCCTTAGTTGTTCAATGTCTTTGGAGCTGGAGTTTCCATCTGTCCATTTACCATGCACACTTTGATTGCTTCTTCGTATCCCCAGCCTATGACTTCTGTCTCCCTTTCCCTTCTCTTAAGGCATTTGATACACTTGTGTTTATTGGTCAGTGCATTGAGTATAGGAGTTAGAATGTCATATTGTGGCTGTCTTGACCATAGGAAATCATCCCAAGGTACTTCACAGGAGGGAAATTGGGCAACACATTTGGCACTGAGCCAAACAAAGGAGAAACATTTGTACACTTGTCCAAAAGTCTGGTCTCAAAGATGGGATTTAAGAGTCATTGGTTAGGCCACTTTTGCAATACTGTGTTCAGTTCTACTCTCCCTGCTATAGTAAAGATGTTGTTAAACTTGATAAGGTGCAGAAAAGATTTACAACGATGTTGTTGGGGTTGGAAAGTTTGAGCTATAGGGAAAGGTTGAATAGGCTGGGGCTATTTTCCCTGGAGCATCAGAGGCTGAGGGGTGACCTTATAGAGGTTTATAAAATCATGAGGGGCATGGATAGCTTGAATTGCCAAGGTCTTTATCCCAGGGCAGGATAGTCCAAAACTAGAGGGCATAGGTTTAACGTGTGAAGAGAAAGATATGAAAGGGACTTAAGGGGTAACTTTTTCACACAAAGAGTGGTGCGTGTATGGAATGAGCTGCCAGAGGAAGTGGTGGAGGCTGGTACAGTTACAACATTTACAAGGCATCTGAATAGGTATATGAATAGGAAGGGTTGAGAGGGATATGGGCCAAATGCTGGCAAATGGGACTAGGTTAATTTGGGATATGTGGTCAGCATGGATGAGTTGGACCGATTGGTCTGTTTCTGTGCTGTACAATTCTTTGACTCGATGACTCTTAAATCCCATCTTTGAGTCCAGACTTTTTGGACAAGTGTGCAAATGTCTCTCTTTATTTTGGCTCGGTGCCAAATGTTTTGCCCAATTTCCCTCCTGTGAAGTACCTTGGGATGATTTCCTATGGTCAAGACAGTACATAAATGCAAGGCCTACTGGGACCATTCAGTTGCCAAACCACTTCCTCCTCTATTATAATACATCCCCTCGTAACACACACCCTGGTGTGTATTACTGCAGTGTACGCCAGATATGTTCTAACCAGAGCTTTGATTAGCTGTAGCAATATTTCCACTCCCTTTATTCTAGCTCATTTGTTTCAAAGTCTAACTTTCCATTAGCTATTTTTGATTGTTTTTGTATCTGAAATTCACATTTCAGTGAGCTGTGAAAATCCAGTCTTAAATCTCCTTGGATCACCACCATTCTGAGCTTTGCACCATTTGAGTTATACACAGATTTATCACTTTTTGACCATAAATAGTTGAACTCATGCTCACCCGAGTTGATATGGATCTGCCCCAGTTTTGTCTTTTGTTTATTCTATCAATGTCTCAACGTATTTCAATGTTCCCATTGATATAACCAACTATACCACCAATCTATGTGTTATTGGCAAAGCTGGATACATGGCTTTCCATTGTATTCTCAAAGTCATTAATATGTCTGGTCGCACAGTTGAGGGTCCAGCAAAGATCCTTGAGGGACAGCACTCGATCACATGCTTCCAGAATATTCTCAGAGTCCCTGATTCGCTGTGGCTGCAGAATCACACCTCATGCTGTTGTCAGGTGTGGCTTTCAATACAGCACAAGGACCTTCAGAAATAGGAGGAGCTTCCAGGTTCCTCAGCAACAACGATGCATATGACCATCGCCATGACATCATGTTGGCCATTGCTTGCCTCACCTTTTCCTGATAAGACCAAGCTTTGATAACTCAGAAAAATTGAAGGAACTGCGGATGTTGTGAATCAGAAACAGAAACAGAAATTGCTGGGAAAGCTCAGCAGGTCTGGCAGCATCTGTGGAGAGAAATCAGAGTTAACGTTTCGGGTCGAGTGATACTCCCTGAGTTCTGAGGAAGGGTGACTTGACCTGAAGCATTAACTCTGATTTCTCTCCACAGATGCTGCCAGAGCTGCTGAACTTTCCCAGCAATTTCTGTTTCTGTTTCAATAACTCAGAGACTCTGTTTGACACTGGAATGAAAAATTGAAGGTTTGTTTAGTAGTGGGAGGGTTGTTTGGTGGTTAACCAGAATGAGGATGTGTAGTTTGACTCTGAGGGTGGGGAGCTGGTTTAAAACTGCTGTGTTCGCCCTAAAAAAATATGAACACATACCTCATTACAGGTTGTGGTTGTAGCAGATAGGACAGATGTCAGAGGTAGGTTCTTTACTCAGAGAGTACTAAGGGCGTGGAATGCCCTGCCTGCAACAATAGTAGATTCGCCAACTTTAAGGGCATTTAAATGGTTATTAGATAAACATATGGATGATAATGGAATAGTGTAGGTTAAATGGGCTTCAGATTGGTTTCACAGGTCAGCGCAACATTGAGGGCCGAAGGGCCTGTACTGCGCTGTAATGTTCTATGTTCTATGTTCTAACTTGAGTGTTAAAGAAGATGAATGTGAGTTAATAGTAGATAATACCAATTTCCTACTAATAATTTGGTGGACAGGTAATGGCGAAGTGGCATTATTGCTGGACTGTAAATCCAGAGACCCAGGACCTGGGTTTGAATCCTGCCATGGCAAATAGTGGAATTTGAATTCAATTTTTAAAAATCTGGAATTAAGAGTCTAAGGATGACCATGAACCCATTGTTGGAAAAACCCATCTGGTTCACTAAAGTCCTTTCAGGAAGGAAACTGCCATCCTTATCTGGTCTGACCTATATGCGAGCCCAGGCCCACAGCAATGTTGTTGACTCTTAACTTCCCTGTGGGCAATTAAGGATGGGCAATAAATACTGGCCCAGCCAGCAACGCTCTTGTCCCATGAATGAATAAATAAAAGGAAATGGCAGATGAAATGACCAAATATTTTGCATCTGTCTTCCACATAGAGGACACAAACACATTCCAATCATAGCTGTAAACCAGGAGGAGGAAGGGGGGAGAGGAACTTGGTGCAATTTCATGAGGGAAGTGATATCGGGCAAGCTGATGGAGATGCAAGGTCACAAGTGCCCAGATGGAATTCATCTTAAGGTTTTTTTTAAGAGATGGCTAATGAAGTAATGGATGCTTTGGTGTTAATTTTCAAAAATGTCCTTTGATCCAGCAAAGGTTTCATTTGATTGGAAAACAGCTGATATCATCTTTCCATTCAAGAAGGGAGAGAGGCAGAAAACTGGAGACAAAAGACCACATAGGTTGACATTGACTGTGGGGTATGTGTTAGAATCAATCATTATATTATAGCAGGGTACTTAGCAGTTTTGAAGAGGCAGCATGGGGCAGTGACTACAATATGATAGAACTTACACTGCAGTTTGAGAGGGAGAAGCTAGAATCAGACTTAACAGTCTTACAATTGAGTAAAGGTAACTACAAATACGTGAGGACGAGCTGGCCTGTGTTGATTGGAAGGAGAGCCTAGCAGGGAAGCAGGGAGCAGCAATGGCAGGGGTTTTTGGGGCTAATTCAGGAGACACAGCAGAAATTCATCCCAAGGAAAGAGAAACATACTGACAAAACAACCATGACTGACAAGGGAAGTCAGGGACAGCGTAAAAGCAAAAGAAAAAGTCATATAATGTGGTGAAAATTAGTGGGAGGCCAGAGGATTAGGAAACCTTCAAAAACCGACAAAGGATAGCTCAAAAAGCAATAAGGGGGAGAAGATGAAATATGAGGGTAAGCTAGCTAATAATATAAAAGAAGATTGTGAGTGTTTTCTTCGGATGTCTAAAAGGTAAGAGAGAGGCAAGAGTGGACTTTGGACCACTGGAAAATGAAGCTAGAGAAGTACTAATGGGGAACAGAGAAATGTCGGAGGAACTGAACAGGTACTTTGCATCAGTCTTCATGGTGGAAGACACCAGCACCATACCAGAACTTCAATAGAGTCAAGGGGTAGAGGTGAGTGTAGAGGCCATCACTAAGGAGAAGGTGCTGGGGAAGAGGAGATAGCTGAGCAGATTGTAGAGAATTGGTGGTGATCTTTCAGGAATTACTTAGTCACAGTGGGTCCCAGCGGGTTGGGAAGTGGCCAATGTAACACCACTGCTTATGATGAGGGAGGGGCAGAAGACACTATAGACCAGTTGGCCTGATCTCAGTCTTGGTAAGGTTTTAGAGTACGAGATTAAGGATGAAATTGTGGAGTATTTCGAAGTGCACGGTAAAATAGGAGGAGGTCATGCCCGACAAATCTGTTAGAATTCTTTGAGGAAGTAACAAGCTTGTTGGATAAAGCAGAGCAAGTGGACGGGATCTATTTGGATTTCATGGAGGCCTTGGACAAAGTGCTACACTGGAGGCTGATTAAGATAGGAGCCCATGGTTTTAGGGGCAAGGTATTGGCATGGATAGAGGATTGGTTGACTGGCAAAAGGCACAGAGTAGGGATAAAGGGGTCTTTTTCAGGATGGCAGGTGGTGATTGGTGGGGTTCTGCGGGGTCAATATTGGGACACAACTATTCACGCCTTATATTAACGATATGGATGAAGAAACTGAGGATGTTGTTGCTAAGTTTGGAGATGACATAAAGATAGGTGGAGGATCAGGTAGTGTTGAGGAATTGGGGAGGCTGCAGAAGGACTTGGAGAGTGTGCAAAGAAGTGGCAAATGGAATACAATGTGGGAAAGTGTGAGGTTATGCAGTTTAGTTGGAAGAATAGAGGCACAAACTATTTCTAAATGGGGAAAGGCATTGGAAATCTGAAACATAAAGGGATTTGGGAGGCTTTGTTTAGGATTCTCTTAAGGTTAACATGCAGGTTCAGTTGGCAATTAAGAATGTTTGCATTCATTTTGACATTGCTGGAATGCAAGAGCAGGGATGTACTGCTGAGGCTATATAAGGCTCTGGTCAGACTGCATTTGGAATATTGTGAGCAGTTTTGGGCCATGTATCTAAGGAAGGATGTGTTTGCATTGGAGATGGTCCAGAGGAGGTTTACAAGAATGATCCTGGCGATGAAGGGTTTGTCATATGAGAAGCAGTTGAAGACTCTGGGTCTGTACTCAGTGGAGTTAAGAAGGATGAGGGGGGATCTGACAGAAACTTACAGAATACTGAGAAGCCTGGATACAGTGTATGTGGAGAAGATGTTTCCACTAGTACAAGAAACTAGTATCTGAGGGCACAGTCTCAGCGTGAAGGCATGACCCTTTAGAACTGAGAATAGGAAGAATTTCTTCAGTCAGAGGGTATTGAATCTATTGAACTCATTGGCACAGAGAGCTATGGAGACCAAGTCACTGAATCTATCTAAGACGGAGATAGATAGGTTCTTCATTAATAGGAGGATCAAAGGTAATGTGGAGAAGGCAGGAAAATGGGGTGAAGAAACATATCAGCTGTGATCGAATGGCACAGCAGATTTGATGATGTTGAAAGGCCTAATTGTGCTCCTAAATCTTATGGTCTGAAGGTCTGAAGGTCTTGTGGCCTTATGGATAAAGGGAGCCTATAGATGTACTATACTTCAATATCCAGAAGGCATTTGACAAATTTCTACATCAAAGGTTATTGTGGAAAATTAAAGCTATAGTGCAGGGGCAGAATATTAGCATCAAGAAAGATTGGTTGGCAGGAGAGCATGCATAAGTGGGCCTTTGTCTGATTGACAGTATGTGACAAAGGAGTCCTTGAGTAGTTTGTGCTGGGACTTTAACATTTTATAATTAACATCAATTAACATCAAGATGAAGGGACAAACAGCCTGGTAGCTAAATTCACAAACAACATCAAAATAGGTAGGAAAGTATGCTGTGAAGGAGATACAAGGAAGTTCAAGATGAATATAAATAGAGTGGGTGGATGAAAAATATCTAGCAGATGGAATATAATGTGGGAAGATGTGAAGTTGTTCACTTTGGCAGAAAGACTAAAAAGTCAAAGTGTTATTTTAACAGAGAATAACTTCAGAATTCCAAGGTGCAGCGGGAGTGAAGTGTTCTGTTACATGAATCGCAAAAGTTAGAATGCAGGTACAGGACATAATCAAGAAGGCTAATGGAATACTATCCTTCATTGTGAGAGGAAATGAACAAAAAAGTGAATATAAAAATATTATTTTTCAGTTGTACAGTACGTTAATGAGACCACATCTGGAATATTGCGTGCAGTTTTGGCCTCCTTATTGAAAGAAGGATGTAAATGCATTAGAAGCACTTCAGAGGAAGTTTACTGTATTGATACCTGAAATGATTGGTTTTTCTTATGAGGATAGGTTGGACAGACTGGGCTTGTTTTCACTGAGTTTAGAAGGATGAGGGATAGTAGGAACTGCAGATGCTGGAGAATCCGAGACAACAAGGTGCAGGGCTGGATGAACACAGCAGGCCAAGCAGCATCAGAGGAGCAGGAAAGCAGAAGGGTCTCGACCCGAAACGTCAGCCTTCCTAGACAACAAGGTGCAGGGCTGGATGAACACAGCAGGCCAAGCAGCATCATAGGAGCAGAGAGG
>NC_063351.1:5549549-5573213 GCF_021869965.1 Rhincodon typus
CACACACACACACACACACACACACACACACACACACACACACACTCTCTCTCTTAAACACACACACACACACAACCATGAATAAGTCTGGACCGCAATTCTGTGGTTGGTTCATTCATCCTCTTTGCAGTCCATTCCCTCTTCCACACCAGAGGGAAGAACCTCATCCCCATTGGACAAAAACACTGGCTGAGGCTTTTCTGAAGCCAACTCTGGATATCCATAGCTGCCTCACTCGCAGTCACACCCTCCTGTTCATGACCAAGAACCAAATACAATATAATTAATGTAAGGAATGTGAGTGCCTCCTATCCAGGCACCACTTACCCTCCCTGATGTCTTGCAGTGTCTGTAGTTCCAGTACCAGATTATCAAATCTGAGACTTGAGCCGCCAATACTTGCTGCAGATGCACTGGTGTTGACCAACTGAAAGTTAAATACTACAAAAAAGTGAATTTCTTAATTTTGCTGTTCAACTATGATAATATTTCCTGATTTAAACCATTTGGCCAATCAAAGAAGACACACCAACCAAATACCCACCAATCACTTACCTGCTTTCCTAGGCTTTGATAGGTAGAAACAGATTGAAGGGGCTCTCTGTCACCGGGTTTTACCTCCAGCTGCCCTTCTCATGCAGGTCTGCTCTTCTCCTTATGAAGCTGCTGACTCCACTGTCTCTCCCACTGTTTATGAAACTGATCTCCCAGCTCCCTAGAAGTATTTATCTGGGGTTCTTGCTTACTAGTTCAGTGACATTACCTTGATGTCATTGCCTCCTCCTAACAGTGTAGCCTTTCCACATCATGCAAGGAAAAGGAAGAAAAGGAATGCAGAGAAGATGAAAATTTGTCCAACATTATTTTACAGTGATTCAGAAGCAAAAGTCTCAGTCTGCAGATGTTGGTGCCTTCCAAGAAAAACACTGTAGACAGCATATGTCCTACACACTATACACAAGATCTGAGAACACTGTTACAGATTGACATCTGTACATAATCGTACATAGATTATGGATAGGGATAAATAACTTGGGGACACATAGTTAGATATATTCAAGTGAGCTGGGCATGACCATTGAGGCTAAAGGGATAAAGGGGTATGGAGAGAAAGTGGGAATGAGATACTGAAATTGCATGATCAGCCATGATCATATTGAATGGTGATGTGGGCACAAAGGGCCGAATGGCCTACTCCCACAACTATTTTCTATGTTTCTATAAGCATCTAATAGCTGGTACGCTAATCAGTGCATCATCACTGATATCAGATGATAACAGATCACCTGAGGAAGGTTTGGATGAAGTCCTCTATCAGACTACCTTGAAAATAGAGTAAAGCACAAATATGTCTTGATTAGCTTTTAACAGCATGGTTCCCAGCCCTCTTCTATCACAGGTAGGCAGACCTCAACCATGGCAATGCATTAGCAAACAAGTGTGATTTTGGCGACTTAGAATACATCAAAAATCAGAAATAATCATAGATAATCAAAGGTGTTCTCTGTAGTTAACCATGTCATAAAACAGTCAAGAAAGAGAGAAAGGTGCCAGAGCCTCCAGAGTTAGCAAGATCACAATTGCTTTTTGAGTCAAGTGATTTTGAGCTTGAGGCCGCTAACAGTAACCAAAGCATCCAACTTCAACTCCTGCAAAAGCTTTCCTGCTCATGTGCCAGGAAACACCTACCAAACAAAACAGACATCTCATAAGCAGGGCTGTGATTTATCCAAATGATGTTTTCATTGTAACTGTGTTTCTCCGCACCAGACAGAGTGTCCCGCTGCTGGTAAACAATGTAAAGATTGTAGAAAACTCAGTAACTTTGCTTGCATTTGTCACTCAGCAGTGAACCCAAAGGCAGAGATCAATACCAATGGAAGGGTGTCGCATACATGTACCACAGCAAATGTGTGAGAGAATTGAGCCAGTGTTGAGGGGATGTCACTGAATAGACCTTTGTACTCTCTTCCCGACACTGTTAACCACCATATGTGACAGTGGTCACTGGCTGCTCAGAAATAGATGTTCTCATTGCTTTGGAAGCATCTTCCAATGTCATGGGAGATAAACTGTTCAACAAACTTCAGAACTGCTAGAAAAAGCCCAAACAAAACAACAGGTACTGTTCTGAAGAGTGAAGGACCCGAAACATTAATTCTGCTTTCTCTCCACAGATGCTGCCAGACCTGCTGAGTTTTTCCAGCAATTTCTGTTTTCATTTCAGAGCTACTGCACCCACTGCAATGCAGGGAAAATAAAGATTTTCCCTTAGAATAGTAACAAACTGCTGACACTTTTGGGACTTTTGATACATCAGATTCATTCAAAGACATCAGAATGAATGCTGTATTCTATGTTATACTTACAGAATATGACACATTTATCAGTTTCCAAACAGTGACAGATCTGTGCATGATTGCTGCCACATACCTGGCTCCTACACATACCAAAAATAATATTGAATGGTGTGCTGACCAGTTCACTGATATTGGCAAACTCAAGCATTTTAGATACAAGCTGCATGTAAACCCTAATATGCCTTCAGCCATGCAGCAATATGGATGAATAACATTTCATGTCAGAAAGGTGGAGCCAGGGCGTGGAGACTCCTTGCGAGCTGTCTACAGCAGACCTTTTCTTCCAAATCTTATAATCAAGTCAAATCAAATCAAAAGCAAACAGAAAAGAAAGTGATCACACTTACTTGAGCTTGACATTACTGAGAAAGTTGGGGATGATCACATCCTTTTGATCTCAATACACACGTCACAAAGAAACTCAACAGTAAGAATCGGATTAGGATCTGCAGTTACCAAACCAATCCATGCAAGAAGGATGTTTGATGCTGATAATCAATGAAGTCGTAGAGAAAGTGAATGCAGTTAAACACTTTGCTGAAACACTTTGACCTACCATCCTCTTGAGTTTAGGAAGAATCAAGGTGTCCTATAGTATTCTCCATCGATTGGTGAATACCCCTGGAATCAGTGGCTCACTGGATTAACAATTTAGAGATCCAGGCTAATTAAGCTTCTTGGGATATGGTTCGAACACCCTCATGGCAGCTGGTTTTAATTTAATTAATGTAAACACCTAAAATTGAAGGCTAGGCTCAGTGATAGTGACCATTCAACTATTATCGAATGTCAGAAAAAAAATTCTGCTTCACCAATGTCCTCAGAAAATCCATCATCCTTAGCAGGTCTGTGGCATGGCTGACCATAATGTGATTGACTACTATAAAGGCAAAACACTGTGGATGGTGGAAATCTGAAGCAAACACAGAGAATGCAGGAGAAATTCAGCAGTTCTGGCAGCATCTGTGGACGGAAATAGAATTAATGTTTCAAGTCCAATAAGACTCTTATTCAGGGTTCCCAAAGAAGAGTCATACTGGACTTGAAACATTAACTCTACTTCTCTCTCCACAGATAGGAGCAGACCTGCTGAGTTCCTCCAGCATATTTTCTGTGATTAACTGTTAAATGTCCTCTGAATGACTAAATAAACCATACAGTTCAAGAGTAATTGGACATGGTCAACAAATACTGGCCTTGCCAGTGACACCTACATCCCATGAAAAAGAATAAAGAAACACAAAGCAGACCTTTTCGAATTAAGAGGGTCAACTTTGGAGCCAATCCATTGACTCCAGCAGATAATGCACTTCAAGGACTAGAAGACAGGTTAACCATCAGACCTGACATTCTCATCTAGAGTCAGCCTGCAAGTGAACTTGAGATACACCAACATGTATCTTTTTTCAGAGAATGGAACCACACTGTGAACAAAGGTAAGTGTTTATTAAGGTTCTTGAGTAGATTTGTAGCTTGGGTTTGTGGTTGGTTCACTCGCCGAGCTGGTTCGTTAGTTCGCAGATTTTTCATTACCCTGCTGGGTAACATCATCAGTGTAGCCTCCGATGAAGCGCTTTTGTGTTTTCCCGCCTGGTATTTAAACTCTGGGATACGTTTATTCAATGAAGTCAGAAGTCACATGACACCAGGTTACAGTCCAACAGGTTTATTTAAAATCACATAAGCTTTCAGAGTGCAGCCTCTTCATCAGGCGCAGTGAGAGAGGGAAGCACACAGGCACAAAGTTTATAGGCAGAGAGATCAAAGGCAGAGAGATCCAAAGATCATACAACTGGTGTGAGTGGACTGTCAGATAATAAGTCTCTGCGGGTGACTAAGAGTGTTAGACGGTGAGTAAAGTGTTTATAAAGTCAATATCAGTGCTGTGCTGTCATGACGATCAGGCAGAGCCATAGGAATATGCAAAAGGCGACATCTCAGGTCAGCTGAACAGACCAAACAATAGTTACTGGCAAGTTGCACAAATGGTTGTTTTCACCTGGTGAAAGCCACTAATTGCTGGTCATGGATGCAAGCCCAGTTATATAAGCGCAGTTCTCTCATAAAAAGACAAGGTAGGAAACTCATCAACCACTGCCAGGTCAAACAGATCACTAACACACATGGAGCAACATTATCGGTAAACAATGAGTGAAGCAGTCTCAGTCACATGCAATATTTTACATTTTCATCTCTACTTGTATCAATGTGAGTTTGAAGTAACAACTGATCATTGAGCTTAAAAGCAAAATACTGTGGATGCTAGAAATTTAAAATAAAAACAGAAAATACTGGAGAATTCAGTGGGCTAGGCAACATCTGTGGAGAGAAAAACAGAGTTTACATTTTAAATTTGATATGACTCTTCTTCAGAACTCCACTTATAAACATGGTTAGCATCCACATAAAAAAACTACCCATTCAAAGATAGCATTGGATATTCAAATGACAACAGCACAAATGTTGAGTTATCAGCCAGGCAAGCTCAACCCAGCAGATTATCTTTTACAACATCCATTGCCAACAGTCAGTTCTAATCATCATGAAGGACAATAATGTCGATCTGGAGTTAAGTGTGATAGTCGCTTTCCTGTTTTCTGATATGACGTGGCATTTGTCTACATTGATGTGTTATTGAGGGCACATTAGGCCAACACCGAATCTACATGTAACACACTTGAGTTTGCTAATACCAGTGAAGTGGTCAACACACAATTCAAGACTGGTATGAGCCAGGCATGTGACAGCAATTGTGTGCAGAGCTGTTGTATGGAAACCTGATAAATGTGTCCCATTGCTGAACAATATCCAGTTTTCATTGTCTATATATATTCAGAACCCAGCTTAGGAAGTTGGAGTGTAAGTCAATAATTGAATTGTGTCCTTGCAGGCAGATGTTGTTTTGAATTAAGTCATTTGGGGACGTGGAAGGGTCTGACAATAAAGAGACCAAATTGGCCTCAACAAAAACTTCCTGTATGGCACACATGTTTCTAACCTTCCTGTTAGGTCATGTTATGTGGTGTGGACCAGAAAGGCTAATAATTACCACATCTACATGGAGCAAAGTGTCACCCCCTTCATCACTGATGTAACATGAGATCTGTTCAGAGTAGGGTCATTGACCACTCTTAAGGACTGGAGTTCTCTGAAATGTTCCACCTTAACTCCTTCATCATTCATTGTATGGATATTGTCTTGATTCAGATTGGCTGGAGGCCAGTGTAACTTCATTAATTGAAACAATATTGTTTTCTTTCTTTTGTCGATGGTTTTCAGAAAAACAAACTGGTCTGCACATTTATTTTCTTCCTTTACAATTGCTTGGTTTTGTGCCCAGAATGCAACATGTTCAAATATTTCTTCGACCAGATGAAATGTGAACATTAAAAGGGTCAGCTGTCCACTTATATGATCCAAACCCACAGAGCATCATGTGCCCAGGATGTCCATATCACTGGGCATATGTGCCAGTTTTCATAGCTATTCCAACCTCCTGTCCATTGGAGCCATTAAAGAGACTGTTTATTAGACATGCTGCTTTACAACTAATCTTCTGAAGCGTTCTCCCTGCACCTTTCCATTTAGAGATTTCTATACATTTACATTGCTATCAATCATGAAGTTTCAGATTGCAATAAAGTTCTGACATATTTTTCTTTTCCTGGCACTAACTCTGATCCAAAAGCAATGAGCTTGTAGATTTTCAAATTCAGTTTCAGGCTTTGATCATCTTTGATAAAGCCAACACTTAATGTCCACTCCTAGGTGCTCTTGAGCAGGGTGGTGATGAGCTGTGTCCTTGAAGTGATGTAGTCTATGTGATGAAGCTGCTCCCTTAGTGCTAGCAGATGTGAAGAAACCTTGCTATGTGTCCAACTCAAGCTGGTATGTGGTTTGGAGGGGAACTTTAAGGTGGTGGTGTGGCATGTATCTGCTGCTTTTGTCCTTCTAGATGGTAGAGGAAGCTATTATTGAAGGAACCTTGGCATGTTGCTGCAATGTAACTTGTTGGGAGGTGGTGGCACTGTGCTAATGTAACCGGACTAGTAATCCAGAGACCTAGCTTAATTCTCTAGGGACGTGGGTTCAAATCCCACTAGTGGTGAACAGCAAATTCTATTAAATAAAAGTCTGGAATAAGGGGGAACGTTCACCATGAAAGTATTGACACTTGCAGTTAAAACCCACCTGGTTCACTAATGTCCTTTGGAGAAGAAAATCTGCTGACTTTACCTGGTCTGACCTATATGTGACTCCAGATCCACAGTCATGTGATTGACTCTGAAATTGCCTCACTCAGTTGTATAATGTCATAATTCTATGAAAAGAAATATAATTGAATGGACCACCTGGCATTGACCTAGACACTGGAAACAGCAAAAGTACACACAGCCTTGTGAATCCTACAAATTCCTCCTTAATACAATGAGAGGGCTTATGCCAAATTGGGAAAGCTGTCCCACCAGATTAGTCAAGCAACAGCCAGATATTGCCATGCTCATGGAAGAAATTTCTGCAGATGTTTCTGAATATATCCTGTTCCTCTGACAGAACAGATCCACCAGACATGTTGGCACAGTGGTAGACGGGTGGGAGGGAGTTTCTCTGAGAGTCCTCAGTGTTGACTCCAGTGGCATCTCATGGTACACAGTCAAGCTTGGGTATGGAAACCTTCTGATGATCACCTACAGTACCCCTTTATCTGATTAATCAATTTCCTCTCTGTGTTGAACGAAGAACTGAGAGTGGCAAAGGCACGGAATGCACTCTGTGTGGGGTACTTCAATGTATATCACCACGAGTTATTCAGTAACACCACTACTCACCAGGCTGGTCAAGTCATAAAGGAATAAACTGCTAGACTGGGTCTGTGGCAGGTGATGAGGGAGCCAACCTGATCTGGTCTTCAACAATCTACTTACCACAGACACATCAGTCCATCACATTATTGGTAAGAGTGACCACCACACAGTCCTCGTGGAGACAAAATCTTATATTCACATTGACAATGGCCTCCAGTACGCAATAAACAGAATTAAATGATTCCACACGAAATGGATCAGATCTAAGCTCTGCAGACCTGGCACATTCAGAGATGCATGGTTGTGGGCAATTAAACAACTAAGAGAAGGAGGCTCCACAAATATCTCTATCTTCAACAACAGGAGAGCTCAGCAATTCAATACAAAAGGCAAGGCAAAATCAGTTACAGCCATCATCAGCCAGAAGTGCCCAGTGGATGATCCACTTGGCTTCTTCCAGAGGTCCCCAGCATCACAGATGCCAGTTTTCAGCCAATTCAATTCACTTCATATGATATTAAGAAATGGTCTGAATGCACTGGATGCTGTAAAGGCTATGGACCCTCATAACATTCCTGTATTAGTACTGAAGACCTGTGCTCCACAGCCAGCTTTGCCTCTAGCCAGAATGTTCCAATGCAGCTCCAACATTGACTTTATTTGCATTTGACCGATAATGGCATCAATGTGCATGAGCAAAACTGAAGCCCATGGCAATTAGGGGAAAAACTCTCCAATGCCTGAAGTAATTCACAGTACAAAGAACATGGGGGTGTAGTTGCTGGTAAATCTTCTCAATCTCAGCACTTCACGGCAGGATTTCCTCAGGATAGTATCATCCTCAACAGATTCATTCTTTACTTTCCTCGATTATAAAGCCCAAAGTGAGTTCGTTCGCTGATAATTGCAACATGTTCAGCATCATTCACAACTCTCCAAATAATGATGCAGTCTGTGCTCACACGCAGCATGATGCAGGCAACTTTCAGCTTTCAGGCAATAAGAAGGGATGTTGCACCACACCTGTGCCAGACAATGACCATTTAAACAAGAGAGAATCTAACCATCCTCCCTTGATGTTCAACGCATTATTATTCCAGCATCACACCCCTTCCCACAGGTCAGGTACTACTCTACTGGAGATGACATTAGTCACCGAGCATGTCTATTAGAACGCTGGGACTGCAGTTTTCTCACGCTAGGAATGCACTTGAATGACCGATGTGTCTTGACTCACAGCTCGTACTGTTTACTTAACAAGCCCCACCCACCAACCAATTGGCTTCTAGTCAAGGAACATCTTGATTTAAAGATTCACATCCTTGCCTTCAAATTGCTCCCTGGCCTTCCTATCTCTGTAATCTCTTCCAACCGTACAATCCTCGAAGCTAGTTACATTTGTTTAATTCTGGCCTTTTGCACGTTGCCAATTTTAATTGCTCCATTATATAGAAACAGAAAGTACTGGCAAAATTTGAAGAAAACGAGTCCAGCATAACTTTTCATGTTTTTCTAGTACTGTTTTTACTTCAAATTTCCAGGATCTGCAGCGTTTTTTTTAAAAAGAAATTCCTCCAGCATTGGCTGCTGTATCATCCATTTAATCTCTGAAATTCCCCGCCTTTGCCTATCTGCTTCTCAACCTCTCTTTCCTCTTGTAAGGACACTTCTAACTTACCCTAATACCTCTGAGTGTGACTTGATGTCAGAGTTTGCTTCCTAATGCTGCTAAATCTCAGTTGTTGTTTTTGTTGCTATGAGCTACACCAATAGTGCTTATTGTGCAGAAAATAAATGCCTTTGTTCAGAGAAGGCTCAAACTAGATGCATGTTGGGAAAGTTAAGTCATCGTTGAGTCATTTTATTCAAAGACCACTAATGACACAAGGTCTTCCAAATATTGGCTGTTGTTTATTTTATGAAATATTTGTTCAATTGTTGAAACAAACTGGAATTTTTTTTACGAAAGAAGGAAGTGTATAATTTATAGCAAAATCTGGATTTATGTCACACGCTCTATCATTGCCTGGTATTCTTTTTATTTCCTTTATTCACTCATGGGATGAGGGTGTCACTGACTAGGCAGCATTTATTGTTCATAGGGCAGTTAAGAGTCAACCACATTGCTGTGGATCTGGAGTCACGTGTAGGCCAGACCCAGTAAGGATGGCAGTTTCCTTCCCTAAAGGACATTAGTGAACCAGATGGGTTTTTCCTGACAATCGGCAATGGATTCATGGTCATCATTAGATTTTTAATTCCAGATATTTATTGAAATTAAATTCCACCCTCTGCCGTGGCAGGATTCAAATCCCAGTCCCCAGGGCATTATCTGGTCTCTGGATTAACAGTCCAGCGATAATACCACTAGGCCATCACCTCCCCTTCTCTTTAGATACATGAGAGCAGAGGAAATGAAACTAGTCCCGTTTTCAGTTTAATGAAGACATTGAGTTTATGAATGAAAAAAGTTGGTCCAGGAGGTTTTGTACTACAAGCAGATAACAAATTCACACAACTGGCTTGCACCCTTGCTAGGTTCGCATTGCTGTATTGCCTTGGACTCCTGACCCTGTCCCAAGTGATAACCACACATGTTTGACACTTTTTCTTATTCCTGTAAATTTTTTTAATGCTACATTATATAACTAAAAGAAATGACTTGCATTTATTTAGCATCATTCACAACCTCAGTAGGTACTAAATCTCTTTACAACATGTTTCCCCTTGTGGGGCAATTTAGAGTGAGAGGTCATAGATTTAGGAAATTCAGGTGGCAGATTTAAAACAGATGAGGAGAAAGTACTTCTCAAAGGGTCATGAATCTGTGGAATTCACTACCTCAAAGTGAGGTGAACACTGGGCACCGAACAAAGTTAAGGAGGAGATAATCAGATTTTTTATTTGGTAATGGGTTAAAGGGTTATACTGAGTTGGCAGGAAGGTGGAGTTGAGGCCAAGATGAGATCATCCATAATCGTATTAAATAGCAGAACATACTTAAGGGCTGAATTGCCGATTCCTGCTCCCAGTTCTGACAAAAAACTATTAGCGCGTAGTCTCTGTTGTAACGTGAGAGATGCAGTAGCCAATCTGCAAACAGAGGGAGATGATGGCATAGTGGCAATATTACTGACCAAGTAGTCCAGATGACCAGGCTAATGGGGACATGAGCTCAAACCTCCCACAGCACATGGTGTAATTAAAATTCAATGAACAAATCTGGAATTGAAAATAGCCCCAGTAATGATTGCCAAACTTGTTGGAAAAGCCCCTCTGATTCACTCGTGTCTTTAATATACTATTTTGCAAAGATTAGTGGTAAACCAGATGATTGGGAAAGTTTTAAAAACCAACAAAAGATGGGCAAATAAATAATAAAGAGGAAGAGAATAAATTTTGTCAGTAAAGTAGCAAGTAATATCAAAATAGACAGAAATAGTTTCCTTAAATATATAGAAAGAAAGAGAGAGAGGCCAAAGTGAACATGAAATAACTACACAGAGGCCAGTATCCCATTACCCAGTCAACCTTTATTTACACATGAAGAATACCTGACAATGATCCAGCTCCCTCAGAGCCAGCTCTCAGAGTGAACGCGATGTCTCCTGTTCTTATCTGACAGCCCGGGCTCCCTGATTGGAAACTGTTAAGCTTGTCCAATCAGGGAACTCATATTCTACCATGTCCACCTGGCTGATCTCATTACAATCACTACATCCCTCCACCTCTGAGCCTGAGGACATAGGCTGGTTCAGGTGGCGTGTAATGCACTGTAGCTCACATCTTGCACCCAGAGTGTCTCTGAAGAAATACATTTTCCTCTTCAGGTGGCAAAGACGTCAAGGCCACAACATCATCCACAGTCTCCATCTCAGATTCCAAGGTTTCTTCAAAGCTTGATAGACAGGCAGAACCCATGGGTCTGGGAACAGTCTGAAAGGCAGTCAATGAGCTGGCCAAGTTTTCCTCCCGTAGCGAATTCACAGTTTTCATGCGGGCCACCTGCTTGTTCAGGACCGATGCATCCACCTGAAATTTATACATAACAACATAAGAAATAGGAGCAGGAATAAGCCATCTGGACATTCAAGCCTGCTTCACCTTTCATTAAGATCATGGCTGATCTTTTTGTGAACTCAGCTCTGCATACCTGCCTGCTCACCATAACCCTTAATTCCTTTACTGTTCAAAATCTATCTCTCTTTGCTTTAAAAACATTCAACGAGGTAGCCTCAACTGCTTCACTGGTCAGGGGAATTCCACAGATTCGTAATCCTTTGGGTGAAGAAGTTCCTCCTCAACTCCTCAATGGAGGTTGAGGGGGGACCTGATTGAGGTCTACAAAATCATAAGAGGTATAGACAGGGTGGATAGCAAGAAGTTTTTTCCCAGAGTGGGGGACTCAATTACTAGGGGTCACGATTTCAAGGTGAGAGGGGAAAAGTTTAAGGGAGATATGCGTGGAAAGTTCTTTACGCAGAGGGTGGTGGGTGCCTGGAACACGTTGCCAGCGGAGGTGGTAGAGGCGGGCACGATAGTGTCATTTAAGATGTATCTAGACAGATACATGAATGGGCAGGGAGCAGAGGGATACAGATCCTTGGAAAATAGGCGACAGGTTTAGGTAGAGGATCTGGATTGGCGCAGGCCTGGAGGGCTGAAGGGCCTGTTCCTGTGCTGTAATTTTCTTTGTTCTTTGTTCTTTGTTTAATTCAGTCCTAAATCTGTTCCCCCTTATTTTGAGGCTATGCCCCCTAGTTCTAGTTTCACCCACCAGTGGAAACAACCTCCCTGCTTCTATCTTACCTATTCCCTTCCTAATTTAATGTGTTTCTATAAGATCCCCCCATCATTCTCCTAAATTCCAATGAGTATTGTCCTAGGTTACTCAATCTCTCCTCATAAGCCAATCCTCTCAACTCTGGAATCAATCTATCAATCAATTAACCCATTCTCTGGAATCTCCTCTGTAACCCGTCCAGTGCCTGTACATCCTTTCTCAAGTAAGGAGACCTCGCAATCAACCATGCCTCTTACCCATACAGGGCTATTCCCCTGGTTCCTAGCTCAAACTTCGTCCCTCGACATAAACTCTCTCTCTCACTTGGCAGAGTCATGTGTCTGGCATTGGCATTTCTGCTGCCATTTCACCCTCCCCAACAGGTCTAGGCAGATCAGACTTAACCTGGTGCAGTGTCTTCTCCCCATTAGCAGCTCCACTGGAGCCATCCTTGTAGTTACATGAGAGGTGGTGCTATAATCAAATAGGAACCAGGACAGTTTGGTATCTAGTGAAGCTGTAGGCTGTTCCTTTAAGCCTGCCTTCAAAGTTTGGACTGCTCTTTTTGCCAGACTATTGGACGATGGACGGTATGGAGCTGTCCTTATATTACGAACATTCAACATTAGAAAATACTCAAATTCCTTACTGGTAAACGATGGCCTGTTATTTGTGACCAACACTTCTGGGAGTCCATGTATTACAAAAGGTGTATTTTTCTATCAGAGGTGAATGAATCTGTGGATTTTTTTTACTGTGAAGTTGTCATGTCTGGGTCATTAGAAATATTCAAGAATGGGATTTTTAATCAGTAAGGGTATCAAGGGATATGGGGAAAAGGCAGGAAAGTGGAGTTGAGGATTATCAGATCAATCATAATCTCATTAAACTCGATTGACTAACTGGCCTATTTTTGATCCTCAGTCTTATGAACTTATTTGTGCACCGCAAACTCCCACAAACAGTTATGAGATCAATTATCAGTAAGTCTGTTCATTTTCAAAGTTGGTTAGGAATAAATATGGGTAGGCCACAGGGGAGAATTACCACGTTCTTCTGTGAAACCGCCCATGAGGTGCCAGATGAGACATCATTTTAACACCTCAGCTCAGTGACAGTACCTCTGACACAGCTGCATTCTAACTGCACCGTGCATGTTAGCCTGGATTCTGCGTTCAGGTCTCCGAAATGAGGCTTGAGCCCTTAACCTTCTGACTCAACTGTGACAGTGCCACCCACTGATCCATAGCTGACTCTATAACACCGAGATCTCACATTGAGGATTGTATGATCTGAAAGTATAGAATATAGAAACACAGAAACATTTATGGCACAGAAGAAAACTATTTGGCCCATCATGTCAGTGCTGGTCGAAAAATGGCCCACCTAATCAAACCTATTTTCCAACTTTTGGTTCATAGCACTAAAGGTTACAGTACATCAAAGACCTATCCATGTAAAGAGGGTTTCTGCCTCTAACACTCTTACATGTTGAGTTTCAAACCACATCCCCCCACCCACTCCCCCATCCTACTCTCCGGTTGATAAGAATGACTCCTGAGTCCCCCTCTAATCCTTCCACTTATTACTTTGTCCCTTGTAATTGACTTTGCTACTGAGAGAAATAGGTCCTTCCCATCAGGTTTTTCTAATACATTTTATGCAGCAATTAAATTACCTCCCAGCTTCCTCTGTTCCAAAGTAAACAACCCCAACATAAACAATCTTCTCACGTCATTTGATTCTCGAATATTGCTAAAATAAAAGGTATGTTGTCAAAGCTTTTTGTCTCGAACTCATCAAGACAAATGCAAGAATGCCAAATTTCAAGCAATTTGAACAACTTATACAATGCAAAAAATGATCCTGCTTGGTTGGCAAGTTAACGCTGACTAGCCAAGGTGTTGCCATGGGGAACACAATAGGAAACTATAGATTCCCCAATGCTCCCAAGCAATTCAAAACAGTGCAAAATTTGAACAAATTCCTTTTCTTTAGTTAAAAACAAGTTTATAGAATCCCTACAGTGCGGAACCAGGCCATTCAGCCCAACAAGTCCACACTGCCCCTCTGAAGAGCATCCCACTCAGACCATGCCTAACCTAACCTAAACATCCCTGGACACTACAGGCAATTTGGCATGGCCAATCTACCTATGCTGCACATCTTTGGACTGTGGGAGGAAACTGGAGCACCCAGAGGAAACCCATGCAGACACGGGCAGAATGTGCAAACTCCACACAGACAGTCACCCAAGGGTGGGATTGAACCCAGGTCCCCGGTGCTGTGAGGGCAGCAGTGCTAACCACTGAGCCACTATGCCACACTATTTATTGCATGTGAACATATGTAATTTCTATGATGTGCAAAGAGCCATGTTATGAGCCTGATTATCATAAATTGATTGTTGGTATAGCCATTAATACCATCAGGATTATTCAGTCAGTGCTGCCCAATTGCTGAATTCCATCTGAAAATAAATTAATTCAGTAGCTTTATTTTTCTTGCGACCATTTTGGATACCCAGCCAATATGGAACAAACAGTGAATGATACACACAAAGAAAGCATTCTCTCCTGTTAAATCTACTTGCTAGCTGAACATCATTGGCCCTTTAAAAAAATCCCTACAAGGCATGTCATCAAATTTGATTTACTCACCATGTCAATGTGCCCCAAAACACATCTCAAGTGTTTACTTTTATTCCTTGTGAAACTGTGGAGATTTCCATTTCATCTTTTACTGTGAAGACTTCGTGGACAAGCAACAACCAGGTAAGGGAGAAAATGGTTATTTCCTGTTCCAGCTAGCTGCACTGCCCAGGAAATCCCAGGCTCCCTTCGCCCAATTCACCAGCTCTACAACAAAGCTCTAATGCATCATTCAGGAATTTGTCACACTCCCTGTTGATTATGACCTATCCCCATTCCCTAGCCACTAATTCCCCGGATGAATTGGTTCTCCACTAGGATGAAGCACAGAGGGTGGCAAGGGCACTGAATGTACTCTGGGCATCAATGGGTTTCACCAAGGGTGACTTCATAGTGTCACCACTTACCAAGCTGGCTGGGTCTTTTAGGTCATAGCAGGCAGGAGGAGGTGTAATTAATTATTTTATGCACTCTTGAAATGTTCCAATATGAAATGACACAACCAAGTACATTTTGTGAGTCAGTGCTTGAGCGCATCTCATGCTGCAGAAAATTATTTGTCACATCACAAATGTCTCTTTTTTAAATGAGATCGGTTTGAACCTTAGGGAAGCCAATTGCTGGAGCTCTCTAGTCAGTGGTCTGCTCCCACTATAGACCCCATGACTGTATGGAGGACTCAGTAAAGCTGAGGGAAGCAAACTGACATTGAAAGCTGATCTCTGCACAGCTGTCACAAGAACACTTACCTTCAACCTGCCTGATTGGTTCTATCAGTCAGGGCTTTCATTGGAATGGGCACTGCACAGACCTCAGCCAATTCTGGTCTGAGTTAACAGCTGGGACCCTATTTACATCAGAGAATGCCAGCTTTCATACCAAAACAGACAGGTGCTATGGACACCCAACAATGGGTCTATTGAAAGTCACGGTTGCCAAACTGTCTGGTCTTAATAGGGTGGGAAGGCTACTAACTCCATTTTGAGACTGTTACAGCCTTGTTACAGCAAATGGCAACATTTGACACCACCTCTCACCCACCCTCCTGCAAGAATGCGATCCCTTACTCCCAACTCCCCCGCCTCCATCGCATCTGCTCCTAAGACGGGGCATTCCACTCACGGACATCCCAGATGTCCTCCTATTTCAAGGACCGCAACTACCTCCTCCCGTGATGCCTTCAACTGCATCTCTTGCATTTCCCGCACTTCTGCCCTCACATCCCCTCCCTCCAACAAAAATAAAGACAGAATCTCCCTTGTCCTCACATACCACCTCAGCAATCTCCACATCCAGCATATCATTCTCCGCTACTTCTGCCACCTACAATCCGACCCCACGAACAAAGAGATATTTCCCTCCCCACCCTCACCTGCCTTTCGTAGGGACCACTCACTCCGTGACTCCCTCGTCCGCTCCACACTTCCCACTAGCTCCACCACCCCTGGCACCTTTCCCTGTAACTGCAGGAAGTGCTACACCTGCACCTACACCTCCCCCCTCACCTCCATCCAAGGCCCAAAGCAAACTTTCCATATCCAACAGGGGTTCACCTGTACATCTGCCAACTTGGTCTACTGTATCCCGCTGCTCCCAGTGTGGCCTCCTCTACATCAAGACCA
Source organism: Rhincodon typus (assembly GCF_021869965.1). Classification (NCBI taxonomy): domain Eukaryota; kingdom Metazoa; phylum Chordata; class Chondrichthyes; order Orectolobiformes; family Rhincodontidae; genus Rhincodon; species Rhincodon typus. The sequence continues at coordinate 5,565,771 of NC_063351.1, forward strand.
AGCGCAGACTCGGAGACCATTTAGTAGAGCATGTGCACTCAGTACGCGACAAACGACAACACCTTCTGGTCGCGAACCATTCCAACTCTTCCTCCCACTCCCATGTCCATCCTGGACCTCCTCCAGTGTCACAATGGCACCACCCGCAAACTGGAGGAGCAGCATCTCATATTCCACCTCGGGAGCCTACAGCCCGATGGCCTAAACATGGAATTCACCGGTTTTAAAATCTCCCCACCCCCAGCCTCATTCCATGTCCAACATTCCCTTTCATTCCTGCCTCCTTAACCTGACACGACCTGTCCATCTTCTTTCCCACCTATCCGCTTCACCCATCCCACTGACCAATCCCCACCACTACCCACCTGCACTCACCTATTACCATCCCAACTACCTTCCCCAGCCCCACCCCTCCTCTCTTTATTTCCCAGCTCCCTTCCGCCTCCCCATTTCTGAAGAAGTGTCCCGGCCCAAAACGTCAACTTTCCTGCCCCTCTGATGCTGCCTGGCCTGCTGCGTTCCTTCAGCCCTGCGCTGTGTTGACTTTTGACAAATGTTGCTGAGAAAGTACTATTTGGCACCAACAAGTGCCAGGCAACTACCTCCACAAGAGAAAATCTAACCATTTCCCTTTGACATTCAATGGTATTAGTATCATTGAATCTTCCACTCAACATCCTGGGTGTTACCATTGCTCAGAGACTGGACTGGACTAGCCATAGAAATAAATTTAACTACATCAGCAGGTCAGAGTTTAGGAATTCTGTAGCAGGTAATTTGCCTTTTGACTCCTCACACCTGCCCACTATCTACAAGTCACAATCAGGCGTGTGATTGGATATGCTCCACTTGCCTGGATGAGTGCAGCTCCAACAACAATCAAGAATCTCAACACCATCCAGGACAAAGCAGCCTGATGAACTGGTGCCACATCCACCACCTACAACATTCGCTTCCTCCATCACTGATACACAGTGATATCAGGGTGCACCATTTGCATGATATACTGCAGCAACTCATCAAGGCTACTTCAGCAACAGCTTCCAAACCTGCGACCTCTACAATCTGGGTCACCACCATCACCTGCAAGGACCTCTCCAAGTCACATATCATCCTTACTAGAAATAAAACGCTGTTCCTTCAACATTACTGGGTCAAAATCCTCTTCCTAACCATGTGTGTACCTATATTACATAGACTGTTCCAGTTCAAGAAGGCTGTTCACCACCACCTTCTCAGTGATAATTAGGGATGTATGATAAATGCTGGCCTTGCCAGTGACCCCCTCAAGACTATGAAAGTATTTTAAAAAGGCAATGAAAACCAAACCGTTTGCTGCAGTGCAGGGTTAACTGCATTAAACATTGAAAACAGACCTTGAAATCACACCCACATAAAGCGGGCAGTCACCAAATCATGATTTTCTTGCAGATCATCCCAAACTGATTGTAATCACTATGGTTACTTCATTTTAGTTTGATTAATAGTTTAAGCTTTTTGTCAAATGTGATGTTTCATATTTTCAATTCTCCACAAGATTAAAGAACACATTAATTAACCACTGTGAAGTCTACTTATCCAATCAGTCTGGCACCAGAATAAACATTTGCGACTTCTTTGGTTTCAGTCTGCTGGTAAGTGACACACATGACAGTCTCATACAGATAGAATCTCAGTGCATCTAATTAATAGAACAGGTTGGAAGGGTACAGTTTAGGGGATGGCCAAGTGGTATTATTGCTGCACTAGTAATCCAGAGACCCAGGTGATGTCCGGTGGGTGGTAGAATATGAATTTGCTTAAAAATCTGGAGTTAAGAGTCTAATGAAGAGTGTGAATCCATTGTCAGGAAAAACCCATTTGGTTCATTAATGTCCTTTAGGGAAGGAAACTAGAGTGGCACAGTGCCTCTGTGGTTAGCACAGCTGCCTCACAGCGCCAGGGACCCAGGTTCAATCCCAGCCTTGGGTGACTGTTTGTGTGGAGTTTGCACATTTGCCCAGTTTCCTCCCACAGTCCAAAGATGTGCAGGGTAGGTGGATTGGCCATGTTAAATTGCCCGTAGTGCTCAGGGATGTTTAGGTTAGGTGGGTTAGACATGGGGGAAATCAGGGGTAGGGAAATGGGTCTGGGTGGGATGCTCTTTGAGGGGCGGTGTGGACTTGTTGGGGCGAATGGCCTGTTTACACACTGTAGGGATTCTATGAAACTGCCATCCTTACTTGGTCTGGCCTATGTGTGACTCCAGACCCACAGTAATGTGATTGATTCTTAACTGCCCTCTGGGCAGTTAGGGACGGGCAATAAATGCTGCTTGGCCAGTGATGTCCTCATCCTGTGAATGAATGAAAAAGAGCACAGGAGGAGGACAGCTCACTGAACTTGTGACAGCTCTCGCAAGAACAACTCACCAGGTCCCTAGGCCATTCCTCCCTAGGCCTTCAAACATTTTTTCTTCAGATACTTGTACAATTATTTTGTGAAAAACCATGAATGAATCTGTTAATTAATCATTTAATGTTTACCTGCCCTTTATGAGTGATTACTGCTTTAGAATCCTCCAATTCGTTAATTAATATTTCAGCTATTGAAGTCCCAGCGTCTACTTTCTGAGCATTTAACGAAGTGGAAAGCCCTGGCAAGAATACAGACCTGTTATTTAAAAAAAGGACATGCATTTCTGTGGCGCCTTATTTAATCTCAGGGTGTTTTGAAGGATTTCTGTGACTATTGTTGCAATTAGGAAAATGTGCAGCACAGGCTCATCTATGAGTCAGATAGTGGTGGGGATTCAAAGTCCATTCTGGGCACCTGAGCAGGAAATTTAGGTTGACATGATGGAGTGCTGCACTGTCAGAAGTGCCATTTTCACATGAGATATGTGCCATCCAAGATGGTAATTCCTCATCAATATTTATCTCCCAACCAACATCATTATTTTCATGGAGTGTGTTTAATGGTAGCCACCAAACTAAAGCCAACCACTTACAGCAGAGGTAGAAGCCCCATATTATGGCACGTCAGCAAGCGCACTCTGTACAATGGCATTTCCCAAAACATCCCTCTTTTCAAAAGATAAAACATTGGATAGATTAGTTGGCTGGATGGCTGATTTGCAATGCTGAGCACTGCCCGCAGTGTAGGTTCAAATCTTTTACCAATTTAAGTTATCATGAAGGACACTCCTTCTCAGTCTCTCCCCTCACCTGAGGTATGGTGACCCTGAGGTAAACCACCACCACTAGTTATCATTATGTAATGGGTGAGCAGGGCCATAGTGACTTGACTTTTTCAAATCAAAAAAATTGCATTTGTACTTCCAAATTACCCGTGTTATCTAATATACCTGGACATCAAAGAAAATTATCATAATTGTCATTTATTAGCAAAACTGGGCTAAATTTGACATTATTTTCAGCTTAATTCCATGTTGAGTTTTTTTGGAAGGATTTCCTTTGTGAGGCCTAGTGAGTTTCCTCGCTGTATCTTACCAATCTTACCTCATTAATGACCTACTCCCTTCCCCCCATTTGGTATCCTTCACATCTAATTCCAGCCATATGTCACCACACACCATTCCCAGAACAACTTGCCACTCAGCGCATATCTAAGAATTCTCCAACATCCCTTATGCCTGCACCACCTCCAAAATCCCATTGTGCACCTGGACAAGTACTGTCAATCCAGAGCTGCCCTGCACAGATCCTTACATCTGGCCCAGACATGACAGACAGGTAAAACATCACCATACTGTACAGGCAGGTATCTGGAGTCCTGTCGGATGGTGTCGTGAAGATGTATGACCTCCTTTTTTCCCAAAACCAGCAGAGGAGGCCGTGACACTAGACCGTGTCAGACTGGTCTAAAGTTGCAAACCAGGTTAGAGCAGTCTCAATCACCTGGAGAAATTCCCAGCATTGCAGCGTAAATGCTGCCATCTTCTCTCCGATTGTAACACTCACTCTATCTCTGGTACCATACCCACCTCCCACCAAGGCCCATGCTCTACCACTCTCACTGTTGCCTACAACATTTTCCCTCTGACTGTAACCATCCCAACCCCCATCACTACTAACCCTACACACCCTCTGTGCTGCCCACTCACTCACTCAGGACAGCTCCCTACTTACACCAACAGAAACCGCTGTGCCACTCACTTTTTCACCTCCTGTAATTCCTGCCCCACTTTCATTTCAGGGGGGATATCAGGGTTGGAAGAGTCAAGCCAAACGGTGGCTTGCTCAATCTTCAGTTCCTCCCTGCTTATGTGGGTAGCATCCTGACTCTGACTGTCCCCAGGGGCTGACTGATTGTGTTCAAACCCCTGGACCAGTATCAGAGGCTCCCCTTGCCTTACTGTACCAACATCCCCTGGCAAAAGGCTACCTCCCTTGAGCTGACTGAGAACTGCTGACAACCAGGCTTTGTGTTGGCATGAAGTGACAAGGCACGACAGAACTAATATGAGCCTGGTACCTCCGGCTGAGGGTGCAAAGCACAAATTGTCAAGACAAGGCAATGCAAAGCAGGGATGCTTTGAGCATCCAGGTTTTCTCAGAGTGAGTGTGCGCTTTGGCAGGGAATGAAAAGCCAGAGATACAGCCTGCTCTAGTCCATGAGCTGGCGAGTGTCCCTGGTGCAGCTCAAAGAGCAACACTGAGCTGCAGAGTGCTATGAGGGTTCTTAGAGGATGTCCCATTTTGGATGCCAATGTATGTGGATGTGGGGTGCGTGTGACTTGTGCCCTTGGAGCGTGCCCTTAGATGTTAGTGACCAGTGTCCAACATGGAAGTTGGTGGGATTGGCGAGCTGAATCTGCCAGGTACCCACTTTGGTTTCCATGTCAAATTTTCTTGGTATCTAGCTCAGTTAGTGTGTTTAGAAAGATAGAAAGCTGGATGTTAATGAGGTGTGAGTTGGGCTATCAATAAGCCATGTGAGAAGCACTAATCCCTCTTAATTGCCAGGCGATGCTGATTAGAGAGAAATTCACCACGCTGCTTGTGAAAAGTGTAAAAGATGGAATAAGATGCTCACAATGTTGGGATAGGCCCCATCAGACTTCTCATCTGATTCTGTCACAGATCTTGCCATAGTCCACGCTGCTCAGATCCCGACAAGATTCTACCTGGGGTGTTAATTCTAGTCAATCTCACTTACATGATTCGCTGCACTTGCATTGCACATAATATCTATAACTCATGTATGTCTCCTAGAGGTACGCATGACATCGTCCTTAGCTATTTATCTGGTATCTGCTACCTTCTCCCAGATGTGTCATTCCAGTGGATTGTGCTGCTGTCATGGTAAGTATTGGTGCAGATCCTCTTCTCTCGTTGGGGAATTGTGGAGCTCTAGGACTGATGGTCATTCCATGCTCTGTGCTGTGGGTGAGATCACATCTTCCTGATCAGTAGCCTATAATGAAGGAACACCTGCTCTAGCTGTAAATAAATGCATGCAGACGCAATAACATACGGTTGTCCGCATTCACTGCATACAATCAAAGTGACAAATGTTCTACACAGGTCCCAGGTTGTTGTGTGGATTGACTCTTGTTGAGAGTATTTAATGTTTGCACTCTGGCAGGTTTATCAAAATGGAATCTGTCCTTTTGTCATTTCATCTTGATTTTGTCACTCACACTCATTACAACTTCTGGCTCCAACGATTCTCACTATTGCAAGTAAGTTTGGGTCTGGCATGACATTAGTCCATGAATTGAGCTACTTTCCATGCTTTCAGTAGGTGTGTTTCTCTACTCTAGGATTGCCTTATACAAGTCTCTGCTGGATTTATTTAATTTCTCTCTGATTCCAATGGCAATTTTCACTGTCGCTTCAACTTTTTAATTTGGCTAGGGTTAGTTTGGAAATGATTCATCATGTTGAATTTACCAATCCCTTAGGAAGCGCTTGAATTCTTCACTCGGGAACTGAGGGCCATTGTCATTCATCACAATGTCAAGAATGCTGTAACAACTGAAGTGTGTTTTCTGGCATTCTACATTCTCACTGGCAGCATTATTCATGGTCTGATCTGGGATCTTCTGTGTCATAAGCTTAGCTTAGTAGTTGTTCAAGCACTGAACTAGTTGACACGGTTTTTAATCTCACTCTTCATGTTTTGCCTGGAATGTCTCTCAGTACAATGTAAAGCCTTGTCTGTTCTACCCCTCAATGCATTGTAGCTAATGGCTGACAACATTAGAACTTCTGCACATGTCAATCACTTTCTTGAGAGTAGGCTTCTGCGCTCTCAACAGACCTGCTCTCACAGCCTGATCTCTTATGCCTAAGTCAATCCTATCTCAGGTGAGATCAGCTTTCAGCCAAATTCACAGGATTCAGCTAGATGTGTCAATACCATCACACACCGATTAACAGTCTCCCTCTTATTGTGAACTCTGGTGTCAAATATACAATTCATAAGAAACATTAATTTTGGGTTGAAAGTATGTCTTCAAGGAATTCAAAATCAATCTGAATTTATTGCCTCTCATTGAGATCTAGGATACAATACAGATTGTAGCATTCACTTCCAGGCTTTTCTGATGAAGGGTCTAGGCCCGAAACGTCAGCCTCTCTGCTCCTATGATGCTGCTTGGCCTGCTGTGTTCATCCAGCCCTGCACCTTGTTGTCCCATCATTACAGGGTTGCTACTTATACTTGCTCACACTTTTTATTTAATTCTGTAGCTGTTTCATAGCTTTGTCACTGAAAGTGGAGAGAATTTCAATGTTGTCTCATATCTCCTTTCGTTTCTACAGCAGCAGGAAGCAGAAAATTTATCCCATGAATTAGTGAACACTTCAAAGTTGCTGACCATAATTTTAATTTTTCTTTGTTGCTTTTTAAAAGCTGGCTCTTCTACATTCACTTAAATTGGACTCAATGTCAACTGGCCCCTTCTGAGATTACATTGCATGCAATAATTTTAATGGCTACCACAAAAGTAAGATGAAGCAAAAATACTAAAGCTAGACAGCATGTGACTATGGCAAGCCAGCTAGTTCTGTGGCAAGATGGCAGCAAAGTACGACACTCCACTTGGAGCTCCCCAGCTCTGCCAGTTCTTTTTCCTTCTTTTCTTTCTCTCTTTTTAGCAGGCCTGGAGCAGCGTGTGGGTAAGCAAGTCCTGGAGCAGTGTGAAGGGAAACGGGTCCTGTGCAGTGAGTCCCTGTGCAGTGTGAAGGGAGTGAGTCCCGGTGCACTGTGAGGGGGAGTGAGTCCCCGTGCACTGTGAGGGAGAGTGAGTCCCAGTGCAGTGTGAGGGGGAGTGACTTCCGGTGCAGTGTGAGGGGGAGTGAGTCCCAGTGCAGCGTGAGGGGGAATGAGTCCCGGTGCAGCGCAAGGGGAAGCGAGTCCCAGAGCAGTGTGAGGGAGAGTGAGTCCTGGTGCAGTGTGAGGGGAAGTGAGCCCCAGAGCAGTGTGAGGGGGAGT
>NC_063351.1:5573223-5624950 GCF_021869965.1 Rhincodon typus
TGAGCCCCAGAGCAGGGTGACTTACCTTGGTGCAGCTGAGTGCCAGTGCAGAGCAGACTGGAGGCTTGCCGTGAAGAGGGACAGTTGTTGAACTGGGGCCTGGCGTAGCCGGTCAGACCATGTGCTGAACTGCTGCTATTTGAAATTCTTCACCAGACTGTAATGTCAATCCTTTAACTATGTTATAACTATCTTATTTCTAAATTATTTTTTCGACACTGTTTGTAAAGCTACTACTTTTCCTTTTATTCCTCTTTTGTATCCAAGATTTGTACCTAAGATGGCACCATTAGAGACAGCTATTGTCAAAACTTTTCACTGTACTTGTTTCCACCTTGTTTCCAATCCGATCCACAGCCAATGGAGTGAACCAAACTCCCAAGATGTCCAACTTCCTGCAGCAATATACATTTTCAGATGGAGTTAGATATAGTTCTAAGGGCTAAAGGGATCAAAGGGTTTGGGGAAAAAGCAGGAACAGAGGACTGATTTGGATGATCAGCCATGATGATATTGAATGGATGAGCAGGCTCGAAGGGCAGAATGGTCTACACCTGCTCTATTTTCTATGTTTCTATATACTTTCAAGTTTCCTATCATTGTTATAGATGGTCGAGGCTCCAATGTCTTTCCATCACCTGGCAGATATTTGCCCCACTTTAACCACCTGCCACTGGAGAGTGTTGAAAAGATTTCCAAGTGGATGCTCCACCTGCCTGGCCACGTAATGAGTGCAACTTCTTTGTCAACCAAGGACCTGAGCCCAGATCTTCTGGCTCTGAGGCAAGGATACTATCTACTACACCACAGAACTTCCATTATTTGATATTATTTGAGAGATAAATGTCTTCTGAGGCACTGGAGGAACTTTCTTGCTCCTCTTCAAATATTGGCATCTGATCTTTTAAAACCTGCTGAGAGGGCAGATGTGGCCCTGGGATTTGACATCACATCAGACGATTGAACGTCAAATGTTCCTTAGTTAAAGGAGTGCTTTGGATCCTCTAACAAACAAGACGTTGCTTGCAGGAGGAGAAAAAGGCAAACACTGAGGCTTTTTGTTGTTGTGGTTTGCCACTGCATATGATACATCAGACACAGCCGATCCCTGTTATTAATTTGAATTACTTGCTTCCTCTGTCCCACAGCCAGACACAGACTGAACTCCATAGAGGCTTAGTGTGGCCACTGAGTTGGTCAGGGCCTCTTCGCATATTGTCATGGGAACTATTAAAGCAGCCCACCCACTTAAAGAGAAGTGTCACATTCGGCACCCCCTTCAAAGCAAGTTGAAAAGAATTGCGATTAGCTTTAATCTTTTTTTTATTGTCTGTCTTTTTGGAACTTGATGTTGAAAGACTAATATGCTGCTAACATCATCAGGCCACGAACATTACAGGGGGAACTTTGTTAACATCACTGAAGAGCATGTAATAAGATTTGTAGCCCAGCTGTCTCTTTGAGCTCAGCTCCTGCAATGAGATCTGAGACATCGTCCCTACCCCCATCCCATTTCCCTGAGTGATTTCAACTGAACTGACAACTCAGGGTAACTTCCCTAGGACCCCTTCAAAAACGATCTTCCACTTTGCCCACCATCCTCAAGTTACAGCAATTTTACTTTGGGAGATACTCAAGACCCATGTCTTAGGGTGACAGCAGCAGATTTAAGCTCAACTTCAAGTCTCCACTGTGACAAGAATAAAGTCTTATTGTTCAGTTCTGAATCAGTGGTTGTTTCTTTAAATTCTGTTGTAACTTGGAACAATATGTAAAAGCCAGCTGCAGTTCAATTCCTCACCCTCAGTCCAAATGTTTGTAAGATTTTTGGTCAGTTGCCTTCAATGTTGCTTTGTCACACTTCTTGTCTGAAATCCAGCATTAGATGAGCAGAATTTCCTGCAACTAAATATTAGGCAAGCCAACACCAGACCTCACTGCAAACTCCATATTCCAGTCACTGACTCCATTCCTGACCCTTACAATGGCCCGAAGCTTAACCAGATGCTTAGTAACGTTAATATCCTATTTGTCCCTGAGTTGAGCATCCGACTCCATATCCTCGCCATCAGTATGACTGCCTCTTTCCACCCATGTAACTTGACCTTTTTCCACTGCTGCCTCAGCTCATCTGCTGCTGAAACCATCATCAGTGTCTCTGGTACTTCCAGGCTTGACTGCTCCAATTATGCCCCAGCCAGTCAATAACAATCTCTACACTTGAGCTAATCTTAAACTCTGTCAGCTGTATCCGAACTTGTACCAAGTTACATTCACCCATTATCCCTTTGCTAACTGACCTACACTCGTTTGTGTTATACATGGGTCTGAAAGGGTGAATACTGATGTTAACCAACATCATCCACTCTAATGATGTCCTATAGACTTGTGGACAGAACAGCATGGGACCTTGAAGGTGTAAGACCAAACATCTGGTCGTCCTCAAAATCTCCGGAACAATGTCTACCATAACAATGTAGCCTGTAACTAGTTGGTAACATAAAATGATCTACATCCTGTTAATTAGTAGAGACTCTTCTAGTTAGACCAGGAAGTGTTTTTTTCTTTGACCACACTAGACCAAGCAGGCTCTATAGTTTCCTATACTTAAACAGGATGGTGGCAGTTACCTTGGCTATGAGCAGTAGTGTTGTGAGCTGGCGTTCCCATACAATGCCCTTGGTCAGCCATGTCTCAATTTTGAAATTCTGATCCTTGTTTTCAAGTTCTTCCATGGTTTACACCCCTCTCCACAAAGCTACATAATTCCAATTTTTATCACTCCATGCCACCAGCAGCCTAGTTTCTAAGCTCAGAAAATCCCTTCCCTAAACCTCTCATTTTTTTTCTCTTTAAGACGCACCTTAAAACATATTTACTCACCTTTCTTAACATCTCCTCATGTCACCCAGTGTCACTTCTTAAAAGAATTCTCCCACAAAGCACCTTGATCTGTGATCTGTTACAACATTCCTGGTTCTGTATAAGTGTAAATTATTGTTATTGAGGGAAACAAATAGAAATGAAGCTTTGTGACATTTCAGATCTGTAAATAATTGACTTTCCTTATTCAGGTTCAGAATCTTATTTAAATTGAGAGAGCTGCGACAATCGTTACAGGGTTATCCTGAATTTTAATCGCTCCACCATTGGTGACCATGCCTTAAAATGCTTGGGCTCTGAACTAAAACTCCTCAAAATGTGGCGTTATGTTTTATTATGTGGTTCAGTGTCAATTTGTATTCAATAGTGCTCGCTGTGAATGTGCAGCTATATTAAAGTTGCTAAAGAAATGCAAGCTGTTGTTTCAGTCAGCCAGTGTTGTTCCCACAGGGATAAGAGATAATCATTACAGTATATATAAAATGTAAACTGCTGAAAAATAGTATGTTAATGTAGAGAATCTGCAGACTTGGCTGTTGTGGGGCTGTCAGATGATATAATTTCTGTGGAAAATATACTGTTTATTTCTTTGCTTGTTTATCTGATATTCCATAAATTCACTTGATAACAAGAAAGACTTGCATGTATATCATGTCTTGCATGACCAGCAGATGTCTCAAAGTGCTTTAAAGTTAATGAAGTTTGTACATGTAGTTACTGTTGGAATGTAAAAAGCCTAACCACCAAAAGAATTCAGCAAGCTTCCACAGATTGCAATGGCACAAGGAGCAGATGGTCTTTTTTTGTGATAACTTGACTGATGGGTACGTGTTAGTTCAGGGCATCAAAAATAAGTCTTCTTCAAAACAGTATCATAGAATCTTCTGTGTGCACCAAAGAACGCAGGCTGGCCTCATTTTCAATATCTCATCCAAAAGATCACAGGCACAATTTTCCACTGCTTAGAACTGGCAAGAAAGTTTGGAAAATACAAGAATGGAAAAATCAGATTCTCAATATTGAGAAAAAGAAATTCTAATCTTCCCCTTGACATTTGAATGAGTAATCTTATTTCCATATATTTGCATCTTATTATTAGCTAATCTCACCTACGTCTTTCCCTAGCACCTCACTTTTCCCTCCTTCCCTGAAAAACTAAATGGTGCCAAGTCCCAATATGATACTGTGTTCACTATAACGTCCCTTCATGCTTCACGGATACCGGCCTCTTCCACCCTTCATCACGTAACTGCCAGCTTAATCATGGCAGCGTTTGGAGCAACAAACACACCACTTTAGCACTTTGGAGCCAAGCGCTACTTATACTTTGCATGCTTTTAACAGGTCACTTAGCAAGCAGGGCCACATGTGTCTCATGCAGCTAAACAGGACTCATCTTATGGTGCTTAGCTTCCATTCTTAGTGCTCACTCATTTTGCACCAACTAGCAATGCTTTTCAGAGCAGAGATTCTTCAGTCCTAACTTACAATTTCTGGGCTTGTGTTGCTGTTCAGCGCAGAGGGAGAGGTAGGCAACTTGTCACAGTTCCAAGCACTGAACAGTCAAGACAGCGGGCATTTCGCTGTACAGCACCATGCTACATCAATACCAGACCTTCAGCACGTGCCAGTAGATTACACAGTAAACACAGTCCATGTGCTTCAACCACTTGACCATGTTTGAAGGTCTTTAGTGGAGTAAAAGAAGACTATGGTCAGTCAAGGGGTGCTGCCTCAATCAATCAAGGAGCTTGTCCGATTACAGTCCGGGTCTTGGCCACAGTCAGTCAGATGCTTGGTCCAACTGGAGTCCAGGAATCAGTGTCATTACAGTCTGGGGTTTGGGATAAGGTCAGTCCTGAAGGTTAAGTGCAATCAGCCTGGGGAATCCCGAGTAGGTCAGTCAGGAACAGTAGAAATATCTGCTTGGTGGCTGAGCAGTGCTCAGCTGAGGCTGTTCTTCCAAGTTAGTCAAGGGGATAGGCATTAACAGTCAGGGGAGGTGGTATCGAGGCAGAGGAGGGTTGGGGTGAGGGGGGTCAGCGGTTTAGCTCAGTTAGTTGGATGGAGAGTTTGCGATGCAGAGTGATGCCAACAGCGTAGATTCAACTCCCACAGTGACTGAGGTTATCACAAAGGATTCTTCTCAACCAGTCCCCTCACCTAAGGTATGGTGACCCGCAGATTAAATCACTACCAGCTATCTCTCTAGTGAGAGAGCAGCCCTATAGTCTGGTAGGACTATGGTGACTTTACCTATTGTGGGCAGTCAAGAGAGTTCTGGGAAAGTGGGAAGCTCAACTTTATGAATAGCGTTCATTGGACTGGGTCATTGAAAGAATTCAGAGAAAGCCAGCAATTCCAGATGGAAGGATGGGATCTCATAGAACACAGGTGTGGATGCGGAGCCTTAGGACGGGCCATTTCCACAATTTTCATTCACTCTAATCCCAATGATAAACAAAAATCTGGGAGTTTGTAAAGCCACGAGCTTAGTGGAAAATTTGGGACATTAACAGTAAACAAAGGGCTGAACAGTCATCAGCCTTACATGTGTCCTCTCTGGATATACAACATACATTTGGATAAGGTTACATAGCTCAGAACTCCATAGCAAGGCATGAGATTAGCCTCCTTGCAAAGCCTCCAGAGCACATTGTCAGGGCATAACATGTCACCTCATAGTGATTAATGTGAAGAATCGGGTGGTCCCATTGTGCTATTTCCAACATTTCCTACAGATTATCAGCTCACATTATATGAAATGTAAGCAGTATTTGGGGGATTCCTTGTGGCCTTGGTGAACACATGAGGACAGTGTTGAAGAAGATGTCAGCTACAATGTCACCAGCCTGAGCTGCAACTGATAGCAGCTGTCACACAGCTTCCAAAGGGAAAAGCAGTAAGTGAAGATAACAAGGTGTAGAGCTGGATGAACACAGCAGGCCAAGCAGCATCATAGGAGCAGGAAGGCTGATGTTTCAGGCCAAGACCCTTCATCAGAAGATCTCCCAGGGAGGCAGAGGGGATTCATCAGACCCTGAATCTATGGTCTTGTTTTCATTACCTAGAATTCTTGGAAACCCAGTATAGACTGAGACCAAAATGTCCTGGGCCATCTTCACCAAACTGAGTCATCTGCTGGAGCAGAACTCATGCTTGAAAGGAATGGGTAACCATCCCGTCTATGCCTGACAAGGTGCCGTGGAGATGGAGTTTAAATGCGATGCCAATAACATGGACATTACAAAGTTGTGGTAATAGTAATGACCTCTGCCTGTCTTGCCACACAATTCCATGAGGCTGACAGTTAGAGGTCAGTTCATGCTTAATGAGCTGAACAGTGACAGATTGCATGGGTAAAATCAACATGAGCCATGGCAGATTGTCTGCCTGAATTTCATAAGAAAGCACTATCAAAGAATGGGAGAAGTCAACCCAGCATTTCTAACAATGAATCAGTCCTTCGGCACTGCATTGGAGTATCCGCCTTGATTTTACCCAAGCCCCAGAGCGGAGCCCTGAACATTATATCTCGGAGGTAAGGATGTTCCAAACTAGATTCATTAAATCATGGCACTTTGAAATTAGTCCTATCCTTGTTTTATTCCCATACCCCTAAGAATAATTTCCTTTTAAACATATATATCCAATTCCCTTTTGTTAAATAGGTAAGCTCCCAGCACCCTTTCAGTCATGCAACTCAGATCCAGAATGACTAACTCTCAAGATTGGAGGCAGGACATAACAGACACAGTGGAAAGGACTGTACACAAGCAGAGAAAGTGGGACAGAAGGGAAGGTGGTGATGGTCATAGTGCATTGTACAAACAGTGGGAGTGGGGCTGCAGGGTTGGGTGTGGGGGTGGTGGAAGCACTGGGGAAAGGGGTACAGTCCAGAATGTGTGTGAGTGAGTTGGGTGGAGAGGTGGTCTGTGGTGGAGGGCTATTACAATAGTTCATGTGCATGGGTGACAGACGAAGGCTATCTTATTGAGATCATCACCTCGAGAATAGGCCTGTCCCCAAATGTTTAGGCTGCTTGGTTACCCTGCCAGCTCAGAACCAATCACTGCATATCAAAAATGTCCTAATCTCCTCAATGGTTCTTTTGCCAATTATCTTAAATTTGTATCCTCTGCTGACAAACTTCTGGCTAATGGAAGCAATTATCACCCTATTAATTTTAAACAGATGAACTAAATCTCACTGTTTCTGTTCCAAGGAAAACAATGCCAACTTCTATAGCCTTTCAATGTTCCTGAAGTCCCTCACCATCCCTGATGCCATTCTAGTAAATCTCCTTTGCACCTCCCTCCTGTTAAAGTAATGGCAAGTCTAAATAGTGAAAGTTGGACTCATCATTTGGATAGGTTGAGAGGAATTTTGACCTTGAGCTCTGGAATTCCTTCCTTTCTCTTATTCCATCTCTCTTTCTCTTTCTCCTCCTTAGGAAGCCCCTTAAAACATATCGGTTTGATCAAACCTTTGGTCATCTGTCCAAATATCTCCTCAAATGGCTTAACTCAGAGTCAAATTCGGCTGGTTACCCTTCTGTGAAGTGCCTTGGAATATTTTACTACATTAAAGGTCTACAGAAATGCAAGTTATTGTGGCCTCATACCTAAACCTATAAACCCATCTCAAACATTAAGTGACAAAGGGCTGAAGGGAATAGGATTCATTTAGAGAGGCTGGTTTCCCAGTTCTGGCTCTCACCAGACAATTATATAATTTACCTGTAATTTTATGTTCATATATCTGTCCCACAAGTAGGGCTTCTCACCAGGGGCATAGTTTCGTTTGCCTGGAGCTGTCACAGTGGTTCCCAGGTGAAACTTCTGGAACAAACAACCATAAACAATTAAAACCGGTTTGTTATAGATTTTCTCCAGGTTTGCACCAACCACTGATCACAGGAGATCAGGAGAAACCAGCAGGAATTCAGTGTCGCTGCATATATCCTTAAATATTAATCTGAGCATTTGAGAGCTGAGTCTGCTCTGTGACAGCAGCAGGATATTTTCCATCATGTACTGTAAATGGGCTGATTGTGGTAACTTCAAATACCATGAAGGAACATAGTACTTAATAGGCACAAAATTAACTCAGAGTATTGTTCTTGAATGAAGTACTGCTAATCCAATAACAGTCAGCAGAGCTATGAATTCAGAACTGTGCTGAAATTACCGCATTATTTAAATAGCTATTTCTGGATGACATTAATTTTCGTATTTTTATGCTGTTTTACCTTCCTGTCTCACACAGTGGTAGAGATTCCTCAAACACAGGCTGTTTCTATCACAAAATAATGACAGCTGAGCTTTAGCAGAAACCGCAGTGATGATAACTAGGCTGAAGTGATTATAAGATACAATGCAATAGTTAATCTCTGCTCACTGTATTTTCATTCCTTTTAATATAGGAATGAAGCTGTGGAGGCTTTGAAGAGTTAAATCTGCAGTAACATTTTGGACATAGCACATGGACTTAGTGTTAACTTTATCCCAGCATGTTAACAGACGACATTATAATTGGTTTTTGATACTGTGTTATTATACGGGGTGATTATAATACAGGAAACAATTGCAGCCTAGTTCTTAATGTATGACTGTATATCTACATTGGATTGCCATCTACTGGAATCTTTACTTTAATCCACTTTGCAATTACGCTGAGATTTTCACAGTTTCAGACCAAAGAGTTACATCAGACAATTTAGCCCAACTGGTCATTCTTAGTGCTAACATTCCATGGGAGACTCTACCCCAGCCTAATCATTCCCCTATCCATACCCTTTATTTCTAACATGAAGAAGTGATTGGATCCTAGCACTTTAAGAGCTTGAGGAAAACCTGACAAAAAAAATGCATGATTGATGAGAATGGCTGCCCATCCACTTCTCAGTTTTGCAAACCACTGCCAGTAGTTCCTGTATTCCGAGAATTAGAATTTGATCAATCTACATGATCTACTTCCAACCATTTCCTTACACACCCGTTCCCCCACCGCCCATCCCTACTTCCTCCCACTCCTGCTACTCCAGCACCACCCACCAGTTTGGCCAGAAAACTATGAAGCCTCATTGAAAGAGTAACTTGCACATCTGGGTTGTAAATGCAGCCAGGTATTTATCCTTTACCCTGATGGAGTTGGCCTGAGTTTGTGACTGTGGTGGAGTGAATGGAAAATTGTTAGGATTGAATGAAGGAATATTCGTCCCCATAGTCCTCCTCTGTTCAACAAATGTGACAGTAGACCCATAGAAGATCAAGCTAGCTCTGTATCCAACATAACAAAGTGCTCTAATTCTGGGATCCTTATCCAATCCTCCCTTTCCCTCCTTCTCCCCTTCCTTGCAATCATTTCTCCTTTTTCCTTTCGCCCCCTCCAATCTGTCAGTTTTGAATGACAAATCAATAAAAGTAGTGACTGTGATGTACTGGTCTGACTCATCTTATACACTTCAAATTCAACCCCCGGTACAACCAGTACACCTATTTCCAAGTATTGCAATGTTTTTATTGATTCTTCCATGTGGGTCACCCTCTGAGATTCTGCAGCTCCCTGTAATCTCATTCTCTGTCATTATCCCCTCCTGTCTCCCCTTTTTCTCTTGCCCTGCATCCAATCACACTCTCCTCTTTCATTCTCCTTCCCTCTGTCTCCCCCCCCGCTATGCTCCTCCCCCATCACCCCCTCCTCTCTCTGTCCCTCCACCTCCCCCAACTTCTCAATCTCCCTTCACTCCCTTTCTCAGACAGCACTGCAATAAATACTAAAGCTGATTCAAGCTCTCCCTATTGGCCATTAACAGCTGTGCAGGCATTTCAACATGGCCTTTCCTGTAAAGAAAAGAAAAATCTGGCAGTAACAGGCTCATTTTTAATCCAAGTCTAGGATGTTGGATGCATGTCTGGCAAAATCCTTCCAAGAAGTGTGTGGGAAGAAATACAGTAATTTTTCTCTGTAATCATCCCACTGAAATCTATTTAAAAAGGGAACTACGGATCCATTCAAATGAGGGGCATCTTGAGCACAGGGACAGTAAAGTGATCATCTCAATATGATTGCTAACATTTCTGATATCAGAGGTGGTTATTGGAGGTGTACTAATAAAACAGTTTATTCCATATTTGCTCCAATCTGTTCTCACAGATCAATTAACAATACTAGTCTCCATTAAATTTTGTAATTCTTGGAAAGCAGGACAACTATTACACAATTTTCTATCAAATAGCCTGACTAAAATCTCAAACAGATTGATCTGAATGGCAGATAGTTTTGGCATTTGACTCCCCAGTATTGTGGTTAAGAGTCAAATGATCCACGGCTTCTGTGACTGAACTACAGAGGCATTCACTATCATTGCTGATTTCTGGGAATAGGAAAGCTTGGGGTGGG
This sequence comes from Rhincodon typus, assembly GCF_021869965.1. NCBI lineage: Eukaryota > Metazoa > Chordata > Chondrichthyes > Orectolobiformes > Rhincodontidae > Rhincodon > Rhincodon typus. The sequence continues at coordinate 5,583,511 of NC_063351.1, forward strand.
ACCAGGAGCACTCTATACGGTTACAAAACCCCTGATAGGCATCAATCCACATCTGCAAAATCTGCTGACCTGGATCTTGGTCCTGTCATATCACTTGTGCTTTGAGTGAGAGCATTCAACCACGTTGGGGATCATGATGAAGCCACTTGTCAGTGATATAAAGTCATAGAGGTATACAGCACAGAAACAGGCCCTTCAGTCCAACTTGTCCATGCCGACCAGATATCGTACATGAATCTAGTCCCTTTTTCCAGCATTTGGCCCATATCCTTCTAAACCCTTCCTATTCATATACCTATCCAGATGCCTCTTCAATGTTGTAATTGTACCAGCCTCTACCACTTGCTCTAGCAGCTCATTCCATACATGCACCACCCTCTGCATGAAAAAGTTGCCCCTTAGATTCCTTTTAAATCTTTCCCCTCTCACCTTAAGCCTATGCCCTCTAGTTTTGGACACCCCCACCATGGGGAAAAGACCTTGGCTATTCATCCTATCCATGACCCTCATGATTTTATAAATCTCTATAAGGTCACCCCTCAGCTCCAATGCTCCAGGGAAAATAGCCCCAGCCTATTCAGCCTTTCCCTATAGCTCAAACTCTCCAACCCTGGCAACATCCTTGTAAATCTTTTCTGAACCCTTTCAAGTTTCACAACATCCTTCCAATAGCAGGGAGACCAGAATTGCACACTGTATTCCAAAAGTGGCCTAACCAATGTCCCGTATAGCTGCAACATGACCTCTCAACTCCTATACTCAAAACTCTGACTAATAAAAGCAAGCACACCAACACCGTCTTCACTATCCTGTCTACCTGTGACTCCACGTTCAAGGAACCGTGAACCTGAACTCCAAGGTCTCTTTGTTCAGCAACACTCCTCATCTTACCATTAAGTGCATAAGTCCTGCCCTGATTTGCCTTTCCAAAATACAGTACCTCATATTGATCTAAATTAAACTCCACCTGCCAATCCTCAGCCCATTGGCCCATCTGATCAAGGTCCCGCTGTACTCTGAGGTAACCTTCTTTACTGCAAACTTACTAACCATACCTCCTATGATCACATCCAAAATATCAGAATGCTAAACATATTCCAAACCAAGGGAATGGGGCCACATTCTTCTCAATGATTTTTCTTTAATTTTGGGTGGAAGTAACACAGAGAAATGGACTGGAATCTTGTGGAGGAGGTAAGGATTTGGCCATCAGCTGGAAAGCAATCAGGAGCCCTATGTTGTCTCTTTTAAGAAAAAAAAACGCAGAATCATGCACCATTCTTGCATTTATTAACCTGCCAGCTGCAGGCTTACCCTGAGAATCAAAGGTATATACTCCACCCACTGAAAGCTGCCCACAGCAAGGGTAGAAATTTGGAGGCAGGCAGACCACCCCTTTCCTGATAATAGTCCCTCAATCCAGCACTACATGCCTTCGAACAAGGGATTACCTCTAAATCCAGTTGCCCCAAGGACGTGGAAGCAAGCATGCTCTACGTGGCAAGCCCCCTGCCCACTATCGGGTGGGCACTAACAGCAGTGGGTTGAGGGCTCAATTGGTGACAAGGGGAGGAAAACCAACATTGGTTTGATCAGGACAGAGATGGGAAGATGGCAGGCTCCTCACCTCCCCAATGCTCCAAACTAATTAGATGCTTATCCTGCTACCAAATTCACTGTGGCAGGGGCACAAGGTTTTTTTCAACTGACTGCAGCAGAAATCGTTTCATACTTTTGATCCTATCTGTTCATCTTAATTTGTTGAAAAATTCATTCAAGTGACTGTGACCTTTCCAAATTCTAGGAAATATTAAAAAAAACCCAAAGGACTGCAGATGCTGGTAATCAGAAAGAAAAACAGAAATTGCTGTAAAAACTCAGCAAGATAGGTTAGCCTCTGTGAAGAGAAAGCAGAGTTAATGTTTCAGGTCCAGTGACCTTTCATCTCCCGCTTGGGGACTCTGAAGCCTTCTGGACTCAATATCAAATTCAATAATTTTAGGGCCTGAGCATCTTCTCTCATGTCCTTACTCCAACCCCCACATATCTGGCCTTGTCATCACATGGACTACTACCAAAACTAACACATTGTCAGCTACTAATGGCCCCCATTAGCAGCTATTGATTCTCTCAGGCTGACCTATACCTATTCTTTTGCCTGTCCAACTGTTTTTCTCTCTCTGGGCTCCAACTCCAACTATTGTTTAATACACTGCCCTTCCCCCATCCCATCTTCAGCATATATACCAAACTTTCCCTAGCCACAATCAGTTCTGAAGAAGGGTCACTGTCTATGCAGACCAAAAAATACTAAACCATACTTATCCCATGTAAATGCACTTGGTCTATAGCCTACTATACCCTGGGCATTTTAAGTGCTCATCCAGATGCTTCTCTCTCAGGCATACGTTCCATATTTCTACCACCCTATGGGTGAAAAAATCTTTCAACAGATCTCGTCTAAATCATTTACTTATCTTAATCTTATGCTCTTTGGTTTTAGACATGTCTTCCATTGGGAAAAGATCCTCACAATTGACCCTGTCTATGTCTCGATGTTTTGTATACCTCAATCAGATTCTCCCTCAGCCTCCTCTGCTCCAAAGAAAACAAACCCAGCCAATACAGTCTCTGTTCATAACCACGACTTCTTATCCCAGGCAACATCCTGGTGAATCTCCTCAGCACCTTTTCCAATGCAATCACATCTTTCCGATAGTGTGGCGACCAGACCTGCACACAGTAGTCCATCTGTAGCCTCACCAAAGTTTAATAAAGTTGTAACGAGACTTCCTTGCTCCTACATTCTACGCCTTGGCTAATGAAAGCAAGCATCCTGTACACCTTCCTCACTATCCTTTTATTTATTTTTCAAAGTGGGTGTGCTCCTTGATGAAGATTCTTTATATCAGTGTAACAAACCCTGACTTGAATGTTTGGAAATATCATTCACAAGCAGCATAGTACTTCACATACCAGCACACCAAATGGTCTGGAGCTCTGACGGTGCTATACTGCAACAAGAATCTGGACTCAATCAGTGACTCTAAAACAACCAGCTATCTCCAGCTTCCGTCGTTAATTAACATCCGGTGCCTGTTTATTTTTTTAAGCATTGCTTCGTTCCAGGATTACCAGGCATTAGTGTGGCAACTCTTATTACATAGAGTATGTGTAATGAGTCCAGGCTGAGAAGACAGAAGCAAAGCATCAGAGATTTCTAAAACAGCCAGGTCACTCTTTCCTCTGCTAATCATTGGGAGAAAGGAACTTTAAAGCAGCTGAGTTCAAAATTGGAACAAAAAGAGAAACTGCTGCAAATGCACAGAAGGTCAATTGGCATCTGTGCTGAAAGAAAGATTTGCACTTATATAGTGCCTTTCATAACCACAGGTCATTCAAAGTTTTTTACATCCAATTAAGTACTTTGAAGCAAATTCCTGCTGTAAAGTAGGAAACACATTTACAAGCAGAAAAATATCACCAACTGCAATGTAATAACTGTGCATAAGAATGTCAATCTGACTGTGTGATAGTAAGGAGACACAGTGTACATCATTGCAGGAAGTGATACAATGTCACATGATTTCAATCTCTTCTTGCCTCATGCAAGATAAAATCACAGTAAGGTGGTTCTTAAATAATCTCAATGTTTTCTTATCTCAGCAGTCTTCGTAAATATTCCTTGGCAGCACAATAAGATCAAGTATATTATTTGGTGGCAGTGAATGAAAAGACAAGTACAGAAAAGTTTCTGCCATTTTGGAAAGCTTCGCATAGGTCACAGGTTTCCAGCAGAATCATGGCTGAATTAGTGCCAAAGATTCATAAAGTTATTACAGATATTTGAGAGTACAGCAGCTTAAAAGGACAACTAATCAGGGGCGCACTGTTATCAGAGCCTTGGATGAAGCATTAACCTGACCACTTGCATTTGAGAAACCTTAACAAAGTCAACTGAGCAGGCAAGCTGAGGTTAAGAAGCAAAATCGATTGGCAATTTGGGGTGATACGAAGAGCCATATCCTAAAAATGACTGACTCAGTGGGAGTATGTTAAGTTTAAAAGCCAGAACAGTGACAGCACAAAACTGGGGAAGTAGGAAGTGTTTTCATCAATTGCTCCACCTCATCTGTTTTGAATATTGAGGGAAAAAAGTACATAGGCACGCAAACTGCCCACCAAAGAAGACAAATGTTATTTTTGAAGGAAGAAGGGTCACTTCCAAGCTGTGTGTCACAGCTAGAAGACTGTACAGAAGTAAAGAAGAAAATCTCAAGGTCATAGAATGCCAAAAGTGTGAAACCAGGCCATACTTTAAGTTAGACACTTAAGTACAGCCCATTCATTTGGATTCTTTCTGATACTGAACAGTGGCTGGAGAAAAGTTCTCTTCAGCTATCATGCAAAAGTCTGTATGGTCCAAGAAATACAGAACTCACCGTCATTGGGCAACTTAATTCAATCCTTCAATATCAAAAGGGAAAAAGCGCTGAAACTTTATATGTGATTCCAAATCAGAGTTGTTCACTTTTAAACTGGAAAGCCTGTACAATCTTCCATTTGATCCATAGAGTAGAGGAACTGGAAAGGTGCGAAGGTCAGGATAAAAACTTCAAAGCTGTTCACGAGACGAGGGAAGATGAATATGGTGTACTACATCACTCTACATACTGAAATAAAGACAGTGAAATTGTTTACACCCAGAAACATTCCTCATCCACTCTTGGCAAAAGTAAAGAAGAATATTGACTCTACGTAGAAGCAGCATGTTATTTCACTTGTCTTAGGACCAACAATCTGGTGCCTGGGGATGTTGCCAGTGCCAAAACCCAATATACCTATTAGAATCTGCATAACTCTTACAGCTGAAGTTCATCCTTTAACAGCACTTCCCAAACTTTACCCCCCATGACCCCTGATTGAAAGTTGTCAGGACCCCAAGTCAGGCCTGTGAGAGTGAGGGAGCAGGGCTGTTGAGGATGCAGTTGAGTTTGTTAGCAGACATTGTCGTCATATAGCATTCAGTCACTTACACTCTATCTCTTTCTCTCCCACACACACACGCTGACTGTCAAGATACTCACTTCTTTGTGCTCTCTATCACTTTCTTCAGTCACATATTCATAATCTTTCTCACACACTTTGTCACATAGATTCACTCACACTCTTCTCTCACATTCATACTTTCTCTTACACTATGTCACACTCACTCTCTATCACACTCAGTTACACTTTCTGTCTTGCATTCTGTGAAACACATTCACTTATTCACCCTCTCTCACATTCACTCTCTTGCACTATCATACACACTGTCACACACATTTATTTACTTACACACTGCCTCTTGCACTCTGTCACAGATACTCACACTCACTCACACTCACATTCCCTCTTTCACACTCACTCATTTGCGCTCATTCATTCACTTACTCTGTTACACACATTAATTTACACTCACATACTCTCACTCTCCCTTTCACACTCACTCATTCACTTTCTCACTCACTCTGTGTCACACACAATTCTAAAGAGTTGGCAAAAATACTTCAGTGAATATAAAGATTCAATCTGAGGATGTTGATAAAAACTGAAAGAACTGCGGATGCTGTAAATCGGGAACAAAAACAGAACTCACTAGAAAAGCTCAGAAAGTCTGGCAGCATCTATGAAGAAAAATCAGAGTTAACATTTCGGGTCCGGTGACTCTTCGTCAGAGTAAGTTCTGAGGAAGGATCAATAGACCCGAAACGTTAACTCTGATTTTTCTTCACCGATGCTGCCAGACCTGCTGAGCTTTTGTAGCGACTTCTGAGGATGTTGATGTTTGATGTAAAGACAGAATATTTTCTGGGAAAATAGCAGACCACAGCAGATGTTTTGTCCCTTATCTTATTGACAAGGCTCAAACAAGGTGAGGTAACTCTGGCTGAAGAGGTAGAGTCCTTTACAACACTATAACTCAGTTACAACTGAACAACTACTGAATGAATGAAATCAGAGATGCACAAAATATCTGACAAAAATGTGATCAGATCAGAGTACTGCATCAAAGAATGGCCAGGACACAAGCCTTATAATCGCATTGTCAGACTGCATGACGAACAGAGAAGACAGCAGTTATTTACTTGTTTATGATATGAGATTGGTCAGTGTGAAAGCCTCAAGACTCCAAGGACATCTGGGTTTCACAAAATGTCAAATTGCTATTCTTTTTAGGGTGAGGATTCTCTACCTCATTGGAACAGATGATATCAAGTTGTATTAGTTGTGCTATTTATCATCAGAGACAAGAGGATCATTGATGTCATCTTTCTTCCTGTTACAACCATGGGAATGACTTGAGATGGACCTCTTCAAACACAGAGGTAAAACGTTCTTGATACTGGTAGACCACAACAAGGACAAAGGGACATTCTGGTATGGATGTCAATGGCAGCCTTAAACAAAAACAGAAATTGCTGGAGAAATTCAGCAGGTCTTGCAGCATCTGTGGAGAGAAAGCAGAGTTAACACCAGTGGACTTAAAACATTAACTCTGCTTTCTCTCCACAGATGCTGCCAGACCCGCTGAGTTTCTCCAGCAATTTCTGTTTTTGTTGCAGATTTCCAGCATCTGCAGTTCTTTATTTTATTTCAATGTCAACCTCACTTCTTCATTATGCCCCTTATTCAGCGACACTCCCAGTGGATTTCACACACATTCCTGGAAGAGAACGCCTCTCTTTAGGTGCTCTGATGGATTATTGAAAACTCCCATATTGAATTTGGTCTCTGCAGTAAACAGTTAATTTTATCTGCATAGAAAACATTTGTTGGATGGATTGTCACTAAACAGATTGTGAACAGTGGGCAGATCGTTGTTACCATTGAATTGAGAGACGGTGGAGTTGGGGAGGGCATTTCATTGGGACCTTAAAGAAATAACAACAAATGATGTGTTAATGACCCACTGATTTCATTTTAATATTCTGGTATTCATTGAAGTTCATCGTGGGCCATTAAAATGACGAAATCACTTGTTTCTCGTTTTAACTTTGTTTTCCACAGTTCCATTTAAAAGTTCCACATTTTAAATTTTCCCAATGTGCTTCTGCTAATCCAACTTTACCGCCATTGGTCTTTCCCAAAATTGGTGGTCTCCACTGCTAGAGGAACGAGGAATCATGGCACAGGAGAATACCATCAACTCCAAATTCCGTTCTAGTCGCCAGCATTCTACTTCAGATGTATAGCTGCACTGTTCCTACATTATCACCAGGTCTAAACCCTGGAACTTCCTGCCCAGTGGCTCTGTGAGTGTCCCTACATCACACGGACTTTTTTATTCATTCATAGAATATGGGCACCACAGGCTAGGCCAGAACTTAATTCCCATCCCATATTACTCTGGAGAAGGTGGTGATTAAACGACTGAAATCCTTGAGGTCAGTCTGAACGGTGACAACAGCAGCAACACAGCGAAGGAAAGAAAACCTGGGTGTGAACAGTGGCAGCAGGATAAACATCTGAGGAGTGGGGATCAGGCACAGTGAACCTGGGAGTGAACAGCAGGATAGATACCTGTGGAGCTGGGTCAGTCAGAGCAAACCTGGAGGTGACCAGCGATAGCAGGATAAATACCTGAGAAGTGTGATTGACCAGAGAGAATGTGGAGCTGAATCTAAAGCCAGAGTTCTGGAGGTGAGACCACGATTCAAAAAGTGACCTGGGCTTGGTTGCTCAGGAATCAGGTTTGCAAACTGAGCGAGTAGTGTCACGAGATCTAGATCTTACTTTCTATAATTGTAGTCTGTTAGAAAAAGAGAGCAGGAGTGAGAGACCTGCGCTTGGTGACAAATGGGTAAGTTTGTGGAACCAGTTCCTGGATTATTGTCTGCAGTTAATAAGATTGATTTAGTCAGTAAGGCTTGAAATGGTGGGAGAACTTGCCTTGTGGAATGCTACTCCTGCAATATGTGGGAAAGCGGGGATACTGCCAGTCCCCATGGTGACTACATATGCAGGAACTAGGTTCAGCTACAGTTCCTGATTTGCAACATGAAGTGCTGGAGCTACTGATGGACTCACTGTGGAGCATCCATGAGGCTGAGAATGTGGTGGACAGCATGCTTAACGAGCTGGTCATTCCACCACTAAGGGCTACACAGACAGAGTTGGGTGTCCATATAGAAAACAGGTAAGCATGGGCAGGCAGTACAGGAGTCCCATGTGGCTATTCCCCTCTCAAGCAGGGATACAAAAACAGAAATTGCCAGAAAAAGTCAGCAGATCTGGCAGCATCCATGGAGAGAAGTCAGAATTAATGTTTCGGGTTCAGTGACCCTTCTTCAGAACTGATGGTAGCTAGCGAAAGGTTGGTTTTTATGCAGAAGGTAGGGTGTGGACAGGGGGTAAAGAGTAAATGATAGGGGGAGATAGAGCCCAAAGAGAAAGGAACAGTTGGACAGACTGTTGTCAAACTAATGGTCAGCCTAGGAGAATTAATGGGGACTATTAGTGGCTAACAACAGGTTGTGTGTAATAGCAGATCATGTGATAACAAGGCCTCGTGTGTGGGGGTTGGGGTAGGACGTGGGAGAAGGTGCCTCAAGCCCTAAAGTTGATGAACTTGATATTGAGTCTGGAAGGCTGTAGAGTTCCCAAGCGGAAAATGTAGTGTTGTTCTTCCAGCTTGTGCTGAGCTTCGCCAGAGCGCTGCAGCAAGCCTGAGACAGAGATGTTGGCCTGGGAACACAGTGGTGTGTTGAAGTGGCAGGCAACTGCAAGTCTAGGGTCTTTTTTGCGGGCAGAACATAGGTGTTCTGTGAAGTGGTCTATGCTTTGTTTCCCCAGTGTAGAGGAGACCACATTTTGAGCAGTGAATGCAGCAGATTAGGTTGAGTGAAGTGCAGATAATGTGCTGCTTCACTTGGAAGGAGTGTCTGGCACCTTGGTACTGAGGATGGAAGGTAAATGGGCAGGTGTTACACCTTTTGCGGTTGCAGGAGAAGTTGCCATGGGGCTGAGGGGGCTTGTTGGGATTGAAGGAGGACTGGACCAGGTATCCCGCAGGAACGGTCCCTGTGGAAGGCTGACAAGGGAGGGAAGTGGAATATGTGTCTGGTGGTAGCATCTTGCTGGAGGTGGCAGAAATAGTGGCTACTGATCCTCTGGGTGTGCATGCTGGTGGGATGATAGCCTGAAGAAAAGGAGGACCCTATTGTTGCTGTGGGAGGGAAGAGAGGCCGTGATCTCTGAAGTGCAGGAGAGGGCCCTGTCAACTATGGTGCTAGGGAATCCTTGGTTGAGGAAGAAGGTGGACATTTCAGAGACCCCTTGTCAAAGTTGGCATCTTCAAACCAGCTGCCACCGAGATGGAGGAACTGAGAGAATGGAATAGAATCTTTACAGGAAGTAGGGTGTGAGGATATATAGTCAAGGTAACTGGGAGTCGGTGGGCTTGTAGTAGATATTAGTGGCCAGCCTATCCCCAGAAATGGAAACAGAGATGTCAAGGAAAGGAAAGGAGGAGTCAGAGATGGACCAGGTGAAGGTGAGAGCAGGGTGGAAATTGGAAGTGAAATTGATAAATGTTTCCAATTGCAGGCGAGAGAGGGAAGCGGCACCAATGATATCACTGATATACCAGAGAAAGAGTTGTGGGTGGGGACCGAAATAGGACTGGAACAAAAAAATGTTCCACATATCCCACAAACAGACGGGCATAACTGGGGCCCATGCGGTTACCCATGGCCACCCCTTTGTGAAGAAAGTGAGAAGAGTTAAAAGAGAAGTTGCTGAGAGTGAAGATGAGCCCAGATGGAGAAAGGGTGGAGGATGGGCACTGTTCAGCCCTTCAGAAAGGGGACAGCCCTGAGGCCAACCTGATGGGAGTTGGACATATACATGTGGACTCCAGCCATGGCTGGAGTCCACAAACTGGAAATTCTGAAACGGATGTAAAGCATCAGGGCCATCATGGAAATAACTGGGAAGGGACTGGACAATGGCAGAAAAAACAAAGTCACGGTAGAAAGAGATGAGTTTTGTGCAGCAGGGGCAGGCAGAAACAATGGGTCTGCCCGGGTAGTTTTAGGTACATCAGGTGAGACCTCAGGGTGGTGTGTTGCCTCCCTGATGCCAGGGTCAAGGATGTCTGAGTGAGCCGGAGGGTGCGGTTGAGCAACAAAAGGTTGTGTCCATAATTGGTACTGATAATATATGCAGAAAGAAGAGATGAGGTCCTAAAGGGAGCTCAGGGAGTTAAGTAGGAAGTTGAAAAGCAGATCTCGAGAGTTGTACTCTCAGGATTACTTCCTGTGTCTCATGCCAGTGAGGCCAGAAATAGGAAGATAGCACAGTTAAATACGTGGCTAAAGAGCTGGTGTAGGAGGGAGGGATTCAGGTATGTGGATCATTGGGATGTCTTCTGGGATGGGTGGGATCTGTATACGAAGAACAGGTTGCACCTAAATGGGAGGGGCAACAATATCCTGGCAGGGAGGTTTGCCAGTGACACTCAGGGCGGTTTAATCTGGTGTGGCATGGGTGGGAACCAGAGCAGTAGGACAGTAAATAAAATGACCGAGGAGGAGTCAGAGACTAAAACCAGTTAGACTAAGAGGAAGAATAGACAGGGACATTTACTGAACAAGGCAGGACTGGCAGTCTGAGGTGCATTTGTTCCAACATAAGGTGAATGAAATGTAAGGTAAATGAACTTAGAGCTTGGATTAATACATGTAACTGTGATGAGGTAGCTAATACAGAGACTTGATTGAAACACAGAAAGACCAGCAGCTTAGCATTCTGGGATTTAGATGTTTCAGGTGAAATAGAGAGGGATGTAAAAGAGGTGGGGGAGTTACATTACTGATAAAGGAGAATATTACATCTGTATTTTGGGAGGACACCTAAGAGGGCTCATCCAGCAAGGCCATATGAGTAGAATTCATGAGTACAAGTCATAGTGTCATTGAGTTATACAACATGGAAACAGACCCTTTCGTCCAACACATCAATGACAACCAGATATCCTAAATTAATCTAGTCCCATTTGCCAGCATTTTGTCCATATCCCTCTAAACCCTTCCTATTCATGTACCCATCCAAATTCCTTTTAAATGTTGTAATTGTACCAACGTTCACCAGCTTATTCCATACACGCACCACGCTCTGTGTGAACAAGTTGCCCTTTAGGTCCCTTTTCCCTCTCACCTTAAACCTATGCCCTTTAGTTTTGGACTTCTCCACTCTGGAAAAAAAACCTTGGCTATTCACCTTATCCATGTTCCTCATGATTTTATAAACCGCTATAAGGTCATCTCTCAACTTCCGATGTGCTAGGAAAAAATGCCCCAACCTATTCAGCCTTTCCTTATACCCCAAACCCTCCAACCCTGGCAACATCCTTGTAAATCTTTTTTGAACCCTGTGCTATAGCAGGGAGACCAAACTTGAACACAGTATTCTAAGAGTACCCTCACCAATGTTCTGTACAGCTGGCACATGACATCCCAACTCCTTTACTAAATGTACTGGCCAAAGAAAGCAAGTGTGCCAAACGCTTTCTTCACCACTCTTGCCATTTGCAACTCCACTTTCAAGGAACAAGGCACCTGCAACCCTAGGTCTCTTTGTTTGGCAACACTACCCAGGGCCTTATTATTAACTGTATACGTCCTGCCCTGATTTTCCTTGCCGAAATGCAATACCTCACATTTATCTAAATTAAACTCCATCTGCCACTCCTCACCCCATTGGCTCATCTGATCAAGGTCCCATTGTACTCTGAGATAACTTTCTTTGCTGTCCACTACACCTCCAATTTTGGTGTTATCTGCAAACTTACTAACCATACCTCCAATATTCATGCCTAAATCATTGATATAAATGACAAAAACCAATGGACCCAGCACCAATCCTTGTGGCACACCGCTGGTCACAACTCCCCACCACCCTCTGTTTCCTACCTTTGAACCAATTTTATATCCAATTGGCTAGCTATTCCCAAAATGGCGGTAGCAGTGGTGGCTCCTCAGCCAAGGAGCCCAAAGCTCATCTCCTCTGTTCGCTCTTACAATTCTGTTATCTTGTTCTTTCTCTGCTTTTAATGTTTCCAATTAGTATAGTTAATATTAAAACATCAAAATTCACCTTACCTTCATTTAACGGCTTATCCAGCAACGGGTGGCTTCTGACAGTCTGGAGAAGTGGTCTTTTCCCGGGGTGGTGGTCTCGGCCCTGCGGAGCGGTCTCCTGGTGCGGCGGCTTTGTCCGCTGTTGAGGACTCATCAGCGTTCTGGCTGAATCTCCGGTGAACGCTTCCGGCCCAGTGTTCCAAAAACCCGGCGTGGCGTCCAGGTTGGCGGCCTTTTCCCAGCGGCATTTTCTTCAGCAGATGCTTCCGGCCTGGCATTCCGATGGCCCAGCGTGGTGTTTTTCATCCAGGGTGGCAGCCTTTTCCCGGGGGCGGTTTTCTTCAGCGATGGCTTTCAGCTCAGTTTTTTCCAGTGGCCCAGAGTGTCAGTTTCAATCAGACATGACATTCTTGTCATGGATTGATGGACTTCTTCCAAAACCAGGAGCCGTTAAATGGACTGTGATGAACCTTTGTCTTAAATTTACTTTTTATTGTTACTTATGAATTTATAAATGAATTCTGTCTTCAATACAGGTGCCATGGTAAAGCGACTTTTAACACTTTTCATTGTATTTTTCTTGTAAAAGTATATATGACAATAAATTCTAAATTCAAATTCAGCTCCTCTGACTTGCATGTGATCTAAGCTTGTTAATCAGTCTACCATGTGGAATCTTGTAGAAAACCTTGGTAAAGTCCACATGGACAACATCAACTGCTCTGCCTTCATCAATCTTCTTTATCATTTCTTTAAAAAAACTCAATCAAGTTAATGAGACACAATTTCCCACATACAAAGCCATGCAGGTTATCCCTAATCAGCCCTTGCCTTTCCAAATGCATGTAAATCCTGTTCCTCCACTGACATCAGGCTCACCAATCTATAGTTCCCTGACTTTTCCTTACCACCTTTCTTAAATAATAGCACCACAACCTCCAGTCTTCTCACACCTGACCTGTGGCTAGCGATGATATAAATATCTCAGCAAGGGGCCCAGCAATCTCTTCCCCGGGAAGGGTGCAATCATTTTAGGATTGTACTACAGGCCTCCCAACAGCCAGTGGGTGCAGAGCAACAGATATGTGCACAGATCACGAAAAAATGTAAAAACAATCGGGTTGTTGTAGTAAAAACCGAAAGAATGACGGATGCTGTAAATCAGAAACAAAAACAAAAGTTGCTGGAAAAGCTCAGCAAGTCTGGCAGCATCTGTGCAGAGAAATCAGAGTTAACGTTTTGGGTCCAGTGACCCTTCCTCAGAACTGATGGTATCTAGGAAAATTGAGTTGTTGTATTGGTTGATTTTAACTTTTCTTATATTGACAGGGACTAGCTTAGTGCCAGGGGCTTGGGTGAGAGTAGAATTAGTTTGGTATGTCCAGGATTTTTTTTTGAAACAATATATAAATAGTTGAACTAGGGAAGGGGCCATACTAGACCTAGTTATGGGAAATGAGCCCTGCCGAGTGATCAAAGTTTCAGAGGGGAATCATTTCGGGAACAGTGACCATAATTCCATAAGTTTTAAGTCACTTATGGATAAGAGTAGTCCTCATGTGAAAGTACTAAATTGGGAGAAGGCTAACTACCACAATATTAGGCAGGAACTGGGGAATGTAGATTTGGGGCTGCTGTTTGAGGGCAAATCCACATCTGACGCATAGGAATCTTTTAAATGTCAGTTGATTAGCGTTCAGGACCAACATGTTCCTGTGAAAATGAAGGATAAGGATGACAGAATTTGGGAAGCTTGGAATGACAAAGAGAAATTGAGAACTTAATCAAAAAGAACGAGGAGGCATACATAAGGTTTAGGAAACTAAAGATGGACAGAGCACTCAAAAAATGCAAAGATAGCAGGAAAAAACTCAAACAAGGAATTAGGAGGACTAAAAGGGGCCATGAAACATCTTTGGCAAACAGGATTAAGGGAAATCTCAAGGTGTTTTATACATTTATAAGGAGCAAGAAGGTATCTAGGGAAAGGGTAGGTCAGTGGCTCAAGTTTAGAATTTGTAGCGTTCAGTCTAAAAACTCTGGTTCAAGTTCAACTGCTGAATTTGCTGGGGCAACTGAGGCTGACAGTCCAGTGCAGTTCTGAAGGAATGCTGCATTGTCAGAGATGCCTTCTTTCAGATGATAAACTGAAGTCACACATGCCTGTTGGGTAGTTCATATGATCAAAAAGCTCCACTGCATTTGAATCGCCTGGTTAAACATTTCACTCTCAACACAGTCAAAAACCAAATAGTAGAGTGTTTGTCTGATTGTTTGTTCGTGTGTGAATCGTCAGTAACAATGGTGACTGAATTTTAAAAGTAATTTAATTGCTTGGATGAAAAATGGTTTGGGATGCCCTGAAGATGTGATTAGTATAAAGAAGTGCACATTCTATCAGATGAAAGGAAATGTTTCAATAAATCTTCCTACATAAAATTACAAGGCCCTGAGAACATAAAAATATATTCTGTATGAAAGAAAGAATCTGCATTTATATAGGGCCTTTCACTACCACTGAACATTGCTCAGTACTTTAAGCCAATGAATTACCTTTGAAATACAATCACTATTGTTATGTAGGAAACATGGTAGACAATTTGTGCACAGCAAGCTCCCATAAATAGCAATTTGTAGCAACCAAATCATTTATTTGATCACATTAGTTAAGGATTAATATCACTGGGGACACTAGGGCGAGTTCCCCTGCTATTCTTTGAATAGAACCTGGGATTTTTTTATGCCCATCTGCGACAGTAGTCAGGGACCTTAGTTTGACATTAAGTCTGAAAGATAGCGCCCTGACAGGGCAGCACTCTCTCAGCCATTTTGGGCTCAAGTCATTGGTGTGGAGTTTCAATTAATAATCTTGTAACTCAGAGCCAAGAATGGTATTACTGAGCCACAGCTGACAACAATATTTGATTGTTGCCATTGTCAAAAGTTTTTTCACATTGCCACCATATTCTTAAACATCAGTAGACTGTCCTCAGATTCCCTCCTGAACAGATGATTTGTTTTAGGGGTTTTGGTTAAGGCGTACATTTTGGCCAAAAAAACAACACGGCTTCAGCCTTTGATCTTCCCCTTTTCATCCCAGACACAGTCCAGGACATTGTTGAGTGTTGTAAACTATAATCTGAATGTCTGGATTCTGAACTCATGCAACATTCTTTTATTAAACAAAAGCATACTAAGATGAGGAACAGAAGGATGTTTTCAATATTTAAAATTTGGGGGATAAAATACATGATTAATTGTAAAGAAAATCAGGCAAGGTGTGGAAGCACGGCATAATCACTGCCTCCCATTTATCACCTGCAATGACTAACAGTTTCAGCTGGTTCTTTGAAGGCCAGGCTTTAGAAGACATAGTCCTAGAAATGATTTGAAGACATAACAAAAAAACAACTGACATTACCTGTGCTGATAGCACTTAATGAAACCTGTGCTATCCAGGCATAAGTATTGCCTATTCCATCTTCATGCTTTAAGTGAGGTATATTTACTCTCCTACTTGACAAATTCCACTTGATTCAGAGATATTTGTACCTTGCAAGTCACAGCACAACATGAGGATCCATGTTATAAATTGAGATTTGGCACTTAGATATTTTAATTTAAAGGATTTTAACCACAAGCCCCACCTTCCCAATTTGTTAAAACATGGTATAACCCCCTTCTGTGCCGCACGTACATTTCTTTATTTCACTGACCCTTGGAACTTTGAAGTGGTTTATAGAAGGCTATCAATGGTTTCCAAAGTGTAGAAAGCAACTTTCAAGTGGCTTAGTATCAGATTTTGTTCTCTACTGGCATCTGAATCCTGAAAGTTTTGGGTTCAAGTTTCTCTAAAGAGGCAGGATGCAAAATCAATTAGATTAAACCAGTGCATCAGACAGTTACATCAAAGCAGTGCATCAAGCAGTGCATAGATCCTAAACCCAATTACCTCCATGCCATCACCCAACACAAAGCAATTTAATTATTGATATGTACCCATGTCAGTTATATCCCTCGTGGGAAATCAGAGTTTCTTTAAAACTGTATTTTTCTACTTATTTCTTGTGTAGCAAGATACCTCATGCAGTGAATGCTACAGCAGTTACGCTCCTTCCCCAAACAAACTTTCTTAAACAAGGATAAAAGGCAAGTTAAAAATAACAGCTGTGAAGGCTACCAGGTCATTGAGCCTTGGTGCCCTAATTTGATTAGGAAAAGGGTTAGTTCTTAAGTATACATAAAGTTGGATCTTATAATGAAAGTTAGTATAACATGGTGCATAACGTTCGTCAAATCCTCAGATAAAGATGTTAGCATTGTGTTAGTAGCTGCATGGAGCTTGATACTAAAGTTTCTAACAGCTTTAGTATGTTATCCATGCTATATAATCAAGAATGCAAAGACATGAGCTTGTGCTTTAGAAATTGACAGTTTCATGACTCACTGGGGTAGTGCACTGGAAATCATGTCTTGCTGTTTCTGGAGTCATCACAATCTGAAAATTTGATTAAACTACCAAATTGCCCAATTTTACCTTACTGTCAGATTAAGAGTGATTTTTTTTCCCCATCTACAAGAAAATAACTATTTATTACAATCAAACAGTTTTCTTTTAACAAATGATAAAAATAGACAAGTTGAATTGCTAAGCCATAACTCTATAACTTAAACTCTACCCCTTTCATAAAATACCTATACACAACCAGAAGGCACAAATATTGTGGGTGGGAAGAAAAATAAGTTCTTTTCAATGGGGGATTAATGAAGAATACAACTTACAGAGAAAGGTGAGGAACAGTAGCTAACTACTTTTGTCTCCTCACAGAAACGGGACAGAGAGAGAGACAGGAATATTTTCTCTTTGTAGGCTGGACACTTCTGTTGTACTGTAACACTCAAGCCACCTGCCCAGGAACCAACCAAGTAGTTGTTACTATGCTGAGCACTCCTGAACCCACAACAACTGGACCCCCCTTAAAAATCAATCAAAAGACTGTTTCTGGGCAAAATTTCCCTGAATATACACAGGCAGTACCATTCCGTTTAGCATTCTCCCTAACTGCTTTGAATAAGGCACCATTATGGATACTGTTTTCAAGATTATAAACAACTGCTTACAAAGTTTCCTTGGTTTAAAGCAGGATCTTCTCTGCTGTTTGGTCCAAAAACTAAAAAAATTGGTGTTTGCAATAAGTAGTTAAGAATTAGATTATGATGAGTCAAAAAGGTTACTTCCTTCTCAAAGGGAGGATTTTTGGAAATTTGAGTCCTCTTAAAACTGAATTATTCTAGTTATTTCCTGTGAAGCATGAGACTTTCTACGATGCTTGCTACAGAAGTTACATCTCTTCCCCAAACACCAACGAGAGAAGAGATCCATGAGTGAGAATAATGGAATGTGTTGAGTGGATGGATAGACAATATTTCTTGAGAGGCACTGTGGGGGAGAGGCATGACATTATCGAATGCTGATAGTGGATGTTGGATGGACAGTTAGGGATTTGAGGAAGTGCATGGTCAGAAAATGATGGGTGTTGTGTTCCTGCAAGGCAAATTAGCCTGTGAATGAGGTACAAGAATAGACTTGAGAAAGCAAAGACTGAATGGGTTTGGGTAAAGCAGGACATCAGGATATACTGGAATGAGCCATTGCCACTTATCTATCTTGCCCTAATTAGGTCATTAAACCTTTTCCAGCATTGTAAGTTTCCAGATCCACTCTCATGTTTTTTGGGAGGTTTCTTCCTAATATGAGCAAGGAACAGAATCTTCCTGCAAACCCTCACACCACTGCATCAACTCTCAGGATGGAACAGTGACACGAGATGCTGACTTGTGCTGCCGTTTCTTGCTCCATTTAAATACCTGGAAACCTTTCACTTTTTATTGTACCAGAGTCTCTTTTGAATACTTCAACTGAAATAAACAAATGCGAGTCACCAAGCGCCCATTCATGTTAATTGGTCAGGAAACTGGAAAGTCAGATGTAACTAAAGTGACTGGGTTAAAAAGCCACTAACCAAGGCATTTCTAAAACATTTCGGTTTCCCACACAAGGCTGTGTTTCACTACACCCAATGCATTGCCAAGTAAAAGTTCCACTCATTAATCAGTAAATATTAGGGTGTGTGTGTGCGGAGGAGCTAGACACTGGAAGAATTAATAAATATTAAAGTTCCGCAATATCTCTCAGCCACTCACTATTTAAGCCAACAATTTGCCTATGTCACTGATTTAAATAATAATGTTCAGATTGGAACTTAAATGCCAGTCTAGGGCAATGTACCTGTTTAATGACACTTGACCTTTGAGCTGGCATGGAGACTTGGCAGTCAGTGAAAGAAGGAAACGGATACAGTCAATGATTTATTCAAATTTGCATTACTAATTTCAAAATCAGTTAAGAAGTCAGAAGTTGGCCAATGGTGAGCAATGATTCTTATCAATGACAGAGTTTTAAAGCATTTTAACAGGCCCCTCTTTGTAAAGAAGCCTGTTTCTAAGCATTTTACTGCACATGCGTATGTGTGTGTTTGCCTTAGATTTGAGGGGCTTAAAGAGAATTTACTGGAGGTGTTTGAAATCAATGTGAATAGAATAGATTGGGAGAAACTGGCAAAAACCAAAGGAAGTAGTAGGAACTGCAGATGCTGGAGAATCTGAGATAACAAAGTGTAGAGCTGGATGAACACAGCAGGCCAAGCAGCACCATGCTTTCCTGCTCCTTCCTGCTCCTATGATGCTGCTTGGCCTGCTGTGTTCATCCAGCTCTATACCTTGTTATCTCAAAAACCAAAGGAGACAGATTTAAGATAAATGACCAAAAGACCAGGAGTAGATGAGAATTTTTAAAAAATGAATATTGTTGTGATCTGCAATGTGATGCCTAAAACTGTTGTGGATAAATACTTCAAAAAGAGATCAATTTCAGGGCTTTGGGAGATGGGTCGAGGGGGGAAGGAGGACTGGCAAGGGGAGGTAAGAGAGTGACTAATTTGATAGCTGTTTCATGGATTTGACACAGGCACAGTGAGCCAAATGGGCTCATTCCGCACTGTATAATTACAAACAAGTAAAAAGATTAAAACAACACTACAGATATCAACTGTTAACGGTTGTGTGCTGTCAGCTCTAACAGATTGGAATAGATGTAAAGTGTTGACTCTTATGTTTTTTGACTGTGTCAGTTTTGTTGAGTTTCCACGAGGCCTAGCAGGTTTTCTCACTGCAGCTTACCAAATCCATCTCATTAACTACCTACTCCTCCATTATGGTGACCTTTAAGACTGTTTCTAGCTTCATTCTACATTTGCCCTAGCCATAATATCACGCCACTGTTGAGATTTCATGGAATGGACCGACATCCCTGCAACTGGTGCCAGTCTCTAAATGGCCACTGGCACCCAGACAAGCATTGTCAGTCCACAGCTGACCAGCACCTTTCCTTACATCTATCCTGAACATGGTTAAACAAGGGGAAATTGTGGCCTTGCTTTATGAACAGCAATGTGTAGGTCCTGATGGATGGGGTGGCACTGAGGAGTGACGTCCTCTTCCCCCAAGAAAGCCAAGACAGGCCATGGCAACAAAACATATCTGCTGGTCTTAGTTTGCCACCCAGCCTCAGCCGTCAGGAGGAATACCAATCAGTATAGGAAGAACAATGTTCTCCAATCCACCAGCCTAACTGCCACACTCTTCTCTCTGCTACCTCACACATACTCTACCCCTGCTACTCACCCATCTCCCCCCAAGGTTCATGTTTTATCACTTGCAATTGATGGTTACATCTTCCCTTAGTCAATCTCACCCACCCCAACCCCTGATACCACTAAACCTGCACACCCTCTGTACTGCCTACTCACTCACTCAGGACACTTTCCCAGTAACAGCTCTGCCACCTATTTTCATCTCTCTTTATACCTGCCTCTCTCTCATTCCCCAGTCGAATAGAAAAAGTCAAGACCAAACATGGACTGTCTGACATTCAGCTCCTCATACCTTAAAAGAAAGCATCCTGATTCCGACCACTGTGGGCAGCCATTGGACTGGTCCCAGTATCAGGAACCTCTGATGAAAGGCTGTCTTGACTTGACTGAGGACTGCTGACAACCATGGCAAGATCCCTGGCTTTGAGTCTGCGTGCTTAATGGCACAGCAATACAGCAGCACTGTGAGCCTGGTATCTCTGGCTGAGAAGCCAAAGTATAAAAATAGCAAGGTATGCTCAGAGTGAGTGAATACTATGATAGTGAGCAAATAGCCCAGATATACAACCTGGTCCAGTCCATGATCTGGGTGTGTGTGTCCCTGAGCACACATTGTCCTTGCTGCAGCACACATTGAGAGTTACCAGTGCAAAGGTGCAGCAATGAAGTGCTACAACATCCTGTAAGTGGATCGGAGATGAAGCCATGAAGACACTCAGAGGCTGGCAAATGTCAGATGCCAATGTCCATGGACATAGGGTGCAAGTGGCCGGTGCCCATAAAACATGCCCTGAGATGTTGGTGCCTGGCATCCAACATAAAGGTCTTTTGGATCAAGTGGCAGGCTGAAGTCACCAGGTACCCATTCTGACTTCCATATCACAAATTGTTGACATCTATTTTGTTCACAGCATGTGGCAATATAAAAAGCTGCATAATAATGAGGTAAGATTTACAACTAGTAAGGTAATTAACAAGTAATAATTCCCCTTATCAGACAACTGATCTCTGCCTAGCGAGAATCTCATCCCAAAGTATGGAACTTAGTTAAAAGTCAATGAGTTGGTCCCAACATCAAGACTGGCCTCACTGGACTTCTCACTGTGTCCCATGATTTTCATGCTTCCATAATATACTGCCCAAAGTCTCAGCTAATATGCACACTTTTCCGGTGAATTTTTAAAATGCATCTTGATACAAATTTCTGTACATCAAGGTCATGAGGGTGAGCCTTTTTCACCTCTCACCAACACCAGCTGTGCCTTTACCACTTGACCACGATTCACCACCACTTTCTCAGGGCAAATTGGATGTGCATCACATGCTGACATTGCCAGTAATACAGCCTTCAAATGAATCAAGGCATTAACTTTAGAAACTGCAGCTTATTTTCTTACCTTTACAACTTAAATACTTCATGTCATTTCGCTTCTGATGAAGTAGGTGTTCTGACCAGACAACATATGGGAAACAAGAATCCTCAGTTTGCCAAAGACTGGAGCCACTGGTTAAACAATATATCACTGGCATTAGGACAGAACACAGTTTGAAGACAGAAAGCTTTGCAATATGTACTGTTTTAAAGGTGTTGTGATCTGTAACTTTTTTCTACAATTGTTTTATATTCAGTAGGCCATTCAGCCCATTGAGTCTGTTCCACCATTCAATGAGATCATGGCTGATTTGATAATCCTCAACTCCACTTCCCTGACTTTTCCCCGTAACCCTTGATTGCCTTACTGAGTAAAAAGCTGACTATCTCAGCCTTGAATATACTTAATGAGCCACCATAGCTCTCTGTAGTAAAGAATTTTACAGATTTATGACCCCCTGCGATAAGAAATTCCTCCTTATCTGTGCATCATTTAATACTGTGGACTCTCATGGACGGAATTGAAAAAGAAAGATTGACTTAAAAATTGGCATGTATCTTGATATCATTGATAATTGTATCTGTGATACTGAAAGGACAAGATATCTACATCCAATGCTTTCATAGAGCAGGATGAGGTAATTTGAAAACAAATTGCAGGCATTGTCCTTGGGAAAATTGAAAGGGACAGCCAGGCAATTAGAGGCTATTATGCGCAAAAGCCAGAAAAACAGAAATAGCAAAATGGATGGCAAAATACCTAGAGTTGCAAACTGAGCATAGTGAAAGTGTTAGGTTAAAATTGGAACAGCTAAGCTTGGGTTGAGAATTTCAACAGGTAAAAAGAGGGAAGAGATTTCCAGGAACAAGAACCAGTAAAAAGAGAGATAAAGGCAAGGATAGGAAAGAGGGAGACAGACTCAGAAAAGTAAAGAGTCCCAAGAAAAGAAAAGAGAGGTCATTAAGATTATTAAGTTATTTGCGCCCATTTAAGTCCCCAATTAGATGAAAAGGAGGTAGATGAGGCAGGTCCTCAAGGGTAGTAATATCTGGATTACTTCCAGTGCCACTAGCTAGTGAGAGTAGAATAGGAGGTTAGAACAAATGAATATGAGGAGGTGGTGTAGGGGGGAAGGATTCACATTTTTGGATCATTGGAATTTCTTCAAGGGTACAAGTGACCTGTATAAGAATGATGGATTGCACCTGAATTGAAAGGTGAATAATATACTTACTAGAGCTGCTCGAAAGGATTTAAACTAGTAAGGGTGTTGGAGGGGGGGACCCAGGGAGATAGTGAGGAAAGAGAGCAGTCTGAAACTGGTGCAGTTGGGAAAAGGAGCAGGTCAAATGGTCAGGGCAGGCAGAAACAAAGCAGAGAACAAGGTAGGACTGATCAATTAAACTGTATTTATTTCAATGTACGAGGCCTAACAGGTAAGGCAGCTGATCTCAGGGCATGGTTAGGAACATGGGACTGGGATATCATAGCAGTTACAGAAATCTGGCACAAGGATGGACAGGACTGGCAGCTTAACGTTCCAGGGTATAAATGCTATAAGAAGGTTAGAAAGGGGGTGGGGGGCTGCAAAAGAGGAAGGGGAGTGGCGTTTTTGATTAGGGATAACATTACAGCTGTACTTACAGAGGATATTCTTGGGAGTACATCCAGGCAAGTTATTTGGGTGGAACTGAGAAATAAGAAAGAGATGATCACCTTATTGGGATTGTACTATAGATCCTCAACAGTCAATGGGAAATTGAGAAGCAAATTTGTAAGGAGATATCAATCATCTGTAAGAAAAATAGGGTGGTTACGGAGGGAGATTTTAATTTTCCAAACATAGGCTTGGACCGCCATAGTGTTAAGGGCTTGGATGGAGACAAATTTGTTAAGTGTGTACAAGAAAATTTTCTGATTAAGCATGTGGATGTACCTACTAGAGATGATGCAAAATTTGACCTACTCTTGGGAAATAAGGCAGGGCAGGTGACTGAGGTATCCGTGGTGGAGCACTTTGGGGCCAGTGGTCATAATTCTATTCTTTTCAAAGTAGTGATGGAAAAGGATAGACCGGATCCAAAAGTTAAAGTTCTAAATTGGTGGAAGGCCAATTTTGACGGTATTAGTCGAGAACTTTCAAAAGTTGATTGTGGGCAGATATTCGCAAGGAAAGGGATGGCTGGAAAGTGGGAAGCCTTCAGAAATGAGATAACAAGAGTTCAGAGATAGTATGTTCCTGTTAGGATAAAGGGCAAAGCTGGGAGGTGTAAGGATTGCTGGATGTCTCTAGAAATTGAGGTTTTGGTCAAGAAAAAGAAGGAAGCATATGTCAGGTATAGACTGCAGAGATCGAGTGATTCCCTAGCACAATATAAAAACAGTGGGAGTATACTTAAGAAGGAAATCAGGAGGGCAAAGAGGGAACACGAGATAGCTTTGGCAAATAGAGTTAAGGAGAATGCAAAGGGATTCTATAGGGATTCTATATATACATTAAGGACAAAAAGGTAACTAGGAAGAGAACAGGGTCCCTTAAAGATCAGTAAGGCCGTCTATGTGTGGAATTGCAGGAGATGGGGAAGATACTAAATGAGTATTTTGCATCAGTGTTTACTGTATATGGAAGCTGGAGAACTTCAGGAAATAAACAGCAACATCTTGAAAAATGTCCATATTAGAGGGGAGGAGGTGCTAGATGTCTTAAAATGCATAAAGATGAATAAATCCCTGGGATCTAATCAGGTGTAGCCTAAACTTTGTGGGAAGCTAGGGAAGTGATTTGTAGGCCCCTTGCTGAGATATTTATGTCATCAATAGCCACAGGTGAGGTGCCGGATGATTGGAGGTTGGCTAATGTGGTGCCACTATTTCAAAAAGATGATAAGGAAAAGCCAGGGAACTATAGACCGCTGAGCCTGACATCAGTGGTAGGCAAGTTGTTGGAGGGAATCCTGAGGGACAGGGTTTACATGTATTTGGAAAGGCAAGGACTGTTTAGGGATAGTCGACATGGCTTTGTGCATTGGAAATCATGCCTCACTAACTTAATTGAGTTTTTTGAAGAGGTAACAAAGAGGATTGATGAAGGCAGAGCAGTGGACATGATCTATATGGACTTCAGTAAGGCGTTCGACAAGGTTCTGTATGGTGGACTGGTTAGCAAGATTTGATCACATGGAGTACAGGGAGAACTAGCCATTTGGATACAGAACTGGCTCGAAGGTAGGAGACAGATGGTGGTGGTGGACAGTTGCTTTTCAGACTGGAGGCCTGTGACCATTAGTATGCCACAAGGATTGGTGCTGGGTTCACCGCATTTCGTCATTTATATAAATGATTTAGATGTGAAATTGGAGGCATGGTTAGTAAGTTTTCAGATGACACCAAAACTGGCGATGTAGTAGACATCAAAGAAAGTTACCTCAGAATACAATGGGACCTTGATCAGATGGTCAATGGGCTGAGGAGTAGCCGATGGAGTTTAATTTAGATAAATGAGAAGTGCTGCATTTTGGAAAGGCAAGTCAGATAGGACTTATACACTTAATGGTAAGGTCCTGTGGAGTGTTGCTGAATAAAGAGACCTTGGAGTGCAGGTTCATAGTTCCTTGAAAGTAGAGTCACAGGTAGACAGGATAGTGAAGAAGGTGTTTGGTATGCTTGCCTTTCATTGGTCAGTGCATTGAGCATAGGAGTTGGGAGGTCATATTGCAGCTACAAGGGACATTGATTAGGCCACTTTGGAATATTGCGTTCAATTCTGGTCTCGCTGCCGTAGGAAGGATGTTATGAAACTTGAAAGGGTTCAGAAAAGATTTACAAGGATGTTGCCAGGGTTGGTTTGAGCTATAGGGAGAGCCTGAATAGGCTGGGGCTATTTTTCCTGGAGTGTTAGAGGCTGACAGGTAGCATTATAGAGTTTATAAAATCATGAGGGGCAAGGCTAGGGTGAATAGCCGAGGTCTTTTCCCCAGGGTAGCAGAGTCCAAAATTAGAGGACATAGATTTAAGGTGAGAGGGGAAAGATTTAAAAGGGGCCTGAGGGCAGGTTTTCCATGCAGAGCATGGTGCATATATGGAATCAGCTGCCAGAGGAAGTGGTGGAGGTTGGTACAATCACAACATTTAAAAGGCATCTGGATAGGTATATGAATAGGAAGGGTTTAGAGGGATATGGGCCAAATGCTGGCAAATGGGAATAGATTAATTTAGCATATCTGGTCAGCATGAATGAGTTGGATCAAACATTCTGTTTCCATGCTGTACAGCTCTGTGGCACTGTGACTGCTTCATTTCACTTGATTGGATAGCACAGCAGTTAAAATGGCCAGTCCAACAATGGATATTATTGTTGCAGACCAAGCTGACAGGGAAAGCTCATAAAGTTTAGCCCGTATTGCTTGAAGAGAGTGAAAGGGACCATTTTAATTGCTTAACTGTCAGTGCCAGACATGTACCAGCAAAAATTTTGTGCCCTTAGGAAATGGCCTGATCAGATATACAACCAATTTGAACAGCCTAAGCAGCTCTCCTTTGACCAGTGGATATGACACTTAAAATGGAAGCTGCCTTTGCTGGGGAATTCTCCTAAAAGATTTTAGAAAATTCAATTCCCCTCCCAATCTGGAGTAGTGTAGCAGGCCATACAGGTAGCAATGCTGGCTGATGATTATGAGTTAACATACAGACCAGAGAGTGATAGGGAAGAGGTAATGCACAAGCTGGAGAGAAAAGGAAAGTCAGGCAGAGAAAGCAGAACTCTCTCCAACTGTCAAAAGAAGGGATGCAGATGGAAGATAGGTGGAAAACCACCTAAGTACACAGTGAGGAAAATATGTGGTTCTGGTGGCCAACAGAAACACAGACTACAAGAAAGGTGTTTCTTGCTTTAAAGGAGGTCAATGTCTGCGAAGGCATCACTATTGATCAGGATCGTTAGAGAGTTTGTGTCCAAAGGAATAGTGACCAAAGACTGCTTTAAAGCCAGAGAGAGAGAGATCAACATTCTCCAAGATATCAAGTGCTTACCGGGAAACAAGTTAAATTCCAGTGTGCTGATAAGGGGCATGTGGGAAAGCATATCAGTCACTAGTTAAGGTTTACTTAAACAGTGTACTTGTTACAGGTTTCATAACAATGGGAGTTATCTCAAGTTTACCAATGCCAGGTATAGATATTTTACTGGGGTACAACTTCATGGCAGCAACATATCTGCTCCAAGTAGAAAAGGACTGTCCAAAGAGAATGAAAAGGCCAGAAAGAGCCAGAAATAATTGGCAGAGAGGCCAGGAACCAAGAGTAGTCCAGGAGTCCAATAAGGTAAGTAAAATTCTTAGGTTTTGGGTTGGATCAGGGAGGGTTAGTTGAATTGAACAGGGCTGAAGATAGGCCAGCCAAGTTTGCTACCCAAGTTGGTGTAGTCTCAGCTGCCTGGAGCCAATGTAGATCACTGAGTACAGGGATGGAGAGATGAGTGGGACTTGTAGCAAGTCAGGAAACACATTAATATTACAGTCAGTCAGGAAAAAACAATGAATTCAGGGAAAGATCTTGTAAACAGTAAAATGAAGTCTGAATTTGTTCACAGGAGCAATGTGGCTCTTTAAATTCAAACAGGGCTCCAAAATATTAAATACCAGAGGTTAAAATGCTGGTTAGAGACTCAAGTCATATATTATTCTAATCAGTTTTATTTCTAGTTCACACACCATGAGGTCCAACAATGCTGATTACTTATTCCCTATAAATATACCCAGCTCCCTAGTTCCACTTGATCCCAGGCATCCCTGCCACATTACACTTGGTGGTAACACAAAAATCCTCTTATCTTCTCTTCCTCTCCATAAAAATGGGTAATCAGAAGCAACTCGTGCAATTCTGTCACAGTGCCCCTTTTAATGAATATCACCAGAGCTTCAGTTAAATTGTTGTGCCTAGGAAGGATATAACTATCCCAGGTGGAGAATGAAGATGTGAGTAATTAGCTTAATTGTCTGATTTATCACCAGCAGTAGAATCACTCTTTAAGATGGTGCACCTCCAACATCGGATAATGTTTTGCCCGTACTTCAACAATGATTAAAAAGAAGCATTTCAATTCATTGATAAGATCACTACAGATTTGTACCAGACCCCCGGCTGATCACTGCAGATCTGTACCAGACCCCCGGCTTTGTAGGAATTCCTGATTAGTGAGATTTTGATCTTTATTTAATTTTTTGCTGCTAGTTTGAATCTGTAGATCATGTTATAGATGCCGATAACAGTAAGTATGTCTTTAGAGCACAGATGTCAAATTGTACTTACTATAGGTCAATGATTGCTGATAGGAAATGAACTACTATATACAGCTCCTTCTTTCACTAACTGAAAGCAACCATTGTCACCTTTATGGATTTTTGGTTATTTTACAATGAAAAGGATTTGAGAAAGAGTTACTTTTAATTGTATTTTTCAGACACGGTATAAAAATACTGAGGTGATAAAAAGTACTGCTCAGTGAACATTAATGCCCTTTTTCCCATCGATGATAACAAAACAATTTGTTACCCAAGCTGGACCCCCATTATCATGGCAAATGATTGATTCCCTTTTGTCCGTGAACAGGGAGATACAGGAGAAAAAGCTGCCTCAGAGAGAAGCTTGAATGTTCTATAGGTTTTAGAGAGATAGCGATTACAAAGTTTGCTGCGTATTAGACAATCACAATAGTGAAGGAACCATTGAAAGAAATCTGGCGACACTTGGTGTACTCTATATTTTGTTTGAGTATGCTCTACTTTACACCACACACCTAGCTGTTAACATAATTCCTGCTTAACACTCGACTTTACACTCTTCCAGTTTACACATAACCCTTAGCCATTTATACCTGTAGAAATATGGTTTAATGAATATGCCAATAAGCTTCTGAGGTGTGATGTCATGTAACTACCTAGGCAATCCTGTGGTAGATACTCTGCCAGAAGGTTGGAACTAGTGAAGCTCAAAGCAGAGAGTTCTGCTACCATATCGTCATGTATGTATTGTTCAGAAATATTGCTTAAAGAAACTTTGAGGTCTGGCCTGAGCTTATATGACAAACAGAAGGACAAAACAAAACAAGCTCCATTTCACACCCCACGTATTTAATAACCCAACCAATTTTGTACATCATACATTTGACTCGTGCCCTCTTTTCATTTATATGAAGCTGGCTGCAGCCTAATGGGCAGCACCCTCAGCTCTGAGCCACATAGTTTCCAGGAGGCTTGAGCATTGTAAGTATTTGAAGAGATGGCAGATAGATTTTTTGAAATATTGGGTATTTGAGGCTACGATGAGCTGGCCCTAAAGAGGAGTTGTTGCCTAGGGCAGATCAGCTATGATCTTATTAAATGTCGGGGCAAGCTTGAGGTGCTGAATAGCCTAATCCTGCTTATTTTTCTTAAGTTCCTATATGACTAAATTTCATTGCTTTTTTAAAAGTTATATGGGATGTCCTGAGGTTGTGAAAGGTGCTATATAAATGCAAGTTCTTTTAGCCCAGAAACTAAAAACTGTCTGTGGTGTAAACCAGACAGGCAATTACCTCCTGATGCTTAAAATGAAATGACCTTCTAATTAGTTTCTATTTAGAAGGCAAAGCGCTGCAGGTCTTTCAAATTTATTAAAAAGTGTTGTTAGCACAATAGCTGATTATTAAATTGTTCCAGTGTGGTGGATAATGTTGATGTACTGAGGGTCCCATCAGGTCACACAGCGGCAAAGTAGGCTTTTTTTTTAGACCTGCAGTTTTTATTTTGTGCACCACACACTGAAGTATACAGCCAAATTACAGAGAACAACATTGCTAATCAAGCACAATATAATTCCAACTCATTTCAGTATTATGCAGTAAATTGTAACTCACACAATGTTGGATTAACATGCAAATCCCTATGGAATAAGTTAAAACCAGGAGTAAAATTTTATTTTCTAATTTAAAAAAAGCATTTTGGAAAACATCTCTACCTGCTATCTCATTATGGACAACATTCATAAATGCATTGTTCTGCTCATCTCAACAAAGAAACTCGGAATTTGGTACAATTGATCAGCTTACATGAGCACTCCACAACACTCTAATGAATTATTTTGTTTCAATCCACCTCTCGTTGATTTTGGAGCACTCAGTTGACCCAAGTAAGGTTTTTGTTACCATTTTGTCAATAAAGGCAGGAGTACACAATGACTTATTTAGAGGCAGCTAAAGTTGCTTTCATTACTAGAAAAATAGCAGTTAAAGGCTCATCTTTTACATGGCTTCATTGCAACCCACTAAGACTCTTTATGACAGAGCTTAAAAAGCAATTAAATGTACAAGCTCACTTTGGACTAACTCCTTGCATCATTTTCTCTGTATTTATATTTTGCTTATGGTTACAAACACACCTGCCTTGCAACCTGATTAGAGGTCACTTGAGTCCATCTATAGCCATTTGGCCCAGTGTCAGTAGGGTCACAGGATCATACAAGTACCATCTTGAATAAGAGAAAAAGGTGTAACTCCAGCAAGTAGAGGGTTTCTGCAATTCACATTGACTTTAATTTTATGAGGGTACCTTGGTGCCACATTTGGTATAATGTTTTCATGATGTCTCACCAAACCTCTCGAGTTCAGCTCTTTTGTCCATGTTTGGATCAAGGCTGAAATGAAGTTGGAAGCTGAGTGGCCCTCATGAACACACAAGAGGACAGAACTGGAGGGGTGCAGGGATACTGAAGGCCTAGAGTCAGCTAGGTGTGAGGCCACGGAGGGATTTAAAAATGAGATGAGGATATTTAAATTGAGGAATTCCAGGCTGCGAGAATAAGTTGTCGAATGGGCTAAGGTACAGGAAGCAGAGTTTGTCATGAGTGCAAATTTGTGTCATGTGATAACTAGAAAACTGCCAGGAGAATATCTGAATGGTCAAGGCCAGAGGTAACACAGGCATGGATGCCTGTTTCAGCAGCATATGAGCTGAGGTATGTGCAGTTAAGTGATGTAATGGAGTTTGAAGTAGGTAACTTTGATAATTGTTCTCAGAAGCTTACCTCAGGATCAAACATAATGGCAGTTAGAAATTAGGAGCTGGAGTAGGCCATTCAGCCCTTCAAGCCTGTTCCATTATTCAATATGATTATGACTGATCCTTTATCTCAATGCCATGCTCCCATTTTTTCTATGTGCCCTTGATGCCTTTAAATTCTAAAGGTTTATCATCTCTTTCTTCAACATTTCAATGGTTGTATATATTTAGCCACAATTATGAATAATTTGGTCTGGCTTCGGACATTTACCAGGGTTGGAATGGTGGTAACGGAATAACTTTTGTTTGGGGGTTACCAAACAGTTTTCTTCTGGTCTTGGCGTCAGTCTTGACAATATGTAGTTTCAGGTAATTCTGTTCATCCGATATTGGATGTTAAACATTATGATGTATTAGTGACAGAGGAAGGGTGCAAATAGGTTGTGCGGGGTGTCACAGTGTACGCCTGTAACCTAGCATTGTGTTCTTCGGAACAAAAACAAAGTCGCTGGAAAAGCTCAGCAGGCCTGGCAGCATCTGTGAAGGAGAAAACAGAGTTAACATTTCGGGTCCGGTGACCCTTCTTCAGATCTTCAGTTCTTTGGATGTGATCACAGACAGTTAGCAAAAGTTTGAGAAATTGAAGAGGGCCAAAATTAGATCCTTGAGGGACTCTTGACTAAATAGTCAAGGTGTGGAAAAATAAGTTATTGCAAGTGATTCTCTAGCTACAATTTGATAGATTAGAATGGTGCCAGGCAAATGCAGCACCACCAGCTGGAGGATAGTGGAGGACGATGGTGTGGATAGATCAAAAGGGGTGGTGATGGATAGCTTATCAGATATGATATCATTTATGACTTTGTAAGGGCTGTTTCAGTATCACAGTAGAGGCAGAAACATGATTGGAGGGATTCAAACATGAATTTGCTGGAAAGGTGAGCGGTAATTTTGGAGGTGACAATGGATTCAACAACTTTGGACAGTAAAGAGAGATAGGATATCGGCCAGCTGTTTGCAAGGATGGAAGGGTGACATTGGGTGCTACGATCTCAATGTAATTTTTTAAAATTCATTTGTGGGATGTGGGTGTTGCTGGCTGGGCCAGCATTTATTACACATCATTGTTGCTCACCCTGTTGGTGGGCTATGATGTTAGCCATGACACTCTCCAAATCAAAAAGCTGCATGTCTAATTCCCACTCCAGAAACCTGAGCAAATAATCCAGGGGGACGGTGCCAATGTAGTGCTTCTGGGGTGACCAACAGAAGACTTAGTCTTCAATCAACATCACTAAAACAGATTCACATTGCTGTTTTCCAGACTTTACTTTGTGCAAGTCAGATGTTGAGTTTTGTACATTTCTGCTTTATTCCATGCTTCAGACTGAAACTGCCATTAGCATAGTTAGATACTTCATCTTGGGCTGGTGTGAGTGTCTACACAAAGACTCTATGAGGCTGTTGGCATTTTATCCTGGAGTAAGGCTCTTCTATAGTAGTAGTACTATAACACTCATTTATAACCACATTTTACAGGTTACTAAATATAGCTGTCTAGTTAGATTCTGACCAGAGGGTGGGAGATCTTCCCTCATTGGAAGATGTTGAGCAGCTGTGGAATTTAATCTCCAAAATTAGAGATTGAAGCTAAAATAACATCAATATTGAAGATTGAATTGGATAGATAGGATGAAGGTGAAAGGGATGATGGGAGCAGCAGATAGGGTGGGAAGATATGATTAGATTTATCAAAGAAATGGAGGGTAAGTATAAATTGGTTCTGAATGGCCTAATTACATTTTTTAAAGTACTTCTATTCATTTCCAGTGCCAAAATGAATATTAAATGGGGAGGTGCAGGGAATCCCATCACTAACAGCAAAATGTGGTGTCAGATGTTCACTCAGATTGTTCCACATGTGGAAGTTTCTGAGCTTTAACAAGGTCACAACATGTAGGGCAGAATTGTTTGCTATGGAATCTGAGTTCAGGGCAGATCAGCATTGCTTCTACTCAGGAGCAGGTGGGATTACCTGGTTGTTAGTCCATTACATGTGTATGTGTGAGGAGCTTGGTAAATCTTGTGGTGGGGGAAGGTGACACTGTCGCCATTTTTTTAAGGGGTCAAAGGTCCTTGCACCAGATTTAAAGGGCACCTAGACAGACTTTCATTCCCTAAAAGCCAGGAGTAGCACCCTGGCTCTCAGAGTGAGTGCTTGCAGTGAAACATTCCGGGTCTTCCTACCTTCCCCAGTTAGGGTGCCTGCCTTGCCCAGCCAGACTTCCAGCCATGTCCAGCCTCTTTGATCCATACCCATTACACTCCAGCCTCCCTTCCTCATTCATCCTCAGTGCATCTTTAGATTGGCCTCACACAATATCAATAATGCCTGGCATAGATGAATGCTATCCAAACAGGACAAAGCCATGTCACTCCAAAGTCCAGCTCTATGCCTCTTACACATAGTTGGGAATCAGAAGGCATGTAAAGCTCATTCAGCAAGAACTTAATTAGGATGGGGAATTTAATTCTATTGAATTGGACTTTTAATAGGCATGCATAATATGAAAATACATGCAAAATGACTTTCTAATGTTTGCTGTTGGGAAATTCAGCCCGCTTTTTAAGTTCCGAGATCTTAATTGCAAAAGTTCATCCTGCCATTGAGATTCTGATTTTTGACCTCTCACACAATTACATTCCCCTGCCAGCGTTTAATCTCACACTCACGAGCAGCACAAGATTCCACGTGCAAAGTGTGCAACACTCAAGCAAACAAATGGACTGAAGATTCCTTGAGGCTTCTCTTCACTCCAAAGCCGTGCAGGAGGCAGTTGGAACAATTTCTGAGAAAATCCACGCTCAGAAATCTTGATCAGAAAGTATCAATTACAGCAGGAACATGTAGGACCCACTTCACCCAACTTGCACAATACAATAAGTTTAGTTGGCACTTAAGTGGATAGCATCAATGCATTTATGGAGAAACTAAGTAGATGCATGAGGGAGAAAAGTGTGACTTGGCTGGGTGAACAGCAATGGAAGGAGGCCCGTATGGACGGACATAGACCAGTTGGGCCGAATGGGCAATTTCTCGGTTGTAAACTGTATAATTTGATGTAATTCATGACTGGTGTGTGTGAAAACTCTACAGGAACTGAATGGCTTTCACTATCCAATTTTGCAGTTTAATAAATCACTGTGTTATTGCATTTATTCAGGGCCTAACTCTATTATGTCATGTCTTTAATGTTAGTATCTCTTTGTTGCCTTTCAATGTGGGGACTATGGCAATTCATTACATTTAAAGTCACGTAAACATCTCGCAATATTTATCACAATTACACCACAAAACTCTGAGCCAGATTCAGCTTGTTGAATGAAAAGGAGTATATAAAGCACTATTCTTCTCTGCGTCTCAAACTTTTTTTCAGCTTGAGAGCCTTCCAAACACCATTGTACTAGCCTTAACAAGTAGTTGCAGTCAGAGTATTGCCACTGACTCTTTGTGACTTATGGGTGACTTTATATCCCATTTAAGGTTGGGGCCATGTCTGGCTGTGAAAGATACATCAAGCACCAGAGGAAAAGATTTTGTGGAAGTGAATTACTGACAAGGTGAAGTTAAGCTACTGCAGGACATCCATCTTGATCTTGTATCATGTCAACCAAAATGTGGGCCACTTTCGCAAAGAGTATTGAAATACGATTGAAACTCATACTGTAAATTACCCATTGTACTGTGTCAGCGCTAAAGGCTGCCCTCAGAGTGTCAGGAAAATGACACTCTACAGTACTTTTGTGTGTATGGGCACTTGGTGCCATTCATTCAAACAGATGCTGATTAATTCAAATATCAAATTTCACCCTGGGCAAGATCATTGACATCACGGATCTCAAAATCTTTGGCATCAACAGAACAAAATGACTATTCATCCAGCCAATAAATGTTACGAGTCAAAGTTAAGAATGAATTGGACTTCATAAAACAGGCTACTCATGAAAAATGGCTGAAAATAATAAGCAATCGTAATGCATTTGATTCGGAATGTTCTATTAACTCTTAAAGTACTTGCTTGATAAATACTCACTGCTCACTTTATAGGCTTGGATCATAGTTTAGATCTCAATAGGACAGGGCTAGAAGTGGTGAATTTTAACTTTAGCCAATGCTGTAAACTGGGTGCCCTGAAGAAGAGTCATATCGAACTCTAAACTTTCATTCCGTTTCTCTCTCCACAGGCGCTGCTAGACCTCCTTAGTTTTTCCAGGACTTTCTCTTTTTATGTCTTCTGTCACCAGGGTGACATGCTGGAAATTGAGCCCCATTATTCCCAGAATCATCAGAAAAGCTAAAGATTGTATCAATGTATGCAAAGATTCCCCAATTTACATGTCAATTTAGAGCCAGATGAACTGAAAACATGGACAAGATTTCTGCGCTTACCAAAAATTGCTATTTATTATAAATAAATTCTAGTTACACATCAACAACTATGAACTGTTGACAATATAACTCCAACAATTAAAACTTTAAGCCCCCTTATAAAACTTCCTCTATCCACATACACAGATGCAAACAGACAAACAAAAAGGTGCTATGGATGCAGGAAAAAACTGGGATGGTAGTTCAGCAATCCCTGTCCGCAGAGATTCACTGAAATGATCCATTTGCTGGTCAGGACTTGCTGCACATCAATCTCTCTTCTGCAAGAATTTTACACTTACTTACAGGAGGCATAGAGCAACTTGTTCACATATTATACAGTCTCTGATTTATTGTTTAAAATAAATGACTTACAGCAACTCATGACAAAAAAATAAACTGGTTTTCTACAGGCTTCAGGTAGTTCCTACTGCAGAACAACACACCACCTTTGCTTCCTGAAGTCTGAAGGTTTCTGGCAATATCGATTAAACCCACAAGCTTTTCAGCTACCCAGGAGCCAATCATACAGTTGGTGGCTTTTGTCATTTACAACCGGTCACCTCTCCATAAACCATGTTTTATAATAAACCTCAACTACACTGTTACATCTTCATAAATCATAAGCCTCTGAAATGTAGCTTGGCAATTTTTAAATCAAATGGCACAACTCAACATTGGTATAATCTATTTGGCATGACAAAAGCAGATGTTTCTTTGGCCCTCAATGTTAATGGCACTTGTCAGTATCCCTTCAACAGGTCAGTCTTGGAAAGGATAGCATTGGGTATGAATCTGTGTTTATGACCACATTTACCTTGCTATTATCTAAACAGAATATAGTTGTTTCATCTAGTTTAGGAACTAGCACTTATGGTGAATTCCAGCTGCATTGACTGGGTTGAATCAAGTGGATTTCTAACACGTTCTGAATTTCTGTTTTTACCTTGTTTTCCTTGGCTCAATTGATAAGGATGCTGTTTTATCAATCCTGACTTTGCTACACCCACATCATACCGAACTAACATAGTATATCCAGGTGTATCTCTACAGATTACGTGATATTTTCACAGTAGTCCTCTAAGATCCTTCCTCTAAATTTGAGAACAGTGTCGATCTGTCCCAGTATTTGTGTCAGCTTCTCAAATAGTGGGAGGATGCTTTGAGAATTGTCTGCTCCCCTTTTACCTCACTTTTATTGTCTTTTTCATCTTCCACTATTCTTACTACCTGATACACTTGTTCCTCCTTATCCTCTTCCATGTGATGCTATCTTTTCAACATGTTTAAGTGACATTATCAATTCTTCTTCCTATGATTAGGAGTGTTTATCAGGTAAGTCACTTTACTAACCCTCCTAACTACATTGTGTGGACCATTTTCAGTTTCAAGCGCAACAATGCCAATATTTCATTTCCCCTTTCAGACATTCTAGTTGGTGAATGTTCATCCGTCCATTCTTTCATTTCTGCTTGTGAAACTTTTAAATGAGTTACCCTATATGCTCCTGTGAGTCATCCCAGAAATATTGACAAAAAATCCAACATTGAGGATTTGTCTGGCTTCTGAAGAAGGGTCACTGGACCCAAAACGTTAACTCTGATTTCTCTCTACAGATGCTGGCAGACCTGCTGAGCTTTTCCAGCAATTTCTGTTTTTGTTTCTGATTTCCAGCATCCACAGCTCTTTCAGTTTTTATTGAGGATTTGACTTTCTGGATCAATAATTTTTCCCTAACCAATTTTTATAGATCAGGCAGCACAATGGCTCAGTGGTTAGCACTGCTGCTTCACAGCACCAGAGACCCAGGTTTGTTTCCACTTTCGGGCGACTCTCTGCGTGGAGTTTGCACATTCTCCCCATGTCTGTGTGAGTTTCCTCTGGGTGCTCCAGTTTCCTCCTACAGTCCAAAGATGCACGGGTTAGATGTATTGGCCATGCTCAACTGCCCACAGTGTCCCATGGATGTGCAGGCTAGGTGGATTAACCACAGGGAATGCAGGGTTACAGGGATAGATTAGGGGATGGGTCTGGGTGGGATGGTCTTCAGAGTGTTGGTGTGGCCTTGATGGGCTATAGGGATTCTTTGATTCTCTAATCTCATGATCATAAATCAATTCAAATGGATTTAACCCAATAGATTCATCTGGGGAGTCTCTGGTAGCAAATAGTGAAAAATCTAATCCTTTGTCCCAGTCATGTGGGTATCCATGACAGTATGCCTTAATTCTGGTTTTGAATGTCTGATGACAACTCTCCAAAGCTCCCCATGCTTATGTATGATGTGCAGTTGATTTCAGCTGTTTTATATCAAAATGCTAATGACTTGGAAAGCTTTAGACATCAGATTGTATCTCAATCAGTAGTTAACAACAGATAAAAAACTGAGTTAACTTTTCCACTACAATCCAAGCTGCACTTGTCCTCAAAGGAATAGCTTCTGGGAATCAGGTTGTCCTATCCATAATTGTAAGGATACACTGATGTCCTCCTTTTATTTTTGTTAATGGTCCTACACAATGTACTAATACTCGACTGAATGATCCTTCAACAACTGGTATTGTTATTAAAGGTGCTGGTTTAATCACATGTTGAGGTTTATTTACCAGCTAACATGTGAGACATGTTTTACAGAATTACACTACATCTTTGTGAAGTCTTGGCTATGTGAAATTCTATTATTAAAGTCTATGTGTGGATGTGTAAGGAGGAGTTTATAAGGGGATTAGAGTTTTCATTAGTGGACCTTTCTGCTGAAGGTTCATAATTGTTTACCTGTAATTATACTCTAATTACATGTAATACATAATAATTTTTGTTAAGTACAGAAGCCTGGTTCATGATTTCTGTCAACTTGAGTCCAAAAGACAGGTAAATTGAGAACAAAATCAAAAACAGAAATTGCTGGAAAAGCTCAGCTGGTCTGGCTGCATCTGTGGAGAGAAATCAGAGTTAACATTTCAGGTCAAGTGACCCTCTTCACAGCAGGTAAATTTGGAATTCTGCATACTTTTTAAAATGTTTAACTTTTGTGATGACTCCAGGAATAGCAGAGCTTGATTTCCAGCATGCTACTCCAGAAAGGCATGACAAGGTGAATGGGAACAATACCAACTTCCGGTTCACTTTGACGTTACATGTCATCTTGTCTCGGAGATATATCATTCCTTCATTGTTGCTACGTCAAAATCCTAGGACTTCTA
Source organism: Rhincodon typus (assembly GCF_021869965.1). NCBI lineage: Eukaryota > Metazoa > Chordata > Chondrichthyes > Orectolobiformes > Rhincodontidae > Rhincodon > Rhincodon typus. The sequence goes on from NC_063351.1 coordinate 5,621,385, forward strand.
ATAAGCAGAGTATAGAAGCAGCTTTACCATGGGTACAGTAACAGTTCAAGAGGAAAAGTGACAAAGAAATAAGAAGGTCAGATGATTTTCACATGCTAAAGATGAAAAGTCATAGCTAGTCAGTTCACCTCCATCTGATGAAGATATCTGCGATGTAATATTACATAGCTCCCAGATTAGACAGGTAGTGTACCTTTAAGACAGTTAGATGATATTGTGACATGTGACATTCTTGTATAAAGGTACCTACTTCCTGTTCAGTAGTGGAAGCAGAAACTATGATTCAGTAGCAGCTTACTGTAGTTTCTGTATCTTTGCTCTGCATAATCAGTAAGCACAGAACCCAGACAATGCATAACATCACTCCAAATTCTTCTTTGGCATAATTGCCACATATAGACCCAAGCTCGTAAGGAACAACAAAAAAGGGAGGTCAACAAAAAAGAAATCATTACTCTGCAATAGAGATTTCTACATGGGTATTCTAAAGAGCATAGAACGACAAAGGCAAATGGAAAGCCAACACCTAAGCACATGTCAGTGACCGATGACATCCTGCCAGAGTTTCAGCTATTTAAATAAAGAATAAATCTTCACTTATTGGATTAACAAGTAGCTGATAAGGAAGGGTAAGTAGTCAAACACCTTGTTGCTTTGGAAAATGAAGGATTAAGGACAGTGGCTCCTTTGGTGTTTCTTATCCTACAAATCCTATCAATTTTTCAACTTCTGGAAGGCCAGCTTGAAGTTTAAGCCAATTTCAGTATACAGGGTCTTTAGGCAATAGTAAGTTGAAGCAATTAATCAAATCTTATGCAGATGTTGAAGCAAACAATGAATATGATTTCATCAAAGTTGACTTAGCTGGAAGATTAATGAAATTGATCATTTCCTCTACTCTGATTAACTGCTTCATAAAAGCATTTCTGGACAAACTAAAAGGATATACATCGATGCACTGTTTGAAGATGGACACCCAAGTTCAAGGCAATTACAGCAGTCCAGCAATGTCTTCAGGTACTTGACTCCAAGGAAATATTACAGCAATCAACAAGGTCAGTAAATATTCTAATCTTGTATGAAATGTGGCTTATCTCACCAACTAAATAGTGTTCAGCAATTTTGTGCAAACATTAAAATATGCAAGAAATCCATTTGCCTAGTGAGATGTACAGTGGAATGTAATACTCCAAAGCAGCATGTGGAGACTCAACTAAGGAACAATATCAAGAATGTTCCCAAATTTCCATTTGTGGTAAGTAAGCATTCAGGGTTACAATTTACAGATCTTGGCCAAACAGTACTTGTGGTCTATTTGACATGCCACACGATCGCTGCCAGAATAGCTGAAGTCTTTACCTTCATCCAAGGGATATACACAAAACTATGGACAACAGGCAGTTATATGCCAAAACTGGAATTGGCTCAAGTGCAAATATCATCTCTTTACACAAGATGTACTCAGGAAACTGGCACAGTGTGGTGCAGTCCAGAGATGATTTGCAAATTGCTTATAACGGGTCTGACATCCCGTGCATTGGCATTATCCATCTTAAATGTCGATACAAATCCTTGGGATGGACAACTGAAAGCTTTTATAACGGTCAACAGCTATCCCAGCTTTTATTGCATGCTAGTATGCACAGATCTACATATTCTTATGATCCTTGAGGTAAGAAACACATCAGTCGTAACATCAAAGATTCCAGACCATATTATCAGGTCTATCTATGACCTAATTAATGTTTACCCAGACAAGTTTGACGTTGTTGGCAATTGTAAAGGTGTTGCAGTGTTACAACTAACATATGATGCCCAACCTGGCATCAAACCTGTAAGTAGTTTTCACATGCATGACAAGCTCAACCTTTTTTTCTGGAGAGTAGGAGGTTGAGGATTATAAAATCATGAGGGATATAGATAAGGTGAATGGCAGGTGTCTTTTCCCTAGTGTAGGGAATTTCAAGACTAGGGGCTATTTTTTTAAGGTGAGAGGAGAAAGATTTAAAAAAGACATGATGGGCAATTATTTTTACATAGAGAGTAGCTCGTGTATGGAATGAACTGCCAGAGAAGTGGTGGATGCGGGTACGGTTACAACATGTAAAAGACATTTAGATAAGTACAAGAATAAGAAATGTTCAGAGAGATATGGGCCATGCGTGGGCAGGTGGGACTCGCTGAGTTTGAGATTATGGTTGACATGGACTGGATGGACTGAAGGGTCTGTTTCCATCCTGTATGACTCTATGACTCAAACTGGAATTGAATTCCATGGTACAAAACAACATCATGCAGAAAGTGGCATATCATAGTGATTGGTGCAACTTCCTTACTTGTGCTTTGAAAGAAAGATGGCACTCTAGGTGTACATTGTCATCTAAGGCATTGAATATTCCACTAAAAAGATGCCAACACAAGACTTCTACTCTGGAACAGCTTGAACCCAGGATCTCAGTGCCTGGCATTTTTCAAACTCAAAACCACAAATGGATATTGATCCATAAATCTTTCCCTGGAGTCACAGGAACTGACAACTTCAAGAACACCTTTCAGTTGATACCATCTCCTCAGTCAACTGGGATATATTCCAATAATACATGGATCATACCATCAAGAATGTATCAGGTTGAGTCAGTATCACAGATGACATTGCAGTCCTTGAAAGAACTAAATGAGAGAATGACACAAATCTTCAATCTTGTGACAATTGCAAGGAAAATGACCTTGTTTTCAAAAGTTAAAAGATGCTAAATCAACATGAACCAAATTAGTTTTTTCAGATCAATCTATTTGTTGAAAGGTATTAGATCTGATCCTACCAGAATTGAAGATGTACAAAAAATGTTTACCACAAGTCAAAGATGATTCACAAAACAGTCTCAGCTTCTTCAACTTCTTATCCTAATATATTCTGAATTTTGCAACCAAAGTTCTCTTCTTTGAGATCACTACAAAGGCATACCATGCATAAGTCTTTATCAATCTCTCAAAAGTGTTTCATCACTCAACAAGTGTGTTCTTCAATATTATGGCTCCTGACCAAATTGGAATCAGATACATCCCAGAAAGGCCCTGGAGCATGTCTGTTAAAGGAAGTCAATCCTATTGCAGAGACAACAAGGTGCAGGGCTGGATGAACACAGCAGGCCAAGCAGCATCATAGGAGCAGAGAGGCTGACGTTTCGGGCCTAGACCCTTCATCAGAAAAGGGGGAGGGGAAGGGGGTTCTGAAATAAATAGGGAGAGAGTGGGAGGCGGATAGAAGATGGATAGAGGAGAGGATAGGTGGAGAGGAAACAAACAGGTCGAAGAGGCGGGGATGGAGCCAGTAAAGGTGAGTGTAGGTAGGGAGTTAGGAAGGGGATAGGTCAGTCCAGGGAGGACGGACAGGTCAAGGGGGCGGGATGAGGTTGGTCGGTAGGAGATGGAGGTGCGGCTTGAGGTGGGAGGAGGGGATAGGTGGGAGGAAGAACAGGTTAGGGAGGCAGGGACGAGCTGGACTGGTTTTGGGATGCGGTAGGGGGAGGGGAGATTTTGAAACTTGTGAAATCCACATTGATACC
>NC_063351.1:5625050-5625582 GCF_021869965.1 Rhincodon typus
AGGGGGTTCTGAAATAAATAGGGAGAGAGTGGGAGGCGGATAGAAGATGGATAGAGGAGAGGATAGGTGGAGAGGAAACAAACAGGTCGAAGAGGCGGGGATGGGGCCAGTAAAGGTGAGTGTAGGTGGGGAGTTAGGGAGGGGATAGGTCAGTCCAGGGAGGACGGACAGGTCAAGGGGGCGGGATGAGGTTAGTCGGTAGGAGATGGAGGTGCGGCTTGAGGTGGGAGGAGGGGATAGGTGGGAGGAAGAACAGGTTAGGGAGGCAGGGACGAGCTAGACTGGTTTTGGGATGTGGTAGGGGGAGGGGAAATTTTGAAGCTTGTGAAATCCACATTGATACCATTGGGCTGCAGCATTCCCAAGCGGAATATGAGTTGCTGTTCCTGCAACCTTCGGGTGGCATCGTTGTGGCACTGCAGGAGGCCCAGGATGGACATGTTGTCTGAGGAATGGGAGGGGGAGTTGAAATGGTTCGCGACTGGGAGGTGCAGTTGTTTATTGCGAACCGAGCGTAGGTGTTCTGCAAAGC
>NC_063351.1:5630582-5631237 GCF_021869965.1 Rhincodon typus
GCCACACCGGGTACAGCGGATGCAGTATACCACATTGGCAGATGTGCAGGTGAACATCTGCTTGATGTGGAAAGTCTTCTTGGGACCTGGGATGGGGGTGAGGGAGGAGGTATGGGGGCAGGTGTAGCACTTCCTGCGGTTGCAGGGAAAAGTGCCGGGTGTGGTGGAGCTGGAGGGGAGTGTGGAGCGGACAAGGGAGTCACGGAGAGAGTGGTCCCTCTGGAAAGCAGATAAGGGTGGGGAGGGAAAAATGTCTTTGGTGGTGGGGTCGGATTGCAGATGGCGGAAGTGTCGGAGGATGATGCGTTGGATCCGGAGGTTGGTGGGGTGGTACGTGAGGACGAGGGGGATTTTTTTTGGTTCTTATTGCGTGGACGGGGTATGAGGGATGAGTTGCGGGAGATGTGGGAGACACGGTTGAGGGCGTTCTCGACCACTGAGTGGGGGAAGTTACGGTCCTTGAAAAACGAGGACAACTGAGATGTACGGGAGTGGAATGCCTCATCCTGGGAGCAGATGTGGCGGAGGCGAAGGAATTGGGAATAGGGGATAGCATTTTTGCAGGAAGGTGGGTGGGAGGAGGAATATTCTAGGTAGCTGTGGGGGTTGGTGGGCTTGAAATGAATATCGGTTTCTAGGTGGTTGCCCGATATGG
>NC_063351.1:5631337-5631903 GCF_021869965.1 Rhincodon typus
TTAAGGTTGGGGTGGAAGGTTTTGGTGAAGTGGATGAACTGTTCGAGTTCCTCGTGGGAGCACGAGGCAGCGCCGATACAGTCATCAATGTAACGGAGGAAGAGGTGGGGTTTAGGGCCGGTGTAGGTACGGAAGAGGGATTGTTCCACGTAACCTACAAAGAGGCAGGCGTAGCTTGGGCCCATGCGGGTACCCATGGCTACCCCCTTTGTCTGTAGGAAGTGGGAGGAATTGAAAGAGAAGTTGTTGAGGGTGAGGATGAGTTCGGCTAAGCGGATGAGGGTGTCAGTGGAGGGGGACTGGTCGGGCATGCGGGACAGGAAGAAGCGGAGGGCCTTAAGGCCATCTGCATGGGGAATGCAGGTGTAGAGGGACTGGACGTCCATGGTAAAGATGAGGTGTTGGGGACCGGGGAGTTGGAAGTTCTGGAGGAGGTGGAGAGCGTGGGTGGTGTCACGGACATAGGTAGGGAGTTCCTGGACCAAGGGGGAGAGAATGGAGTCCAGATAGTTGGAGATCAGTTCGGTGGGGCAGGAGCAGGCGGAGACAATGGGTCGACCAGGGCA
>NC_063351.1:5632003-5643668 GCF_021869965.1 Rhincodon typus
GAGAGGTTGAGGCGATTGATGTCTCGATGGCAGTTGGAGATGAAGAGGTCGAGGGAGGGTAGGAGGCCTTGGGGTGGTGTCCAGGAGGAGGGGGTGTGTTGGAGGCGGGAGAATGGGTCAGTAGAGGGAGGGTTAGGTTCACGGTTGAAGAAGTAAGTGTGGAGGCAGAGGCGGCAGAAAAACTGCTCTATGTCCAAGCGTGAGCGGTATTCGTTGATCTGTGGGTGGAGGGGGACAAAGGTGAGCCCTTTACTGAGGACTGACCATTCGTCCTCAGTAAGGGGTAGGTCTGGGGGGATGGTGAAGACTCGGCAGGGCTGGGTGCTGCTGTCTCCTCTGGAGCTGCTGGCTGTGGAGGCAGTGGGCGGAGCGACGTCGACGTCGGCGTCGGCGGTGGGCAGAGTTGCGTCGGCATCAGCGGTGGGCGGAGTTGCGCCGGCGTCGGCGGTGGGCGGAGTTGCGCCGGCGGTGGGTGGAGTTGCGTCCGCGTCGATGATGGGCAGAGCGGCGTCGGCGGTAGGAGGAGCGGGGTAGGCGGCGGCAGTAGCAGTGAGGGTGGTCGCGACTTCAGTGTCGGTGGCAACGGCAGCGATGGTGTTCGCTGTCCCGGAAGTGGGGAACCCGGCGGTGGCGGATGTGACGTCATCTGTGGGTTCCCCAATAGTGGCCTCATGGCCAATGGTGGCAGACGCATTGTGGGGAAGGTCCTGGGTACGGCTGGGGATTTGGGGGGTGGAGGAAGCTCGTTTTGGGTGGTAGGCACCAGTAAGTTTACTGTACTTATGGTTTTTAGTGTCCAATAAAGCTGAGTAGAATTGTGAGTTCAGGTTGTGGATCCTACGAAGAATAAAAAACAGGAGAGGTCCTTTGCAGGTCTGGGAGAGGGAGGCTCTGAGCTGGGGTAGGCTTGATTGTAGTGCCTGGAGATGCCAGCGCATTGCTGCAAGTGTGTGTTTCAGGAGTCACAGGGAGAAACACTTCTGAAGGATCTCAATGCCATGAGTGTAGATATTGTCACGGTTGGGGCCAAATTGGGAAGGCTTGAATGTGGATTGTAGTCCATTGGGGATGATCTGGTTCCGTAGGCAGGTGCTAAGGAAGGTGATGTGGCTGTAGTACCTGGTTTGCTTCAGGACATGGTCGAGCAGTTTCAGGGCCGAAGAGATTACGAGAGAGTTGCAGTGGGAGAGAAGTATCAATGTGGATTTCACAAGCTTCAAAATCTCCCCTCCCCCTACCGCATCCCAAAACCAGTCCAGCTCGTCCCCGCCTCCCTAACCTGTTCTTCCTCCCACCTATCCCCTCCTCCCACCTCAAGCCGCACCTCCATCTCCTACCGACTAACCTCATCCTGCCCCCTTGACCTATCCGTCCTCCCTGGACTGACCTATCCCCTCCCTAACTCCCCACCTACACTCACCTTTACTGGCCCCATCCCCGCCTCTTCGACCTGTTTGTTTCCTCTCCACCTATCCTCTCCTCTATCCATCTTCTATCCGCCTCCCACTCTCTCCCTATTTATTTCAGAACCCCCTTCCCCTCCCCCTTTTCTGATGAAGGGTCTAGGCCCGAAACGTCAGCCTCTCTGCTCCTATGATGCTGCTTGGCCTGCTGTGTTCATCCAGCCCTGCACCTTGTTGTCTCGGATTCTCCAGCATCTGCATTTCCTACTATCTCTGACACAATCCTATTGCATTTGGTTCCAAGGTTCTTACGACAGCTCAGTCAAACTGCTCCTACAATGAAAGAGAAACTCTTGTCTATGGTCTCACACATACCTATTCAGCAAGCATTTCATTGTTCATACCAACCACAAACCATCGGAAATGATCGGTAAAAAGTCACTCACAAGTGCAACTTCCAAAACTACAAAGTCTACGTTTGAAGTTCTAAGAATACCATTTGGAAGTACAATACAAATCAAGTTCCCAAATGACCATTCCAACTTCCAAACCCTGTGAATAACAAAGATATTCCCTTAGACCTACAAGTGAATATTATTGAATCCAAGTTACAGGAAAATCTGAACAGCAATCTCATGTAATTTGATCACAGCCAAGCATAGCTGATTCAGCAAGTTACATCAGATGATGACTAACTGAAACAGCTCAAAACTTTTACAATACGCAAGTAATCTGAATATATCCTACTGTCCCTGAGCAAGCACGTTCCTTCTGGCCATTCAAAGACAATCTAGAACTTTACAGAAATTTAATTTTTAAAGACAAATGAGTGATTATTCCATAAGTTCTACATCAAGTCATGCTGGAACATATATTTACAGATCATATGGGTACAGAGAAAGCAAAGAGATTGGCATATACAGCTATCAATATAAACATCAATCAACTAATCAAATTGTATGAAATCTGTCAAGTCCACCAACCTCAACAATCGACAGAACTTCTCCTTCCACATAAGATTCCTCCTGAACTGTGCTGCCAGTTTGCAAATGATCTTTTCCATGTTCAAGGACACAATTACATTCTGGTGACTGTCTACTTCACTAAATTCCCTTTTATCTGACAAATCAAAGATACCACTAGTACATCGTTCTTGGCACATTGATTTCTAAATTCAGTGTGTTCAGTGATACTCAACAAATGGTCGTCAAATGTAAAGTAACTTGCCAAGAGTTTCAGATAGCTTTGATAAAGCAATGTGCTTCTCTTCAAGATAATTATTTACCCTCACTGGCAGCTCTCATGTCTGTGGGACAGGTCCACACAAGTTCTTCCCTTGCATACTCTCACCAACTAACCTCTTGCGCACAACTGGAAAGATATGAAATGATAACAAGAGTATGACCAGTGAGCATGCAGACAGTTATTCCAATTTGAACCAGGACAAAGTTCAAGAGTTTAAGGTTTTCATAAGAACACATAGGTTTGTAACAAGGAACTACATTGTTATGTCCAACCTAGGTCATACGATGTTGTAATTAGCTATGTCAAGTCCTGTGAAGAAATAGACAACATATCTGAACTGCACATGACCAATCACCCAAACACAGGATGATGAATTGGATTTTGAGTGTTTAGTGCCAGATAACAAGCACCCATCTATGATATATGATATGCATCCATCAGTTAGCATAACGTTGAGTGAAATTACACATCCAAGTCATGATAACAGTATAAGGACTAGACCTGTTCATGTCACATATCCACTAAGACATTATATTAATGTGTAGAGATAATACATCAATAAGGATTGTTATGCATGTTTATTAGAAAAGAGTTCCCATTCTTTAAAGAGAAAGGAGGGATGATGTATTATCACACAGAAACACTCCAGACCAGACAAGTGATGTACCTTTAAGGCAGTTGATGACATCACAAGGTGTGATGTTCCATATAAAGCTACCTGCTTCACCTTCAGTACTGGTAACAGCAACAATACTATTGTAATAGTCTGCCTGTAGTTACTGTATCTTCACTATATATAGTCAGTAGTACAGAAACAAGACAATGTGTAAGTCTGAGATATTATAGCAGTGTAAATTGTGTGAAAGCAGTGTAAACCTCAAGCCTTCTGTCTCAGCAAGAGTCTTCATGGTATATTTTAACAAGTACTAACATACAGGGAATACGCATTCCATATAATACTGACAGTGGTATTTTACCTGGAAACCACTTTGGTCAACAACAATGAGTAATGGGATAGGAACTTCAACGACAATATATTTATTACTGACCTGTTAAAGAATGTATAATTAAAGGAAATGGACATTGTTTCCACAGGCCTTGTATCTCTATTGTGACATACAGTGATAAATTTGCATCATTCCAGCTTTCACTCAAAAACAGCCATTTCCTTTCTGTTGCAGTTTAGGTGGATCATGGGTGAGTAATCTGCATTAAGAGAACTGCAAATTTGTATAATTAGGCTTATGGGAGGTTAGTAAAGATGTGGGCTGCTGTATTAATGAATTGGCAATTGAAAAACCTACCTGCTTCCAGTAAAGCGAAGGTGAATTGTGCCAGTCATTGCTGCTTCTGACTCCCACTGACAAGCCTCCTACAGCGGGCACTGTTTATTGAAATGTCAAAAGGAATCTGAGCCAGTTGTCCGTCTCACTCGTGCTGGAGTAGCTGTGTGTTAATAAGTATGAATAGAATCAGGTCTCTAACATTGAATGATCATTACACTGCAAAGAGCCTGATCTTTGCTAAGCAACAACAGGACAGCTTTCTGAAGGTCTCATCTGCATCAATTCAAGAAGCTTTGTTACATTAATCTGTTATTTTGTGGAATTCATAAGATAAGGATAATTTCCTTACCAAATGCTACTGCTAATGCAGCCACTATATCTTGAACTGTTCTTTGATGAAGGAATTATATGTGAATTTTATTTTATTTGAAACACATTTAAAATGCTATACGATAGAAATGAATTTTCAGCAATGTTGTTGTTTGAACATTTAATACACTCTCTGAATTGAAATGGTAGCATCAAGTGTATCAGATGCACAATGTTCTTTCATACTGGAGTACATTGTGAAGTGATTTGTCACTGTCTTTAGTCTTTAGAATGTTGTGTTCATCAAGGTTGGGAAAGGAAAGTGAGAAAGTTTCCATTTCTGTGCCCAATGCTCCCAGGTCTCCCCTCTCAGGTGGGCATAAAAGTATCCAGTGGAAAATATGAACAGCAGACAAGTTATCCCCAGCACCTGACTAAAACTTGCCTTTCAACAAATGTTACTCAAACAGATTATCTGGTCATAATTACAATGGGAGATTCCGCGCTCATATTGGCCGCTGCATTGCTACATTGTAGCAGTTGTGTTATGTCTCACAGTTAGTATATCATTATGCCTTTAAGAAACACGTGCATCATCACTGCATCTTACCTGGGAATCGAGAAATCACAGAACTTTTCTCATTGGCAGATGTCCAGCAAAAGAACACAGAGAAAAAGACCAGCCTCTGGTCTAGGCTACAGAGTATGGCATGGATCCCATGGACAGCAACACACAGTTCCATTCTCTGTGCCTATCTGTGCAGGGCTGTGACAGTTGTCCTTCCGCGGGGGTGTGGGGTGTGGGGTGAGGGGGAAGCTACCTCTGCCTTTCACAAGACATCTTGTTTATTAGTACATCATCTTCACCCAGTGCCACCCAAATTAGCTGCATGGGAGGACCCATCAAGGTGAGAATATCTGTACAAATGGTAAACGCTTTCTTTCATGAGATGTGATAGTGTTTGAATTGAGATCAGCTGTGTTCCAGCTTGGCTCAGTGATGGTGAGTGAGTTGGTCTGATTGCCTCAATATCTGCTCCTTTGAAGACACAAGATGAGATCATGAGATCTAACATGGATGAGCAGAGGCCTCTGCATATGCTGAGACTTGCAATACATCTTAGTGCTCGAGAAGCTGTTGGACAGCTTAGAGTGTAGTGCACCTCCTGTAACAAATGACTTGCACTCTCTAATCACCATCATCAACACCAAAACCCTTTTTTTTTTCTTTATTCATTAACAGGCTTAGGGGGTTGTTGGCTAGGCAGCATTTATTGCCCATCCCTAATTACCCAGAGGGCAATTGAGAGTCAACCACATTGCTGTGGGTCTGGAGTCACATGTAGGCCAGACCAGGTAAGGATGGCAGTTTCCTTCCCTAAAGGACATTCGCGATCCAGAATGTTGGGTTTTTCCCAACAATCAACAATGGATTCATGGTCATCATGAGATTCTTAATTCCAGATATCTTATTGAATTCAAATTCCACCATCTGCTGTGGCAGGATTCGAATCCAGGTCCCCAGAATATTATCTGGGTCTTTGGATTAATAGTCTAGCCATAATACCTCTCGGCCATCATCTCCCCTTGCTTCTATTCCTTGTGGTCAACAATCTGGTAATATCCATGGCTCCCTCCTCCATGGCACTAATATCAGACAACTACAGAACCTGTCCTCCTCCCAGCCATTATGAGCCCATTGCTCCTGGAAGGACAATTACAGAATGTGATGAGGCACTGGTGACCTTTTGGATAATGCTGACTGTGCCTATTCATTGTAAGCTGAAAGGTTTCCAAGCTGGCAGACTCTCAGCAGCACATTGACAGCTCTAAGCCATCGTGAACAGTTGGTAAATACCACCGGCACAGGCTGGTCTCAGGTTCAAAAGCAGCAAGCGCCTTGATGATCCATTGCTATCCGTCTCCTAGAAAGTGAAAACCCCCCAGTTACCCCTAAGGATGTGACCGTGAATTAGTGCATCTTAATCAGGAATGTGGAAGCCATTAAAATCTAGCCCCTAGGAACAAAAGCAAATAAAATAAACTCAATAGGATAGCAGAGAACTCAAAACAGACTTAACTGCATATAACCAAAACAGCCAGAAACTCCCCAATATCAGAAGCAAGGTGATCATTGGAGAAGCAGAAACTCAAGGGTGCACATTGCATTGAAAATGAGAAATTATTAGCAACATGTCATGAATAGGAAGCTGTAAAACTAAACGTAAAGATCTTCATTGAAATTGCACATTAAAGGCTCAAAAAATATAAAATTCCTAAGGACGGCTTTATTAGACCCAATGGACCAAATCTACAAATTTGTTAAGAGAGTGATCATGACGAATAAGCATTTGCCTTGCTTCAGTGTTTGCACTCTCACTTTGAGTTCAATTTATGTCCCTCTCCCAAAACATCCATACAAAATACAGTCAGGCACGGCCGTGTAATCGTGAAGGAATGCTGCACTATCATAGGTGCCACCTATTCAGTTAAACCAAGGGTTCATCTGCTCTCACAGGTGGATGTAAAAGATCCCATACCACTGTCTAATAATTAGCTAATAATCTAATCAATGGCTAATAATTGTTGTTTGATCAAAACCTGGGAACAGATGATCTAGTCATTTTCTCATTGCTGTTTGTGGGAGCTTGCTGTGTACAAATTAGCAGTTACATTTCCTACGTTATAATAATGACCACACTTCTAATGTATGCCAAATACTTTGTAAACTGCCTTGGCTCAATGCTGCTTACCATTGAGTGATAACTTTCCCTTACAAATAGACCCAGTCTTAGTCAGGGAGGCACCAGAGCAGCCCATGTGAGGGCACTGACTAAAACAGCAGTATGCAGTTTAGAATTTGGACTTGGATTGTGAATTCAACCGTACAATTTCATCATATTACATCACATTACTGTGCTGGAAACATTTACCACTGTCCATGCCATAGCAGCTGTGTACACTATCGAAAGAAATCACCACAGCAAAGGTCAAGACTCCTTCAACAGAACCTTCCAAACCCATGGCCTCCAACACCTAGAAGGAGCACCATCACCTGCAAGTTCCCCTCCAAGTGATTCATCATCTGACTTGGAAATAGGTGAACATCCTGGAATTCTTTTCGTAACTGCATTGTGGGTGTACTTACACCCCACCTCACTGCCATGACTGCAGCAGTTCAAGAAGGCAGCTCACCACAACCTTCTCAAATGCAACTAGGAATGGACAATAAATGCCCACATTTGAATAGTGAACTGAAAGAAAGACCAAAAGAACTGCGGATGCTGTAAATCAGGAACAAAAACAAAGTTGCTGGAAAAGCTCAGCAGGTCTGGTAGCATCTGTGGAGGAGAAAACAGAGTTAACGTTTCGGGTCTGGTGACCCTTCCTCAGAACTGAAAGCAAAATATAGTGTTACAATGGGACAATTGAAGGCTTCTATCAAAATATAAAGCATATGAGCAAAATGAATCTGTAATCTTTGTAACGATGGTTAAGGCAGAACTTGCTGAGCACAGAAAATATTAAGTTGGTCAGATAGTCATAGAGTCGTAGAGCTGGACAGCATGGAAACAGACCGGTCTAACTCATCCACACCAACCAGATATCCTAAATTAATCTAATCCCAATTGCCAGCATTTGGCCAATATCCCTCTAAACCCTTCCTATTCATAACCCCATCCAGATGCCTTTTCAATGTTGTAATTGTACCAGCCTCCACCACCTCCTCTGGTAGCTCGTTCCATACACGCACCACCCTCTGCATGAAAAACATGTCCTTTAGGCTCCTTTTAAATCTTTCCCCTCTCACCTTAAACTTATGCCCTCTAGTTTTGGAGTCCCCTAACTAGGGAAAACAACTTTGGCTATTCACCCTATCCATGACCCTCACGATTTTATAGACCTCCATAAGGTCACTGCTTAGCTTCCAAAGGTCGAAGCCTATTCAGCCTCTCCCTATAGCTCATACCCTATAACCCTGGCAACATCCTTGTAAATCTTTCTGAACCTTTTCAAATTTGACACCATCCTTCCTACAGCAGGGAGACCAGAATTGAACGCAGTATTCCAAAAGTGACCTAACACCAATGTCCTGTACTGCCGTAGCATGACCTCCCAACTCCTATATTCAATGCACTGACCAATAAAAGCAAGTATTCCAAATACCTTCTTCACTATCCTGTCTACCTGTGACTCCACTTTCAAGGAACTGTGAACCAGCTCTGCAAGGTCTCTTTATTCAGCAACACTCCGCAGAACCTTACCATTAAGTGTATAAGTCCTACCCTGATTTGCCTTTCCAAAATGTAGCACCTCACATTTATCTAAATTAAACTCTATCTGCCATTCCTCATCCCATTGACCAACTGATCAAGGTCCTGTTGTACTCTGAGGTAACCTTCTTCGTTGTCCACTGCACCACCAATTTTGGTATCATCTGCAAACTTACTAACCATACCTCCTATGTTAACATCCAAATCATTTATGTAAATGACAAAAAAGCAGTGCACCCAACACCGATCCTTGTGGCACACAGCTGGTCACAGCCCTATAGTCTGAAAAGCAGCCCTCTACCACCACCCTCTATCTCCTACCTTTGAGGCAGTTCTGTATCCGAATGGCTAGTTCTCCCTGTATTCCATGTGATCTAACCTTGCTAATCAGTCTACCACGCAGAACCTTGTTGAATGCCTTACTGAAGTCCATATAGATCACGTCCGCTGTTCTGCCTTCATCAATCCTCATCGTTACTTCTTCAAAAACTCAATCAAGTTAGTAAGACACAATTTCCCATGCTAAATGTAGTTCCAACCATTACATTGAAATAAGGACAACAGAAATATTAGAATTAACTCAGAAGCGTGCATTTAAATCAAAGACCAAAATGATTTCTTAAAGCAAAGTTTGATGAACATCTGTGTTAATCTCCATGATTAAGGTTTACTATTTAAAACAAATTGAACATCAGAAACTTATTTTAATTACAGTCCAATCCTAAAACTAAAGCTTGGTGATTCATGGGTGAAATCAAGAGAAACTTTTTCACCAAAATGCAGTTAATAATCTTTATCCTTAAAGGCTATGCATATGAGAAACAGGAGCTTTGAAGACAGAGATTAATAGGTATTTGTTCAGCAAATGTATCAAAACATATGGTATAATGTCTGGTAGGTAAATTTTATGAAGATAGGAAACATAGAAAACACAGGAACAGGAGTAGGCCATTCAGCCCTTGAGCCTATTCCACCATTCAATGAGATCATAGCTGATCTGATTTAACTCCATACATCTGCCTTTGGCCCTGATACCTTAATAGCTTTGCTTAACAAAACTTTATCTATCTCAGATTTAAAATGAAATAATCTAGCATCCACTGCTGTTTGTGGAAGACAGTTCCAAACATCTACCTTCCTTTATGTATAGAAGTGCTTCCTAACATCTCTCCTGAACAGTTTGGCCCTAATTCTCAAATTATACCCCCTAGTTCTAGAATCACCAACCAATGGGAATGGTTTATCTTTATCTATCCTGCCTTATCTTTTTGATATCTTGAAGACTTCGATCAGATTACACCTTAACCTTCTAAATTCTAGAGAAAACAAGCCTAATTTGTGTAACCTCTCCTCATAACTTAACCCCTGAGGTCCAGGTATCATTCTTGTAAACCTACGTTGTAGTCCCTCCAAGGCCAATACATCCTTCCTGAGATGTAGTGCCTAAATTTGTTCTCAGTACTCCAAGGGGAGTCTGATCAGAGTTTTGTATAACTGCAGCATAATTTTGCATTCTTGTCCTGCAGCCTCTAGATGTAAAGGTCAGCATTCCATTAGCTTTCTTCCATAACAGTTCTAAGATTTATCCACCTGAACTCTCAAGTCTCTTTGGGCATCCACTATATGTAACTTCATTCCATGTAGAATGTATGCTGATCTATCCTTTCTCAGTGCAAAATGGATAGCCTCACACTTACGTACATTGAACTTAGTCCAGAGGGTGGTGCATGTGTGGAATGAGCTGCCACAGGAATTGTGGAGGCTGGTACAATTACATCATTTAAAATGCATCTGGATGGGTATATGAATAGGAAGGGTTAGAGAGATACAGGCTAAATGCTGGCAAATGGGACTAGATTAATTTAGGATATCTGGTCGGCATGGATGAGTTGGACCAAAAGGTCTGTTTCTGTGCTGTACAGCTCTAACACTCTGTTTAAAAGATATTGTCATCATGCCACCAAAGTACTTTCAGTCGGTTTTCTTCATTTCCCTCCAATGAAACCCCAATGTAGTCCCTGGCTCTGCAGCTGGAGTAGACCGACCCTGGAGGTTTTGTTGGGCAACTCCAGGGGGACTTGGTTCTGGATGAGCCAGACATGCCAGGGGTGTTCTTGTCAGAGATAAGTTGACCTTCCTTAGCTTAAACTTCAAAGGGTTGGAGGGAGGCAGGCGGGGTTGTGGTGAAGGGACCAGCAACATCTGGAGTGCCCTGAGAAGAGACTTCAGAAGGGTTATGTGTGATTCCTTTCCACTGGTTACCTCCTGGCACCACCCTGCCACTTTGTGAAGACAGTGCGCTCCATGTTCCCTGACCCCATGTTGTCATATTTTCGGTTCTGAGGACTAATGGATGGGGCAATGGAGTGCGAGTGCATCCACCTCTCTACCATACCCTGAGGGCGCTGAACCTGGTACTCCATGGCAGATGCCAATCTGCCCATAGAGGCAGACAGACAGTCTCATGATACACTGCACTGCTGCAGCTTCTCAGCAATAAGGGCTATTGCCTCACACATTCCTGTCTGCTTCCCCTGTTCCTCTGTGAACGTGTGGATTAAGCCCCTAACTGCTGACACCACAGGGGCCTCCCCTGCCTACGGCAGAGCAGCTTCCTGGTTTCTGACATGATATGGAGGTGCCGATATTGGACTGGGGTGGACAAAGTCACACAACACCAGGTTACAGTCCAACAGGTTTATTTGAAATCGCAAGCTTCCAGAGTGCTGCTCCATCATCAGATGAAGTGTTCACCCTTTTGTCCGCCCCAGTCCAACTCCAGCACCTCCACATCATGGCTACCATCACTTCACCTGACAAAGGAGCAGTACTCCAAAAGCTTGTTATTTCAAATAAACCTATTGGACTATAACCCTGGTGTTGTGTGACTTCTGACTTGGTTTCTGACAGTCCTGTGAGTACCAGTGGCCAGTGGCATTTCTTCCTTGGTCAGCTGCAAAGCTGTCACAGTGAAGTGTTCACCAGAGTGTGCTCCTACACTCTCCTAATGTACCCACTGAGGAGTCAGTATCTCAGCTGCTGGTGGGGGGGGTTGAAGGGTTGGTGGTAGTGGTGGGAGGGGGTGGGATTGTGGGGGTGGGAGAAGGCAACCTTGCTGATGTTTCATCTGATGTCTCAGTACACCCAG
>NC_063351.1:5643678-5673966 GCF_021869965.1 Rhincodon typus
GTACTTACTCAGTTGGCCAGACATAGATGTCTCTGAATCCCCGATAAAGCGGTTCCAATTTTCTCCTGAGAGGGCCAGGATTCTTCCCTCATGGTTGAGTGAGGAACTGAATGTCAGACACCCCCCTATCTGTACAGGATCTCTTTGCCCTGTTGTATGCTGTCTTCTCCTGGAATGAAAGGCAGGATTGAGTGAGATGAAAGTAGGTGGCACAGCAATTAGTGACGGTGCAGGTGATATAAATGTGGTGAGGTGTTCCAAATGACTGAGGAGGCAGCACAGATGCAGTAGGAAGTTGGGAGGGTGGAGAGAGCAAGTGAGAGAAGGTGTTGCAAGCAACAGTGAGAATGGCAGAGCATGAGCCTTGGTGGGAGGTGGGTTCAGTAGCAGAGATGGGTGACAGTGAATGAGCAGACAGAAGTGTGGCACTTGCCTTAGCACAGTGAAGAAGGTCATTGACCTTTTTTAAACACCGCTGGCCATTTCTCCACACCTTGGAGATGGCAATGACCCAGGTGGCGATCTTGTGGCATGGCCTCCTCTGTCAGTCCTCTGCAAAAGGGCTCCTCGCCTTTGCACCACACAATCCACCAGGATCTCCAGATCCCTGTCGGAAAATAGCAAGATCAAGTTCCTTTTCTCAGCCATATTCAGATTTTGTCTGCTATCAAGTCGGAATGACAGTGCTCAACTGGGTGCACAGAGGCATTTTAAAGATGGTGTGTTCACAACAAACGCTAATCTTTTCGCAGATACCCAGTGAGTGCAATTTGTTCTAGGAATAGCGCATGATACGATAGGCCCAGATTTGTACGTGAGGGGCAACGTAGGGAGGGTTAGGTAGTTAATGAGATGAGTTTGGTCAGATAAGGCAAGAAAATTCACTAGGACTTACAGTGATAAGTCTGCCAAAACCTCAACGTAATTTGTACTTAGCCAGAAAAAATAAGATTCAATCCATTGACTCATAGAGTCCATTCAGCCCATTGTGTTACTTTGGTCAATAAACATCTGACCACACTAATCCAATTTTACACACTTTAGCCCATAGCCCTGGAAGCTTTGGCAATGCAAGTGAAAATCTAAATATTGCTTCAATGTTATGACAGATTCTGACTCAACCACCCTTTCAGGCAATGAGTTCCAAACTCCCACCATCCTCTGAATGAAATTCAACTTCTTCTCAAATTTTCTCTTAGCCTCCTACCTCTCACCTTAAACCTCTGCCCCTGGTTATTGACTCCTTCTACTGATGAAAAAGATGCCTTCCTATCAACACTATCTATGCCGCACACAATCATAATAATAATTAAAAACAATAATATTAATATCAATAATAATTATAGCAGCAAATCAAATAAGTTCCTGAGGGAATCATTGACAAAAGACTTTACAAGCATTCAAAATTCAAAATCCTTGCCTAGGTTATCATTAATAACCAATTTACCGAAAGGCTTATTTTTTGCCCTTACACAGTTAGCATCGGCTCAGCAGTTCCACTCCTGCCTCTGCGTCAGACAGTTGTGAGTTTGAGTAACATTCAAGGGACTTGAGAACAAAATCTAGTGCTGTACTAAAGGTGTATGACACTACTGGTGCCATCTTTTAGATGAGGCATTAAACCAGTTCTTCCTAAATCTTTCCTCACTGTGACCCCATTTCAAGAGAACTTTTTAGCAACCTCTCTTCAAGACCTGTGGTGGGGGAGCTTTGAGAGTGGGGGCTGGTTAGCATGGGAAGGCAGCTATTACAACTGGGTCAGAACTTCCTGGTGGCAACTGCTGTTTCAAAGTTGTGACCCCCAAAGTTCCATTTCGCAACCGACTTGGGTCCTAAACCCTACTTTGGGAAGCACTGCACAAAACAAAAGCCCCACCTGCTCTCTCAGATGATGACCAAAGATCCTGTGCCATGATTTCATGAAGAGTAGGAGAGTTCTCCCTAGTGACCAGGCAGAGATTTATCTCTTAACCAATACTTAAAAATGATTCTCGTCACATTGCCGCTGTACTGCTTGTGAGAACTTGCTGTGTACAAATTGGTTGGAGTATTTCCTGTATTACAACAGTGATTACGTTTCAAAATGATGTAAAGAATTTGGAGTCCAAGTCTGTCTTGTATGTGTTTTAATGTGTACAGAATTCAATCTTTAATTCAATAGAATCTGAAATGGGAGTGCCATAGTTATTAGGGACAGTCTATTTCAATAGTAAAAGTTATTCTTCTATTTTATTCTAAGCAATGTAAACTTTGACAGGATCAAAAATGGAACTATTTAAAATCTGTGCGTAATTTAGCTTGAAAAGAAATTCATATTCTGATACATTCACATATGATTTGTGTGTTGACGAGTGCTCTCTTCTCCTACTATCACGTCACTGCAGCTTGCAAGTGCACCTTGCTATTCATACTCTGAGTGTTTGTGTTGGAGTATTCATCAGCTCATTAAAGCTGAACCATGATGACATTTGTGATTTTCAGACAGATTTAAAAAGATGTCACTCACAAAAGGAACATACGATAATGAGTTTAACCTTTTCAGTAACACGGCCATTTGAGTCAGAAGTTATTTCCTAATAAACTTTGAAGATGATGGGTCCAAATCTCACCTCAGGGAGTTCAGCACAAAATCCAGGCAGAGATGCTAGTGCATTCCTGAGGGAGAGCTGCAACACTTTGAGGTACTATCTGCTTAACGTGATGATGAACCAAGGTCCCATCTTAGGAGGAGATAAATGATTGCAAAATGAAAGAAAAACAGGGGATTTCTCCTGGGTGTCCTGGTCAATATGTATTAATTACCCAACACCTAGAAACAGATTCTCTGAGGCACGGTTTCGTGCTTTGGATCAAGATCCCAATGTAGGAGTCAATGGAGGTCCCAACCCTACACTGTGTTGGGAGCAGACACATGACAGGCATGTCATCTGGATTGGCCAAATATTAGCTGGAGGGCATGCATGGCATTCAATTAAGTATGGTTAGCAGGACCTCAGGCTGGACGGCCAATAGAAGTCTCTGCAACTTGGAAGGAGCAGAATCCTGCGATTGCACGTAAAGGGAGATACAGGGAATACCCATAAGCAGTTTTAAAAATTCAGATGCAAGAAATGGTCAGAGCTTCCACGCTGCAATTGTCGCGAGCAGCCCTCCACAGGGCAGCCAGGGCTACAGCAAAGACTAGCAACAAGTTGGGATCTCAAAGTCATTCTTGAGTGCTGGGACCCCATAAGTTTGGTCTGCCACTTGGAGACCACCTCCCAAACAGCTGCCATGCTCCTGGTGCATAGCATTTTTAAAATTCCAGTTGATTGCTGATGACTGGCCTTATTTGGCTTTTAAATTATCTTAATAAGCTACCCATCATTTGTGGGCTTGTACCTATTCCAACCCCTGCCCTCAACAAATGGCTCAGTTGCAGGATAGTTCTGAGAAAGTAAAAATATGGCAAGCAGCGTGATTTACAGGCCTGCTCACCTCAATTGTCATCATCCTACTGGGGCAGTAACTTCTATCTCTGTTCATTTCTCTTACTACTAATTGTGGGAGCTTACTGTGCACCAATTGGCTATTGCATTTGCTGCATTCCAACTTCAAAATTATCTCTGAAGTACTACGGGGCGTTCTTGAGGTTGTGAAAGGAACTGACTGGTGACGCCAATGCTCTGGTTGGGGGTGGAGTCATCCAACAGTTCTTCCACAGAGGTCAGATGGGTCTTAAAGAGATTAAAAGGCAATGAGAATGATGGTACCCATGAGTGACCAGCAGCAGATGGCCATTTTTTTGTGGCAGCATCCTTCAAAATTTAGTTCCATAACTTCCTTTTTTTAAGGGGCTTTTCAAAGTGTTCTAAGCTGGTACCTTTAAACACCTCTAGCTCTCCCACTCCACCCAGTTTAGCATCAAAATTGTATTGGGGTTTCTACAAATAAGATTGAGACCTAATTTTGAAATTATTTTACGAGGGTTTATGTCTCCTTTGAGCACCAGCTGCTCAGTTTGAGGCCTGTGCGGGTGGGTGGCATACTGGCTACATCATTGGACTGGTATTCTGGAAGTATGGATCACTAAACAGAGAGACTTGAGTCCAAACCTCAGCATGGCAATTTGTGAATAAGTTCAGTTCATTGAATAGCTTGGGAATAAAAATTAGGTATTTAATGATCACAAAGCTGTCAGATTATTGTTGATACCCAATTGATTCATTATTGGAGAAGCAATATATGAAGAATTTGACTCCAGCTCTCATCAAAGTGGTCGACTGTTAACAGCCCTGTGAAATGGCCACATATGTCAGTACCATCTTCTCAAGGGCAATAAATCTTTTTAACAATGCCTACATCTTGGAATCGTAGAAAAATCATGGCACAGAAAGAGGCTATCTGGCCTATCATGTCTGTACTATGGGTTGCTCGCGGCCTGGAAGCTCTGACCATTTCTTGCATCTGAATTTTTAAAACTGTTTATGGATATTCCCTGTATCTCCCTTTACCTGACAAAGTGACTCCAGCCTCTTCCCACCTTCTACATTTAGTCTCCAATCCTGCATGTTACAGCAATTCAAATAGTCATTCAAGTACTTTTTAATGTGATGAGGGTTTCTGCTTCTACCATCCTTTCAGACAATAAGTTCTATCAGCCACTGTTCAAACCTCACTCCAGATCTCTGCAATGAGCAGGGAGATCAGATGGAGTCATACAGACTGGAGAATAACCAGAGTCAGGTCACAAGGCTCAGTTGTGGCTGCATTAAAGCTACTGTATTGTATTTTTGAACTCAGTACGAGAACTTTACCTGCCTGATGAACAACAGCCCCATTGATGCCTCTCTCTTTATTTGCAATTCCTCTTGACAAAGAGTGAGAGTTGAAAGCCCAGTGAAAGATATCTTTACAACTCAGGGAGAGTTCCTGAAGAGGATTTTATTGGAAACCACCCCACTGTCTCAAGTAAAAGGGGAATTCAGCCGGCTACAGCTATTTTGACCAACCAACTGTTCCAACCCCATTGACAACAACTTGTTTGTACAGAATAACACCTGAATCAGAACACTATTTGGACAATCTATGACTTTCATTCTCATGAGTTTAACTACTTGGTCAAAGTACCTTAAAGTTAACTTGCAACCGAGGTTTTGTGTTATTTCCCTTCAGATTTGTGCATGTGTGTTAGTTTCTTAGAAGTTTCTTGTGTTGTCCAAATGGAAGACCAATAATTTTTGCTCCCTGTTGAAGTAAGTTTATAGTTTGGTGATAAATCAATTATTTGATGGTGACTAAAGAAACCTGGCTGACTTGGTTTTAATACTGAACCTGATACAGTTGGATAGCCATACATTGGCATCACTACAATATAGTTACATTTAAAAGTTGTCATGACCACTGAAGGAATTGGTACATACATCCAACCTCAATCACAACACAACATAAATGAAATTTAAGGGGACCCTGCAGTCTTTGGGATGCAATTTCTAGTTCAATAATTTTAGAGCCAGGCTACCTCCTTCCGTGTCCTTTACTCATCTCCACACCCCAGCCCTGTCATGGCATGGGCTGCTTTCAGTAGAACCAACCCATTTCACTTACTCATTGTCTCCATTAGGAGCTTTTCTGCTTCCCTGTCTTTCTATTGACCATCCCTCTGTCTGCCCAACTTTCTTTCTCTTTCCCTGGGATCCATCTGTACCAATCCATTCGCTCTTTTATACACCCAACCCCTGGGTTTTTCCAGCATTTTCTGCTTTTTTTAAATGAAATTAAATATGGCCGTGTGTTTATTGATCTTTTGATTGGAAACTTTCTAGTGATTTTATCAATACCACACATAATTATATACTTCTAACAAGTTCCTTAAGGCGTCTTAGCACTGAGAAAAACTCCAGCTTCTCTGTGATCCCTCATCCCTGGTGTCATTCTGTTAAATCTATTTGATCCTTCAGCAAAGTCTTCAATCCCCCTGATGCCCCTAAGCACAGCTTTGTCAGACAATTGCACACAATTTGAATGTTCATATTATGCAACCAGCTCCTCTTCTTTGAACCTCACTTTCCGTCAAAATATAGTTCTCAAGAGCTCTTCTTGAGATTTTCTTGATGGCTACTTTTGATTTTGGTGGCTACATTTTCATTCTTGGGGGGCCCCTTTCTCTTTCACACTAATTTATCAGTTGATGCAGTTACCTAATAATAATACCTTCTGTATTTGAGTTGCCATATGGGGTACTTAGAAGAATTCATCAATATCCTCAATTATCAAGCCTCCATTAAACTTAAAGTCACAACACACCAGGAAGTTAATTTCCTAACCACATTTTAACAAGACAACAGGCATAAATTAGCCACAAAAGACTGACAGACTTCTGCTCAAAGAATAAAATCATCACCCTAAACACACTTTCTATAGACTAGTGAGATAATAGCTAATGGATTTCTATCATATATGCACAAAACTGGAACATTTTAACCAAGCAGTTACTACCTATCTCAGATCTCTGTACCGGCTTTAAATTTAACAGTGTTCATTACAACGGCATTTATTATATTTTCCCCGTACAATAGACACTGAAGCAGCCTTAATCTATAAATGCCACATTCACTTTCAAAGAATTCATTACCTCAATGATTTCACAAACAGGTTTAAAACAATTCCTGCTACTTTGCAGCCTCTTGCTTCCTATCCACCCATGCAGCCTCCTTCTTCTTCTTCTCTCTTCCACCCTGTCCTTACAGCCACCTCCTTTCAACTTCCATAATAACCCCATTCCTGCAGTGGTAGGTGGCAGATCTCAGCGCTAACTGACAGCAATCCACAGGCACAGTAGAAGGCAAATTCCACCCAAGACCCATGTCTGGCTCACAGCAAACCTCCACAAGGCTGAAACATGACCTACAACAATTCCGGTGACTGCAGACATGGATCATTGGCTGTTATTCTCCTCTATTTACAGATGATAGGCCCACTAAAGCAGCAAATGGA
This sequence comes from Rhincodon typus, assembly GCF_021869965.1. Taxonomy (NCBI): domain Eukaryota; kingdom Metazoa; phylum Chordata; class Chondrichthyes; order Orectolobiformes; family Rhincodontidae; genus Rhincodon; species Rhincodon typus. The sequence goes on from NC_063351.1 coordinate 5,650,654, forward strand.
GAAAAGGAGCATGAAAGAAACAGAATGTTGATTGGAGCAGCAGCTGCTTGGAGTCTATCTTTTCCATTCAGTCAGGGATGACCTTGCTCTGATTAGTCGCTATTTGGAAGAGGGGGTGTGGCTGCATGAGGCCAAGCCCCCTGATGGTATAAGCCTTTGTGATCAGCACAATATACACAACTCTGCTAAATTGTTGGTACGCAAACACCAAGTGTCACTACTTACTGATGTTCTACCTGTCCCTGCTGTTGTGAAGGATAGGTGTGGCTGTGTTGCCATGGAATGCTCCAAGTAGTTAGACTTTCCTGTATCACCTGTCCTTCATGGAGAAATTTGTGAGGGAAAACACCATTAACCACAAGTCCATCAAGCAATAGTCAGCACATAGTGTCCTTAAGGTCCTTTGGAAAAGGGAGGAAAAGGAAAGGGTGGATCGTGTCAAGTGGTTCCCTGCGTAGACTATAGAAGTCATTTGGCAGAATGCCTCATCACCAGAGTTTTCCAACAAGCACCAGGACATTGCTTGGCTGTTAGTAAGAAGGGCTCTGCCTGTGAGATCCTTCATGCGTGCCCGGACTCTCTGTGCCAATGCATGCTAGCCTCAAAGCAGCTGCAGAGGGGATGAGACTGCCACATACCTCCTTCTGGGATGTGCCAGTGCAAAAGAAGTCTGGAGAGAAATGCAGTGGTTTTTGTAGAGGTTTATGCCGAGCAGCTCTGTGACGCGGGACTCTGTGCTCTACGGTCTGTTCCCTGGGACACACATTGAGACAAACATTAACTGTGCCTGGAGGACCATCAATGTGATGAAAGACACTCTTTGGTCTGCCCAAAACTTGCTGGTCTTCCAGTTGAAAGAGTTGACCCCGACTCAGTGTTGCAGACTGGCATATTCCAAGGTCCAGACTACATGCTGAGGGACACACTAAAGCTTGGGGCACCTGCTGCCAAGGCGCAGTGGAGAAAGACCACCGTGTAAGGTCCTTCTGCCAAAGCATAACGGGGGTCCATTCAGTAACCGGACCTTGCTGATGCCTCAGCTAAATGCCAAGAGGTTAATTGTAAATATAGAGAAAGGCAAACGCCAATGTTTATTTTGTTCTCTGCAAGTAGAGTACAGATCTGAATGGCTTCATTAACAGTATATGTATGTAAAGATTTCCTTCTATGAACAAAGTTTAGTTTTGAAAAAAAATTAGGAAAGAAAAAAATCTTTGACCAGAAGTCCATCAGGATGTAGTCAGCACGTAGCATCCAGAAGACCCCGCAGGAAAAGGAGAGAATGGGTCCTGTCAGGTTGCTCTCTCAGCAGACTGTCAAAGTCATTTGGCAGAATGACTCTTCACCGGAACTTTCTAACAAGCACCAAGACTACCTGTGAGATCCTTCACGTATGCCCGGTTGGTCTGCGCCACTGCATGCTGCCCTCAAAGAGGCTGCTGGGGGGTAGACACTGTAACACATGTCCTGCTGGAATGTGCCTTTTCAAAGGAAGTCTGGATAAAAATGCAGTGGTTTTTGTTGAGGTTCGTCCCAAACAGCTCCAGGATGCAGGGCTCTGTGCTCTATGGTCTGTCCCTGGGATATGCACCGAGGCAAAAATTGACTGTGCCTGGAGGACCATCAACTCGGTGAAACACGCTCTTTGGTCTGCCCGAAACTTGTTGGTCTTCCAGAGTGAGGAGTTGACCCTGACCGAGTGTTGAAGACTGGTACATTCCAAGGACTACATGTAAGGGATGCACTAAAGCTTGGGGCAGCAGCTGCCAAGGCACAATGGGGAAAGACCAACATGTAAGGTCTTTCTGTCTAAGTTAAATGGGGGTCTGTTCAGTTTTTGGAGCCTCCCAATGCCTCAAATATATGCAAATATAATCTTGTACAATTAAGAAATTTCTTTGGTTTGTTTGTTGGATAGAGTCAAATTCCAATGTTTGTTTGTTTCTTCATATGCTACTGTAAAGAACTGAATTGCTTCAGTGACTATGTATGTATATAAATATACTTTTATGAATAATGTATATTTTTGAAATAAAAAAGAATTCCAGGCCCTTGAGCATCTTATTGTCCACAACACAGGCTTCTGTTCGGCTTCATCAAGTGTATCAACTCCTTTATCTTTCCATAAACCTTGTCCTAATTCTGCATTTTCAGCATCTTCCTATAGTGTGGCACTCAGGACTGTATACAATACTCAAGCTGAAGTCTAACCAGTGTCACATATACATTCATCATAACCTCCCTGCTTTAGTATTCTAGGCACCTATTTATGAAGACGAGAATGTTGTACACTTCATTAACGACTCTCTCCACCAGTCCTGTCATCTTTAATGCCATGTACATATACACACAGATCTCTCTGCACCTGCACATCCTTTAGAATGGCACACTTTATTTTATTCTATCTCTCCATGTTCTTTGTTCCAAAATGCGTCACCTCATACTTCTCTATGTTGAACTTCATCTGCCCTCTATCCACCTGCTCAAATATATTAATGTCCTTTTGAAGTTCTACACTGTCCTCGTCACAGTTTACAATTCTTCCAAGTTTTGTGTTGTCCACAAACCTTGAAATTGTCCCCTGCACTCTTAAGATCTATATCATTTATATCAGGAAAAGATAAGGTCCCAATACCAAACTCAGGGGAAATGCATTACAAAATTTTGTCTCACCAAAACATACCCATTCACCACTATTTTCTGTTTCCTATCCCTCAACCAATTTGTATTCATGTTGTTATTGTCCCTTTAATTCCATGGTTTATAAGGTTCCTAACAAGTCTTTGTGCGGTATTGTATTGGATGCCATTTGGAAGTCCAATAACACCATATTAATAGTCTTCCCCTCATTGACTCTTCCTACTACCTCTTCATAAACACCAATAAGTTAGTAAGACATGATTTTCCCTTAACAAATACATTGAATCATAGAGTAATTGAGTTACACAACACAGAAACAGACCCTTCAGTCCAACTCATCTGCACCGACCAAATATCCTAAACTGATCTAGTCCCATTTGTCAGCATTTAGCCCATATCCCTACAAACCCTTCTTATTCATGTACCCAGCCAGATACCTTTTAAATATCATAAATGTACCCACCTCCACCACTTCCTCTGACAGCTTATTTCCATACATGCATCACCCTTTGCATGAAAATGTTGCCTCTCAGGTTCCTTTTAAATCTTTCCCTTCTCACCGTAAACCTATGCCCTCTAGTTTTGGACTCCCCCACCCCGGGGAAAAGACCTTGGCTATTCACCCTATCCATGCCCTCATGATTTTATAAACCTCTATTAGGTCACCCCTCAGCTCCAGGGAAAATAGCCCCAGTCTATTCAGCCTCTCCCTATAACTCAAACCCTCCAATCCCAGCAACATCCTTGTAAATCTTTTCAGAACCTTTTCAAGTTTAACAACATCTTTCCTACAGTAGCAAGACCAGAACTGAACTCAGTACTCTAAAGGTGGCCTCACCAATGTCCTGTACAGCTGCAGCATGATGTCTCAACTCCTATATTCCATGTATTGACCAATGAAGGTAAGCGTGCCAAATGCCTTCTTACACTACCCTGTCCACCTGTGACTCCACTTTTAACTGTATAAAGTCCTGCCCTGGTTTGCCTTACCTAAGTGCAACACCTCACATTTGTCTAAATTAAACTCCATCTGCCACTCCTTGACCCATTGGGCCATTTGATCAAGGTCCTTTTGTACTCTGAGATAACCTTCTGTACTCTCCACTATACCACCTGTTTTGGTGTCATCTGCAAATTTACTAATCTTACGCTATGCATTCATATGCAAATCATGTATATAAATGACAAAAGGCAATGGACCCAGCACCGATCCTTGTGACCCACAGCTAGTAACAGGCCTCCAGTCCGAAGGACATCCCTGTACTACAACTCTAATGCTCATACCTTCAAGCCACTGATTCTTTAAAATCAGTCCACATTTACCTATGTAACAATTAATTCTATCTTGAATAATTGTTTATAGAAGTTAACCCACTACTAAAATTAAACTGACTGGTATGTAATTGGCAGACCGATCTTTACAACCTTTTTTGAACATGAGCATAATGTTTGCAATTATCCAATCTTCTGGCACCACCACCAAATCCAGGGTGGATTGAAAGATAATTGATAGCGCCTCTTCAATTTCCATTTGCTTCTTTCAATATCCTTGGAAGTGAAGGTTGAAACTCAATTTGTGGCAGTAACAATGAATGTCCATTATCAACCTCCCATTGTAGCGCAATGATCTTCCCTATCCAATCTACACTGGATGGACTTCAAAAGTGTTGACCCACAAAACAGAATCCAAAATCACACCTAATTTTGAAAAGGTTTATTTTTGGCTATTTGAAAGATCAGCCAGGAGCTGTTTGTGGGCAGTTCCTTTAAAGCCATCAGAACTATCAGTTCAGCCAATCTGTAACCAGGCACAGAAACAAACTGAAAGTCATTAGGAAGCCAGAGTACTCAACCTGTTCCAATTTAAAGGTCACCCAAGAACTGAGGCACTGAGCACTGAGCCTTGTGGAACTCCACTGGTAACAACTTTCCAGCTTCTCATCAACAATTACCCCTTGTGTTCTGCCACTAAGGCACTTTTGTATCTAAGTTCCCATTCTCCCTTGGATCCCAAGGCCTTTTATTTCTACTACAGCCTGCCGGATGGAACCTTGTTAAAGGCCTTGCTAAAATCCATGAACATCACTTCCACCGTGCTGCTGTCACCAATCCCACTTGTCAAACTGCCCTAAAACTTTCATCGAGTTAATCAAACATAACCTTTCCTTAACAAATCCACGTTGACCTCCCTTGATTAAGTTACGTCTTTCTAAATGAAGTTTTATGCTGTCCTGCCGAATTTACTCCAATTATTTGCCCATATCTGAAATGAAGCCAACTGAACTAGAATTACTCAGGCTATTACTTCTTTTTTGTTTCAACAATGGTATTAAATAGGTAGTCCTCCAATCCTAAAGCACCACTCTGCATCGAGGGAGGATTGAAATATAATGGTCAGAGTCTCCACAATTCCTTTCTTGCTTGTTTTAACAAAGTGGGATATATTTCATCCAGACACCTCTTCCTCAGTTATAACGTTAATCCCATCCAAAATTTCATACTCTCCCTCCATAGCTACAACTTATTCAGCCCCTCTTTTGTGAAAACATGCAAAAAATTCATTAAAAAGATTTCCCACATCCTTTGCCATCACACACAGGTTACCATTTTAGTGTCTAATAGTCTATATTCTTTCCTACTATTGTTTTGCCCTGTATATACTTACAAAACAGTTTTAGATTTTCCTAGATTTTACTTGCTATGATTTCTTTACGTCTTCTCTTTGCTTTCCCAAGTTTCCTTTCAAGTTTATCTCTATGTTTTCTCTATTCTTCTCGGCTTTCTAAAGTATTATACTCTGTGTCTGATATAAGTTTCTCTTTTGGCCCTGACTTACCTTTAGCACCTTGTTATTAAGGGAGCTCAAGATTTGTCTATTCTGCTGTCTTTCTTATCTAAATGCATTATCCTGAACCGCTTGAATGTTTCCTGATGAACTGATTTACCTTCAAGCAGCTGTTGCCAGTCTGCTTTTGCCAAATCATTTCACAGCTTAGCAAAATTGGCCTTATCAGTAGGGAAATGTATTGTTGCTCCAGAGAAGGATGGAGTTAGTAGCTATGAACAGTACTTGGAGTAATGATGCTACTGATAAAGGCTTGTAGGTGCCAATAGTCCACCCACTTTTAAAAAAATTACCTTATTTATAAAAGCTGCAATATGGTTTCTGGTCTTGGCTCAGTCATTGCACTCTTGACTCAGAATCAGATGGTAATGGATTCAAGTCGTACTCCAGAGGTCTCAGTACTTAATCAAGCTAACATTTCAATGTTGTACTGAGGGAGTGCTGCACTGCTGGAGTTACTGTCTTTTGGAGCAAACATTGAACCTAGTCCCCATATATTCATAGAATTCCTACAGTGTGGAAACAGGCCCTTCGGCCCAACAAGTCCACACCACCCCTCAGAGCATCCCACCCAGACCCATCCCTTATAAGCCATCTAATCTACACATCCCTGAACTCTACAGGCAAGTTAGCATGGCCAATGCACCTAACTTGCACATCTTTGGACTTTGGGAGGAAACTGGAGATCCTGGAGGAAATCCACGCAGACACAGAGAGAATGTGCAAACTCCACACAGACAGTCACCTGAGGGTGGAATCAAACCCAGGTCCCTGGCACTGTGGGGCAGCAGTGCTAACCACTGAGCCACTGTGCCACCCTTCTCTTCTTAAAGATTCTAAGGCATAACTTGAATTAGAGTAGGGGAGTTCTGTCTCAGTGTACTGACCAAGCAAAGTCATGAAATCCCACACCTAAGTGTAAAGTGCACATGGATGCTCACATTAATATCTTCGTCTATTCGATCCTTCACACTTATGAGTACTGTATTTTAATATTGTATTAAATAGATTAATGTGCTATTGTAAGATATCTTTCAGAACAATCTGATATTTAAAAGGCTACCATAGCTATTAAAATATACGAAACTTAAGCATATTCAGTATCTCAAAATGGTTGTAAAATCAGTTTTTTTAAATAAAATTCCTTATGTCAGGCACCATTGAAAGTGAGCATAATTGCGGTTTTCATCTTTTACATGGCAATCACAATAAGATCTGCATGAGTCATCTTAGGATCTTGAGACTTGCAAACAGCTTAGGAAAGGTGAATGAATCATCAGGCAGCTGGCCTGACAATACATGCTTGAAAAAGATGAAAGTGTGCAATAGACTCATTCCTGATACTGCTGTGGACCCTTTGCATTTTCAGATTCAGAGAATGTTACAGACGTTAATAAGTATACATCCAGGTCAGAGCCCAAGCTTCTGCATGAAGTACTTTTTACTTTGGACCAAGGTCTAACCATGTGCCTAAAGTCAGACATTCATTCCTGAACTGACAGTGAAGTGCAGTTAAGCCAGACACACTATGCTTCCATTTGATGTCAGGATAGACTGTGTCCCTGCATCTATAATTGCGGTGTAAAGTGCAAAATGAAACTATTTGACACCACTACTGCTGAGGTAGTATCATTACTCGCTGAGACACACCATGACCTTAACCTCCTAAGCAGTCTCCATTCTTCAGAACAGGGCAGCTTCAAAGAACATTAATAAAGCTGGAGTAGGCTATTCTGCCTCTCAATTCTGCACTGCTATTCAATAAGGTTATAATTGATTTGATTGTGACTTTAACTCCACTTTCCTGCCTGCTCCCATAACCCTTGATTCCACTTATCAATGAAATATTTGTCTAATTCAACGTCAAATTTATTCACTGACCCAGCCCTCCGATGCTCATCCGGGAAGAGAATTTCAAATGCTGATGACTATGGAAATCCCTGTACATTGTTTGCTTTTGCAGGGTGTTCATTAAATTGTAAAGAGAAAGGTTAATCCTTTAGTCTTTGGCAATTACACCTAGGAAGCTGCTTGCAAACCATGTGGCAGACTCAAAGAGAGCAGACAAGGGCTGGAGCAGATTGAAATGATTCTCCTGGGATTCACACTCAATGTGAAGATCAGAACCTTCAGACCGTATAAGTATGGCACCGAAGGATTTGAATCCTGTTATCCCATAAGTTGCCATAGAGAATGGCATAAAGTCCTTCTTCTAACGGAGGATGACTGGCATTATAATGTTCCTGTTACCTGAAGCTGAATTATATTAGTGAGATTCTCAGGAAACATTTTGTCTCTAATGTAAATGTCTTGGATATTTATATAGGCTTCATGTTATGATGACCATACAAACCTGGAATAGCAAAGTATTACTTAACTTTGTATTGAAACACTTTTTTGGATTAATTTGTAATTTAGCCAAATGCTACAAGTCTGAAGGTATCCTGTAAGATGCAAATTTTGATCTAAAGAATGAAAAACTCAAACCAGTAAACAAAAATAACACATTTTGTAAAGATTGAACGAAATGAAGTTTTGAATCTCTCTCGCTGCCATTTTTTCCCAGGTTTCTGCCCACTAATAGCTACTTAAGTGTCTTATCCTGCTCCGCCAATATTTTATTCAAGTAGGGTGAGGCCCACATCATGTGAAAAGCCTGACTGTAAAGGTGAAATCAGGTGAAATCATTCTCATGAATCTCTAGAGACATCAGAGGTGGTGCCAAGTCATATTTGCCTCTTTTCCCTCTCCCTGCCCTCTGAAACCACTCATGTCACCAGGACCTGTCAGGTTAGCCCAGGCAATACTCAAATGTACCTCTGAGCTTGGGCTCCTCTTTGTTGATGCTGGCTGTTGTTGCAGCAGTTATCACCGCTCCTGCCTGGCGCTACTGGTACTACTGTTTGCTGGCCAATCAGATGAACTGGAGCAACTTTCCAAAGTGGCATTTCCTCCTGAGATCAGGGTCTTGCCTGATATCAATTAAATTGATCCAGGGAACTAGTCAGGACTGTGGGCATGCTTGCTCCCAAATCATTGGCTCAGGATCAGAAATCATAGCACCCTAAAATATCTGAATTATTCTAACTTTTTTAGCAGCCTGTCTAACATCATTACAGGTGCACCATTACCACAAGCAGTCATTCAAGGAGAAAGCCTATCACTTTCTCTCAGAAGGTTAGGAATGAGCAATAAGAGGGACCTTGTTAGCATTTTTATTTGAACAAAAGAATATCTTGTAGCTTTCACACTTAATGTATCTTCCTGCTTCCATGTGATATCTCACTTCTAGAGTTGACCATTAATTTCAGTAAAGATGCATACAAAATTCTCAGTTGCGTACTTCATCCAATACTTTGTGCATTTCAAATTACCTAGCACTCCCAGTAATGCATTGAAATCTTAGCTTCTACACATTATGTTCTAAGTCCCCTGTATGAATTGTAAACAAATTATCCCCCCACATATTGGGTATAACCACTAGGACAAACTAAATTCCAAAGGCAGGGTTTTTTTGGATTGCATCACCCCCTGAATCGCTGGGTGGAAACAGTTTCCCACTGAACACAGGAGTCCTATAACTATTTAGGGCTCCAAGGAGCATAATTGACATAGGCTGAACGGCCCACCCTTCCTCTTAATTCATATGTTTGTATACTTATCCCTAGAGAAAGTTAGGAAGGAGCAATAAAAATAGCCAAGAAATCCTGGACTCCAAGACCAAGTAAGTGCTCAGGTCTTGCAATAGGTAGCAGTGATAAAGTTTGGCTCAAGGTTGGTGGGAAAAGATTGATGGGAGGTCTTGACGATTGGCCAAGGGAGAAAGCATCCATGGAGACAGATATTATGAGGCATTAATATAAAAGAAGCCCCTTGATTCAAGGCCCGGGCCGACTGACCTACTGGTCAACCCTATATCCCTGATATCATCCTACTTGGGCCTCAAAATTGAGGTTAGCCGGGAAGCAGCCCACTTGGAGTAAGAATGGGTGAGCCTTAACTAACCTCCCCTCACCTGTAAAATTGTGGACAGGTTAGAGGCATACATGAGGGCCAATCACAGAATCACCACAAACCTTCAGTAAGGACTATAAAGTTCTGCCCTAATTTTAGTCTTAGTTTGTGGTGCTGTTGGCCTGATCAGTTGGAGTTCTATGAAAACTACGCTATATTTTCCTTCTGTATTTAAAAATTATCACCAACAATCCTCTACCAGTGAGACATTGCTCATTCATTTTGCATCATACTTGACAGTGGTTCAATACACAAGACAGTGAAATAAACAATTTTGTACTTTGATGAAATGTCTGCACGTAAAACAGTATTTTGTTCATGGTAAAGCTTTTGTTTGAGTGACATTGTAAAAATGTTAGTTTTTCTTTTCCTTATGGAGATTGATGCATTTGTTTCCTACTGTCTTCTTTCGTCTTAATGCCCCACCCAAAACATTGTCCCTCCTGACAGAAAAAAAGGTTACATTGCTTTATTACTTAGATCAATCTTTTACATAATCTATTCTTTAGTGAGTGTCCTAATATTGGTACCAGTGAAAACCTCAGCTTTCAGAGGATTTTTTTTTATTTCTTGGTGGCAACTTGGAAAATGTTGTTTCTACAGCTGATTTTCCACATCTGTGGTTGAATTTATTTAGTCACAGGGGTTACAGGAATTTATATAATATATGAACATTTTAGGTGATGACATATTATGAACAAATGGACAAGAAAGATATTTTTAAAAAGATTAGTTAGACACCTGTATCATGTAAAATTTATTTCCATTTCTGTCTTCATTTCTGTCACTCTTAGAAATGTGTGATGGGGTCTTGAACATCAATCATTTATATATGTAATACTTTTGTATATTTTGTTCACAAAGGTTTATGCTTCTAATAATGAAAACCATTTACTATTTTAATATCAAGTTTAAGTTGTGAAAGATTATGCATTCTCAAACTGTCCACAAATGCTCAATTCTTTCTTAAAAGAAGATAGTCATTTGGAGTGAATTTTGGAGTCAAGCTTGGTACTAAGCTTGGCATTTAATATAAAACTGCATAATTGCATCATTTTACAAATTGATTTTAAAATTGTATTCAATTTTTCATGGTGAGTATAGGGTAAAGCATTTATATAGATGTATTTGAGCATTTGTTGCATTAACAGACAGAAATTGGCCATGATTAAAAAAGATTTTTAAAATCCTTTTTACTTTTTTTTTGATAATTACTAAAGAAAATATGCCTTGTCAAATCTTGTCTTGGGGCAGCACAGTGGCTCAGTGATTAGCACTGCTGCATAACAGCACCAGGGGCACAGGTTTGATTCTACTCTTGGGCAACGATCTGTGTGGAGTTTTCACACTGTGTCTGCTTGAGTTTCCTTTGGGTGTTCTTGATTCCTCCCACAGTCCAAAGATGTGCAGGTTAGGTGGGTTGTTCATGGGAAATGCAAGGTAACAGGGATAGGGTGGGAGGGGGTGGATCTGGTTGGGATGTTCTTTGGAAGGTCAGTATGGATTCAATGGGCTGAATGGCCTGCTTCCACACTTAGGGATGCTATGATTCTACGAAATGTAAGGCGTTCAACAAGGTTCCGCATGGTAGACTGGTTAGCAGGGTTAGATCACATGGAATAAGGGAGAACTAGCCATTTGGATACAGAACTGGCTTGAAGGTAGAAGACAGAGGGTGGTGGTGGAGGATTGCTTTTCAGTTTGGAGGCCTGTAACCAGCAGTGTGCCCCAAGGATCACTGCTGGGTCCACTGCTTTTCATCATTTATACAAATGGTTCAGATGTGAACATAGAAGGTATGGTTAGTAAGTTTTCAGATGACACCAAAATTGGAGGTGTAGTAGACAGCGAAGAAGGTTACCTCAGAGTACAACATGATCTTGATCAGATGGGCCAATGGGCCGACGAGTGGCAGGTAGATTTTAATTTAGATCAATGTAAGATGCTGCATTTTGGAATGGCAAATCAGGGCAGGACTTATACACTTAATGGTAAGGTCCTGAGGAGTGTTGCTGAACAAAGAGATCTTGGACTGCAGGTTCAGACTTTCATGAAAGTGTAGTCGCAGGTAGTCAGGATGATGAAGAAGGCATTTGGTATGCTTCCCTTTATTAGTCAGTACATTGAGTATAGGAGTTGGAAGGTCATGTTGCGGCTGTACAGGATATTGGTTAGGCCACTTTTGGAATACTGCATGCAATTCTGGTCTCCCTGCTATAGGAAGGATGTTGTGAAACTTGAAAGGGTTCAGAAAAGATTTACAAGGATGTTGCCCCAGGATTGGAGGGTTTCAGACGTAGGGAGAGGCTGAATAGTCTGGGGCTATTTTCCCTGGAGCGTCGGAGGCTGAGTGGTGACCTTGTAGAGGTTTATAAAATCATGACGGTCATGGATACAGTGAATAGCCAAGGTCTTTTCCCAGGGTAGCAGAGTCCAAAACCATAGGGCATAGGTTTAAGGTGAGAGGGGAAGGATTTCAAAGGGACCTAAGAGGCAAGTTTTTTATGCAGAGGGTGGTGCATGTATGGAATGAGCTGCCAGAAGAAGTGGTGGAGGCTGGTACAATTACAACATTTAAAAGGCATCTGGATGGGTACATGAATAGGAAGGGTTTAGAGGGATATGGGCCAAATGCTGGCAAATGGGACTAGATTAATTTAGGATATCTGGTCGTCATGGACAAGTTGGATTGAAGGGTCTGTTTCCATGCTATACAGCTCTGTGACTCTATGATTCTAATTGCTAGGTTGATGCCAAGTCCCTGGTGGTGAGTACTTCATACATTAGGTGTGGCTGGAAGTGGATCAAGGAAGGTATAACACTCTGGCTGGAGAATCGATTTGACACTACCAGGAGACCATTGTCCCAGTAGCAGCCCAGTCTCAGCAGGAGACCAGTCCCAGCAGGAAACTGGTTCCATCAGGAGGCCAGAGCAGTTAGGAGATTAGTCCCAGCAAGACACTAGTCCCAGGGGGAGACCAGTCTGTGTGGCAGTTCAGTCCCAGCAGGAGTCTGGTCCCAGCAATAGTCTGAGCATGAGACAGCCCCAGCAGGATAACAGTCTTGGTAGGAGACCAGCCTGTGCAGAAGATAGATCCCAGTAGGAAAACCCTTCTAGCAGAGACCAGTCTTAGTAGGAGATTGATGCCAGCAGGAAACCATTCCCATCAGACCAGCAACCAGAGAGACAGGCATGAAAGAGTAAAGTTACCTGGTTGTTCTATTCAGCTCTGCTATTGGCTATTGACATTTTCTATTAAATATCTATAATCATAAAACTGTTAATTGCTTGAACTGACTCAAAACTGCAGGCTTAATTTTCTGAACCTGAAATTGAGAGAAGCTTCCTGCACTTTGGGATCCTATCAGTAATTGGGTTCAGACGTCAACAGATTCATGGATTCAGTAGTGTTCAGGTATATGTAGATTAGGGGGATGGGTCTGGGTGGGATCCTCTGAAGGCTGGTGTGGACTTGTTGGGCCGAAGGGCCTGTTTCCACACTGTAGGGATTCACCAGGCACCTTGAGATTTAATTTTGATTACAAATGAATGAAAAATTCTTTCAAAACATTGTCCCTTGTCTATTGGTGTAATGATTTATTTATTGGTGGTTCACAGATCTTTTAAATGGATTGTCCTTTGGTTACTCTATGCTTTAAGCTAATACTTCCGCTAATAAACTTACTTATATTTACTTAGCATACCTGGACTGTGTAGGAGGTTGTTGGCTTCTTATCTTTGAGTAAGGCTCTTCTACTCCTGTTGTATTGTAACACTCTTACTTTTACCTGTGTATTAGATCTGTGTAAATGCAGTTCTCTACAACAGTGTCTTAAGACGTGTCTTTTCACATGCTCCTTCCAGTCTCTGAAACTCTCTTGTTCGATTTGAGAGTAACATCATTGGTGTGATGGAATCCATTTCCTGGTGTATCTAATTGCTCTGGAGAAGGCAGCAATCTATGAATTGTAACATTGGAGGGAAAAAGAACTTCAGAGTTGCCAGATGGCTGCATTCAATTCTATCCAGCAGTAGTGGCAGAGCTTATTGCAAAGTTTTCAACAGGTTACTCAGGGTGCTTCAGTGGTTACTGAAGAGGAGTTCAAAGGTTGGATGGTCAATATTGAGGAGAGAGGGAGGGTGTTAGGCAGTTGTATTAACTGCTGCAGGTTCTGTGTAGAGGACTCAGGGAAGGCCTAGAGCAGTGGAATAGCTCTGTGTAATGAAGGCTCAGGGGTGTCCAAGGATCCAAGAAGGGCTCGAAATAGGCCTGTGCTCCATCAATAATTTAGAATAGTTGAGAGTGAGAATTGAAAAGCTCACAAGTGGAATTTATTTGAGGCAGCACAGCAAGTTCAGAGGCAAGAACAAAAAAAATGAGGGGCAGAACTGGGTTGATGACACTAGCTATCTGTGAAAATCTGAAAATGAGTCTGCAAGTAAATCTTAAAGTTTAGCTTCCACGGTCTGTGGGAGCATAGACCCAGGAAAGAAAGTTGGTTGACGCAAACAGGAGCATCTATTCAGGCAGTTAATGTTGGAGCAGCTCTTGGTTTGTCCTCAGTTATCCTGATAATCTAAGGACTTGACTTGATATTATCAAGTATTAGTGCTTATTTTATTATCAATCATCATTTATTTATGCTGTGAGCAAACTCCTCTTCACAGATAACTTGCTCACAAATTACATGCATATTTTTACAAGTGGCTAACAATATTATAGAGTAACAACACATCAAAACTGAAAGGAAGAAAATAGCGTTTAATCCATTAAGCTCATTTTAAGATGCATATAGGTAATCATTGTTTCAGTCAACATGTTTCATCAATTCCTGCTCAACCTAATCTTCGCTTTTCAGTTTTAAATATTGGTCTCTGCAGTGTTTAAGTACCAACATAGGAACATAGGTCTTAGAAGGAAGAGTAAGTTATCTCACCCTGCTGTACTATTCAAAAATGGTCATGGCTTCAACTCCACTTTCCTGTCTGGCTCTCCATAACCTTTGACTCCCTTAGCTATCAAAAATGTATCAAACTCTAAACAATGGGACGGCCAGTCAGGACTGAAATGAGAGAAATTTCTTCACTCAGAGAGTAATTGAAGCATTGTACAATTACAATTCTTGAAAAATGTGAAGTTTTGACGACTGTTGGCCAAATTCAGCTTTAACTCTATTTACAAATTTGCTGATGACACTACCGTGGTGGGTTGGATCTCAATCAACAAGAAGACAGAGTACAGGAAAGAGATAGAGAGCTTAACGGAATGGTGTAACGATAACAATCTCTCCCTCAATATCAGCAAAACAAAGGAGCTGGTCATCGACTTCAGGAAGCGGATGGAGGACACGCCCCTGTCTGTATCAACAGTGCTGGGGTGGAGATTGTCGAGAGCCTCAAGTTCCTAGGAGTAAATATCACCAACAATCTATCCTGGTCCATCCATATCGATGCTACAGTCAAGAAAGCACACCAACACCTCTAATTCCTCAGCAGGCTAAGGAAATTCAGCATGCCCTTAATGACTCTTACTAATTTTTACAGATGCACCATAGAAAGCATCCTATCCAGATGCATCACAGCTTGGTATGGCAACTGCTGTGCCCAAGACCACAAGAAATTAAAAGGAGTTGTAAACGTAACCCAGTCCATCACGCAAACCAGCCTTCCTTCCATTGACTCGAACTATAGTTCTCGCTGCCTCAGAAAAGCAGCCAATATAATCAAAGACCTCTCACACCCTGGTTATACTCTCTTCCACCCTCTCCCATCAGGCAGAAGACACAAAAGTTTGAAAACAGATACCAACAAATTTAAGAACAACTTCTTCACTGCTGTTATCAGACTTATGAATGTATCTCTCATATATTAAAATTGATCTTTCTTTGCATCTTGTCTGTAGCTGCAACACCGTGATCTGCATTCTGTTCTATTAAACTGACGTACTTATGTAAAGTATGATTTGTCTGGACAGCCACAAAATAATACTTTTCATTGTATCTCGATGCATGTGACAGTAGTTAATCAAGTCAAACCAAATCAATTCAGATCAGTCAATTTTGTAAGTTTCTGTTCCTGATCCAAAACATCACTATATAGCAGTCATCATGTAGCCAAATCTTTGAGTTGATTTGAAATCTATGATTTCAATTCTGAACTGGCATCAGAACCTCACACGCTGAGTGTTTTTTTTTACATCGAGTATGGAGGGAGGTGTAAAAGTGAGAGGGACCTCTGCTCAGGTGTGGTGTGGTTTTATCCAGGTAATTACAATCTTCTCAGTTCATTACATGTTCTTACATGAGTAAAATATCAAATTTTATGGGCAAGAAGACCTGAAACTGGAATTTCCAGTTTCTAACTGCCTCGTACCATATCCGAAAGTCACCTGAACAGAACATCACTCTCTGTGCAGAAGCATCACCCAACCTCTGCTAACCACTCTCATACCCTGAAGATGTCGGAGACCGGGGAAAAAGCAATGTCACATCATAATGAGCACTCCCTAGCAGTTCTCCTGAAGACTGTCCAGGAGAGAAGGGAAGTTCCTGTTCATTTCATAGATTGTGACAAGAGACCATCCCAACAAAGGAGGGCAGCCTGGACAGAGTGACTGTTGTGCTACTGCTTATGGGCAGTTTAAGAGAATCTGACAGAGGACTGTCTTGCAGGAGGTTTCATGCCAGGCATCTCCATCAGATGTTTCATAGAATCATACAGTACAGAAGAGGCCCTTTGACTCATCGAGTCTATACCACTAAAATACACTACCACTACACTAGTTCCACTTTCCTCCACTTGGCCTAGAGCCCTGAATATTATGATACTTCAAGAGCTCGTCCAAGTTCTTTATATGATTGCGAGGTTTCCCATCTCAACTACTCTCCCAGGCAATGCATTCCATAGCTCACCACCCTGTAAGTGAAAACATTTCCCTCAAATTCCCTCTGGACCTCTTGCCTTTCACTTTAAAATTTTGCTCCCTTTTTGGTCTCTGGTGCTGTGAGGCAGCAGTGCTAACCACTGTGTCACCGTGCCGCCCTTTTCACTAAAGGCTTACCTGGGACAAGGACAAAATCATAAAATATGGCCTTTTTATTTGAGCCCCCTTTTGAGTTCAGCTCACTTGCCTGCCCAGACAGGTTTACTGGCATCAACCAACATGACCACCTCACTTGGGCAGGCTTGTTTGCCCTGTCATGTTTCACGCCTAACTCGGCCAGTATTTAACAACACGGTAGACTGCATATGACAGAGCTAATCAACATGGCGGGCCTCACCCCTAACACCTTTGCACAAAGAAACGCTTTGGTTATGATGGAGCCAAGTAATTGATCAAATTTGTCCTCACCGGATCTTGTAGGAAGAAGTCTACCCCCGCAGGCATGCACATCATATACATAGTCGGTTTATAAACACATGGGACTCCTGTTTTTAACTATCAAGATTGCATCAGTGAATGTAATTCCAGAAGGCTGGAGTGTTAATACGTAGTTGTGACGTACTCATGAATCCCAGACAAAACTGAATCACCCGAAAACATTCTGAGAACTTAATAGTAATGCCTTAACACTGAATTTTTCCCTCTCACATACTATGTTTGCCTTATTGCCCTTCTAGGAGCTTCAGGGTGGGCCTGGAAAATTTCACCCATAATTAAAGTGTCTAAATTCACAACTATGAAAGTAATGACTAGATTGCGGAAAGCCAAAAGTAAACAGAAAAATAATAAGATTTTGAGAAATCAAGTAAAATTCAATAGCACAACGGTATAAAAATGTAGAAATATTAGGATGTAAGAAATAGACCACTGCCTCTTGAGCCTGCTCCATCATTCAGTAAGATCATGGCTGAACATATGTAACTTTTTCAATACAGCCCATATCTCCTGATTCTTTTTGGTATTTTTTCATCGTATGTGGGCATCACTGACTCAGTGAGTATTTAATGTCCATCCCTTAGTGCCCTTGAGAAGGTGGTTTTGAACTGTCTTCTTGAACTGTCGTGTTGTCAGTACATCCAGAGTGCTGTTAGGGGGCGTGTTAAAGGACTTTGACCTGAAGGAATAGCCATATAGTTGCAAATGAAGATGGTGGTGGTTTGGAGATGGTGGCAGTCCCACATGTCTGCTGTCCTTCTCATTCAATGTGACAGACAGAATTGGAAGTTGCTGTGAAAACAGCCTTAGTGAGTTGTTGCAGAGCGTCATGTAGATAGTGCACATTGCTGTCATGGAGAGATTGAATGTTGAAGGTGGTGCATTGTGTGCCAATCAAGTGAGCTGCTTTGTCAGCACTATGTTGAGCTTCGAGAGTTGTGGGAGCTACACACCCATCCAGGCATGTGGACAGCATTCCTTCGCATTCCTGATTTATTCCTTGGAGATGGTAGACAGGCTTTAGGTAGTCAGGAAGTAAGTTGCTCATTGCAAATAAAAGATTTCCTTGGTATTTAAGAAACTATCATTCCTAATTTTGAATTCTCAGTGACTGAGCATTCACTCCTCTCTAGGGTAGGAAGTTCCAATCATTTACAACATTTCAAGTGACAAAATTTTTTCTCATCTTGATCCTAATGGACAACATCCTATCCTGAGACTGAGCGCTCCAGTTCTAGACTCACCAACCAAAGGAAACAGCTGATCTCAGCAGGTCTGGCAGGATCTGTGGACAGAAAGAAAAAGTAATGTTTCAGATCCATTGACCCTTCTGGACCCAAAATGTTAACACTGCTTCCTCTCCACAGCTGCTGCCAAACCTGCTGCGTTTTCCAGCAATTTCTGTTTTTGTTTCTGATTTCCAGTATCCACAGTTCTTTAGTTTTTTTTTGAAACAGCCAATATGCTAGTTGCAAAGTGCTTTGGGACATCCCAAGGTCTTAGTAGTCACTATGCGAATGCAATTCTCTTTTACGTAAAGCTTACATTGAAGTATTTTTCTGATGCTGTCATATTTTGATGTGTGATATGAATTACCACACAGATTAATCACTCTCAAAGTTAGAAATTATGTAAAAAACATCATCATAGAAACACAGAAAATTAGAGCAGGAGTAGGCTATTCGATCCTGCTTCACCTTTCAATATGATCATGTCTGATCATCCAACCCAGTACCCTGTTCCAGCTTCACAAACAGAAATTGCTGGAAAAACTCATGCAGGTCTGGCAGAATCTGTGGAGAGAAAGCAGAGTTAATGTTTTGGATCCAGTGACCCTTCTTCAGAACTAATTTAGCTAGGAAAAGGTTGGTATATATGCTGAAGATGGGGAGGGGTTAGGAGAAAGGAACAAATGATAGGTGGAGATGGAGCTCAAGAGAGAGAACAACAGTTGGGAAGACAAAGGATTTGGTGAAGGTCAGCCTGAGATAATCAATTGCTGCTAATGGGGACCATTAGTAGTTGACAATAGGTTGCTGTGGTAGCAGCCCATGTGATGACAAGGCCAGGTGTGTGGGGTAAGGATATGGGAGAAGGTGCTCAAACCCTTAAATAATTGAACTCAATATTAAGTCCTGAAGGCTGCAGTTCCAACCTTCTTCACAGGTTCTTTGATCCCTTTTGTCCTAAGAACAATATCTAACTCGTTGAAAACATTCAATGTTCAATGTTTTGGCGTCAAGTCTTGAAATAAATGTGGAAAGGGTAAACTAAAAAAAAAGTATGGCATAATTTCTACTTTGAAGTGTCATGTCCTTTATTCCCTTGGCAACTATCACCATCTGGTGGTGTCTGTTTTAATTACTATTCAACAAGTATCAATTTTGTGTTAAAATCTCAACTACAGGATGAATAAAGTGCCACACTGGTCACATCATTAAAAGGTAGGCAATAAGTCAGGAGTTCCTGTCCATGGTATATACTATCCTTCTGAAATTATTTTACCATTCTTCCACTGTCATTAGGTCAAAATCCTGGAATTACCTCTCTGACAGCATTGTGGATATACCTTCATAATATAGACTACAGTGGTTCAAGGTGATGGCTCAAGATCACCATCTCAAGGACACATTTACACATGTCTGCACACTACGTGCTGGAATAGCCAGTGATACCTTATGCCAAGTATAACATTTTAGAAGTGTGTATTTCTTTGACTGTATATTGCAAAGGAAATTCATTCTGATGAGGGTTTCAGGCCAGTTTTATTCTGAATATTAAAGAGACAAACTTAAGAATTGTGCACTCTCATTGCTGAGCTTTCTTCAATGGGAGCGTGGATCAGGAAATTGCAAGCATGGACTGAAAACTCCATGGTAAGTGTGATAACATCTCTCAATAAGAGCTTTTGAAGGATGTCCCTGCTTCCCTGTTAGAGTGCACATTCTTAAATTTGTCACTTTACACTCCAAAATAGAAGACTCTCCGGTGGTTGGAGTCATACCTGACACATAGGAAGATGGTCGTAGTTGTTGGAGGTCAATCATCTCAGCTCTAGGATATCTCTGCAGGAGCTCCTCAGGGTAGTATCCTCGGCCCAACCATCTTCAGCTGCTTTATCAATGACCTTCCCTCCATCATAAGGTCGGAAGTGGAGATGTTTGCTGATGATTGCACAATGTTCAGCACCATTCGTGACTCTTCACATACTGAAGCAGTCTGTGTTCAAATGCGACAAGACCTGGACAATATCCAGGCTTGGGCTGATAAGTGGCAAGTGACATTCGCGCCACACAATTGCAAGGCTATGACCATCACTAATAAGAGACAATCTAACCACCACCCCTTGACATTCAATGATGCTACCATCACTGAATCCCCCACTATCAACATCCTGGGGTTTATCATTGACCAGAAACTCAACTGGACTCACCACATAAACACAATGGCTGCAAGAGCAGGCCAGAAACTGGGAATACTGCGGCGAGTAATTCACCTCCTGACTCCTCAAAGTCTGTCCACCATCTACAAGGCATAAGTCAGATGTGTAATGGAATACTCCCCACTTGCCTGGATGAGTGCAGCCCCAACAACACTCAAGAAGCTTGATACCATCCATGATAAAGCAGCCCACTTCATTGGCACTCCATCCACTCCCTCCACCACCGACGCTCAGTAGCAGCAGTGTGTACTATCTACAAGATGCACTGCAGAAATTCATCAAAGATCCTTGGATAGTACCTTCCACACTCACAACCACTTCCATCTAGAAGGACAAGGGCAGCAGACATATGGGAACACTAACATCTCCAAGTTCTCCTCCAAGCCATTCACCATCCTGACTTGGAGATATATTGCCGTTCCTTCACTGTCACTGGGTCAAAATCCTGGAATTCCCTCCCTAATGGCATTGTGGATCAACCTACAGCAGGTGAACTGCAGCGGTTCAAGAAGGCAGCTCACCACCGCCTTCTCAAGGGCAACTAGGGATGGGCAAGAAATGCTGGCCAGCCAGCAATGCTCAGATCCCACAAATGAATAGAAAAAAAAATATCTATGACAAGGTCCAGCATCAGACAGATTTGACTCTGGATATTTCTTAGACTCACCACAGAGCTATTCGCCAATTCTCCAAATGATACCAAGTGTCACCAGATCAGACCTTGGCTATGAGGGAAGGTCTTAAATATTAGGATCCTGCAATTTGCTTATGCCCATTTAGAGGATGGACAAACTGTTATGTCTCTGTTAAATAGTGAGGTTCAAAACCCCAATGTATTGAGCACATTTTCATCGAGTAGGTGAACCATGTAGAGTTGCCAGTGAAATGCAATGAAATACTCAGCAATTACTTGTGTCACAGTGGCCTTTAGTTAAGTGAGAAATGTGGGTGTGTGAAGCAGTCAGCTAAGAGTTAGCAGTGGCTGCTGGGGTGAGTGTTTATCAGATGGGTTAGATGGGTGATCAATATCTGACTGGCATTAGCAATGGATGGTGGGGAGGTCATCAGTAACTAATGAAGGATAGGAGAGGGGGAGCCTAATGGTTGCTAGCAGCAGGAAAACAACTGTTGGCGCAATTAATTGTTTGAGGCACAGGGATGAAACAATGGTGAACAACTGGTGGGTTTGGCTGGGCAATTGGAGGACAAAATATGCAACAGGTCCTAGCGAGGATGGCAGGAGCAGAGAACAGGATGACAGGAGGAGTAACCTGGTCATGGGAGAGATGGGGGTGGGGGTGATCCATGGCTGGCAAGGCAGGAAATGGGGTTTAGGGGAATATTGGTGAGATGGAATAAATTATTCTGACCTCATTAAATCATCCCAAATTGAATGCAGCCACCAAGGCATCCACCTTAGTCAACAATGCACTTTTGGATAGCTTCTTGTTCATCATATGGTAGCTTTATAGGCCAGTGAATTCCTAGTCGATATCCAAAGAATCTAAAAATCACACTACTAAAAGAACAATGATATTGCTCAATCTCTGCAGCTTTCTGTAGTCTTTCTCCATTTAGTGCCTCTATTCTTCCTACCATAGTGCATAACCTCACATTTCCCCACATTATATTCCATCTGCAAAATTTTTGCCCACTCCCTTAACCTGTAAATATCCCTCTTCAGGCACTTTCTGTCAATCTTGCTGCTTGCCTTCCCAACTATTTTTGTGTCATTCAAAACCTGTCTCGTATCTCCTTTCATTTGGCAACAGTAAAGATTGGAAAATGCACACCCAGTCATTCAAAGTTGCAGACTGCTTTTTTTTTCCCCTTGCTGTTTCTTGTGGCTGGTTCTGTTAACATTCTCTGCTGCACCACGTTTTACCTTGAATTGAATAATGACTGTAGGGCATTGACATACATTAATACAATATCCCTGTTGTTGGATAAGATCCTACCAAAATGCGTTTTTTTATTTGGCCATAACAAACCAAAGTGTTTAAGCTGACCAAATTTAATAAATCAGATCAGAAAGCTCACAGAAAAGAGGAACATAGGACATAAAAACAAAGGACCGGTGAGCAGGAGTAGGCCAATTTCAAATGCTTGTACTAATGTACCTAAAATGACCCTTTTGTATCTCACACTGGAGTTTATGCACAACTAACCTTGTTCGTGTTCTGTGGCCAGCACTCTATGATCTAACACTGGCACACTAGCTTCTAGCAGCTTCCCTGCTGAGCGTGAGTTTCCTCCTTCATGGAATTATGGCCCTTTTAAAACAGTATGCAGAAAAGTATAGAATCACAAATAGCTTACAGCACACAAGGCAGACATTTAGCCCAACTGCTGTATACAATTGTTCATGCTCCACATCTTCACTAGCATGTCCAGCTATGTGTCTTTATTTAGCCTAGTATTAGGGAGATCTCTGCTTTTTCCGTCTGCCAGAACCTCAGATAGAAAGATCCACAGTCTAACCATTCAGAGTAAAGCAGTTTCTTCTAAAGTCCAGATTGGATTTGTTGATGACAATCTTGGATTTTGGCCCCTAGTTTTGGTCTTCCTCAAAAGTAGAACCATCTTCTCTACATCCAACCTATTAAACCTCTAATGATTTGAAGACCTCACATAGACGCCCCTGCAATCAACTCTTTTCTAGACAGCAAAGCACCCTTCAAACTTTTCTCATGGGTTTCAACCAAAAGTCCAATATTTCCAGGCTTTAACCTTCATCATTATCATCAGAAAGCTCATTATTACAAATCACCTTGGTGATTAGATATTTGTGGTGCATGTGCTCTACATTGTGCTCTAATTCCTTGCATTTAGAAGTCAGGCAGAAACAATAGCACTTTATATTTTCCTCATTTCATTAGCTATTGAGTCCCTCACTGTGCACAAATGTTCACACTGCATTCCATCGTCAGGAGAATAGGCGAGAAACCTTTGAAGTGGCCTCTAGCTCTGTAAGCCTGCAGCCAGTCTGAAGG
>NC_063351.1:5674466-5684836 GCF_021869965.1 Rhincodon typus
CTTGTTGTCTCGGATTCTCCAGCATCTGCAGTTCCTACTATCTCTGAGCCTCTCTGCTCCTATGATGCTGCTTGGCCTGCTGTGTTCATCCAGCCCTGCACCTTGTTGTCTCGGATTCTCCAGCATCTGCAGTTCCTACTATCTCTGAGCCTCTCTGCTCCTATGATGCTGCTTGGCCTGCTGTGTTCATCCAGCCCTGCACCTTGTTGTCTCGGATTCTTCAGCATCTGCAGTTCCTACTATCACTGATAATAGGTATATTTGGCATAACATAAATTGTTGATGCTAGTTCAAAGCGCATCATGACATCCGTGTTTCTTTTAATTCTTCCCTTTTGTTTTCCCATGATAGAATTTTGAAAAGGTGATTACTGCTGTAATAGCTGTTAATTGATGTCTTATGCTGTACAATAAATACTACGAAAATACAGTTGTTAAGGGACCCCAGCACTTAGAAACTCTCCTTACATACACACACACAAACAAGCAAACAGGGAAAATACATTATTGGACAAATAATAGAAAGTCAGTTCAATGGTCTTTACTTCTCTGTTCCAATGTTGAGATGATCTTTCTTTAGCAAGCCAGACTTTGGTGATCAGTTGGTTTTCTCTGGAAGCTTAAACTGCTTTGTAAGAAGCTCAGAGTGACCAATTCACTTTGAAAATGTACCTGATTTATGTATTCAAAACTCACAGCTTAGAACAATCACATGAAAAGTATTTAGTTTTCTTCAGGTTTAAACTACTTTTTTTACTGCAGAGAGCAGGCAGCTTCTGCTGCGGAGAACAACTGTACACTTCTATGTCTTTCTCTGCCTCTGCTTGGATGTCTCTCTGTAAATTGTTTCAAGTTCGAATCTGCCTAGTTAGCTGAGAACCGATCAGCTTCACTTATAAACAACTCCCTATCCCCGATCACTGCAAGTTGTAGGAGCCCACAACCACGAGAAACAGAGTTCATAATATCTATTGAATTCTTTGCTGTGAAATTACGCAGTCATTCTGACAAATCTGGAAAATTCTTTCTCCTTGCAATCCACTGTTTTAAAGACACAAAATAAAATGATACAGTTCTTATCATAGAAAGATAGCATAGCTTCATGTGTTGCTGGAGAATTCATATAAGAAGTTGCATGTGGGGCAGAGAGGACCTGTCTAGGTTAGGACTGATTTCTTAGGTACATAGGAACAGGAGTAGGCCATTTCAGCACCTCAAGCCTGCTCTGCCATTCTAGATCATAGCTGATCATCTACTTTAGCACCATATTTCAGCACTATCACCATATTCCTCAATTCATTAATGACAAATCTATCAAACTTACTGAAAGACCGAGCTTCCATGACTTTTGAGTGGAGCCTTCTGAAAATCCTCC
This sequence comes from Rhincodon typus, assembly GCF_021869965.1. Lineage (NCBI taxonomy): Eukaryota > Metazoa > Chordata > Chondrichthyes > Orectolobiformes > Rhincodontidae > Rhincodon > Rhincodon typus. The sequence goes on from NC_063351.1 coordinate 5,675,841, forward strand.
ACCCTTTCAGTGAAGAAGTACAATCTCAACTCAGTCCTATGTGGCTTGCCTATTATTCTGAGATTTTTTGTTCTGTTTTTAGACCTCCCAGCCAGGGGAAACATCCTTCCTGCATCCAAACCAGAGAATTACAGACCAGTTGGCCTAATAACTGTGGTGGGAAAATTCTTGGAGTCTATAATCAAGGATGGCGGAACTGAACACCTTGAAATTTTTCTGTTAATCAGGGAGAGCCAGCTTAGACTCATCTCTTACAAGTCTCATTGAATTCTTTGAAGAGTTGACTTAGGTAGTATCAGTGGAATGTCTTTACATGTTGTTTATAGGAACTTCCAGAAGGCATTTGATTAAGTCCCACATAGGAGACTGTTAAATAAGCTAGAAGCCCATGAATTTGAGGGAAATTACTGATATGGCTGGGAAATTGGTTGAGTGGCAGGTGACATATATTAGGGATAATGAGTGGAAACACAAATTTGCAAAATGTGACCAGCGGTATCTCACAAGGATCCATTTTAGGGCCTCAATTATTCACATAGAATAGAATCCCCACAGTGTGGAAATTGGCAGTTCGGCACAACATAGAATAGAATCCCCACAGTGTGGAAATTGGCAGTTCGGCACAAAAAGCCCACACTAACCTTCTGAAGAGCATCCCACCCAGACCCATCCCCCTAGTGTATTTCTGTAACCCTGCATTTCCCATGGCTAATGCACCTAACCTACACATCCCTGAACACTATGGGCAATTTAGCATGGCCAGTCCACTTAACCTGCACATCTTTGGACTGTGGGAGGAAACTGGAGCACCTGGCAGAAACCCAAGCAGACACAGGGAGAATATGCCAGCTTTACACTTACAGCCGCTTGAGGCTGGAATCGAGTGCGGGTCCCTGTGCTGTGAGGAGGCAGTGCTAACCACTGAGCCACATTATTCATTAACAACTTGGATAATTGCATAGAAGGTCATATAATCGAATTTGCTGTTGACGCAAAGTTAGGTGGCATTGTAGGCAGTATAGATGACAGCATCAAATTACAAAGGGATATTGATCAACTGAATGATTGGGCAAGTGTGAGGTTATCCATTTTAGACCAAAATATGATAGATCAGGGTACCTTCTCAATGGCATGAAGTTAAATACAGTGGATGTCCAAAGAGACTTGGGGACCCAGGTGTGTACATCTTTAAAATGTCACAAATAAGTGCATAAAATAATCAAGAAAGCTAATGGAAAGTTAGGTTTTATATCTAGTGGACTGGAGTACAAGGATGCAGAAATCATGCTTCAGTAATACAAAACCCTGGTTAGACCCTGCTTGGACGACTGTGAACAGATCTGGGGACCACGTCTTAGGAAGGACATATTGGTCTTTGAGGGAGTATAATATAGGTTTACAAGAATGGTAAAATAAAACAGAGAACTGTGAATGTTGGAAATCTGAAATAAAAACAGAAATTGCTGGAGAAATTCAGCAGGACTGGTAGCATCCGTGGAGAGAAAGCAGTTAACGTTTTGAGTCCAGTGACTGTTGTTCAGAACAGTTCTAAAGAAGGGTCACTGGACTCAAAACGTTAACTCTGCTTTCTCTCCAGATGCTGCCAGACCTCCTGAGTTTCTCCAGCAATTTCTGATTGCAAGCACAATAACTGCACTTCAGGGGTTAAGTTGTGGTGACAGGTTATACAAATTAGCCCTGCTTTCTCTAGAATTTAGAAGTTTAGGGGTGATCTGATCAAAGTCTCCTAGATATTAACAGGAAAAGACAGGCTAGATAAAGATAAACTATATCCACTGGCTGGGATTCTGGAAATATGGGTCATAGTCTGAGATTTAGACTAGACCATTCAGGAGAGATGTTAGGAAGCATTTCTACATGCAGAAGTTGGTCGAGGTTTGGAACTCTCTTCCACAAATGGCTGTGGATGCTGGAGTTTGTTAATTTTAAATCAGATAGATAAAGTTTTATTAAACAAAGGTATAAAGGGATATGGGTCAAAGGCAGGTTTACGGAGTTAGGCCACAGATCAGCCATGATTTCATTGAATGATGGAACAGCATCTAGGGGTTGAATGTCCACCTATTCCTATGGTTCCATTCTGTCAATCACTTTGGGAAGGTTTTCTAATGTTGTTGGATGAAGCCGAAAACTTGTTTGGCAGGGAGAGGGAACCTGAGCATAGCTTCAGAAGGGAAGAAACAAAGGTGAAAAATCACTAAATGAAAGCTGAAATTAAAGGAAGTAAAGGCTAGAAAAAGTGATCAAAAGTTTTTAGCAGTTCTAAATAGTAAACTTTTCAGTCCAGGGAGTGAATAAGATAAATGAGTTGAATGTTGGGCCAGATTCTTGCAAGTATGCTATCATGGCTATTACTGAAACATGGCTTAAGGAAGAGCGAGAATGACAGAATATTTATAGTTACTGGATTTTCAGATGAAACAATGAGGAGCAAAGATGGGAATGAAGTCAAAGTTTGGTTAAAGAATTGATGACAGCTGCTGGAGGAGGCGATGTGTTAGAAAGAGCATGAAAGGAGATCATATGGATTGATTTAAAGAATCAAGAAAGGAAAATCATGCTAGGGTTTCAACCGATACTCAAAGCAATTCAGTTAAAGAGATATAGAAGAGCACAGATGCAGGCAAATTGCTGAGAAATGCAAAAACAATGGAGAAGTAATAGCAGAGGATTCCAACTATTCCACCATGAACTGTGCTAGAAACAGTCTAAAAAGTACCAGGGCACATAATTCTCAAAACATATTCTTAAGAACTTTGTTAACCAATATGCAACAAGCCCAGCAAAATAAGGAGCCATTTCGAACTTCATGTTGGAGAATGAAACTGGGCAGATAAAAGGGATATAAGTGGGAGAGTCTTTTGGTCATTGGCATAGATAAGTGTTTTAGTCTAGTTATGGAAATAACTTAGGATAGAATCAAGAGTAAATGATTTAACAGGAAGAAAAATCAATTTTATTGAGCTGAAATAGTGGTTGACTGGAAAATAAAGGTGTTAATGCAGTGGAGGCATTCAGGAGGAGATAGAGATGGTTCAGAGCAGATATATTCCCACAAAGAAATCGGTTGGGACCCTCAAATCTAGAAATCTTAAGATGTCAACGGGCAAACAGGAAAGGTTTAATGCAATAAAGGGAAACTTGCATTAAATGCCAAGAGATCAATACTGCAGAAAGCCTTGAGGAAGTTAGAAAGTGAAAGGCGAAATAAAAAAGACAAATCGGGAATACCAAGTTAGGGCGTGAAAAATACTAGCAAGTAAAATCAGGGTAAACCCAAAGTCGTTTATAAAGACATAAATAGCACAAGGATAACTAAGGAAATAGTGCAGCCTATAAAACAACAAAAAGGTAATTTATGTATAATGATGGAAGAAATGGACACTGATGTAGGTTTGCTTCTGTCTTGGTATTTTACTTTGATATGGTAACAACTATGTTATCTCCAGTAACATAAGAACTGGATATGGATGTTGTGATATTGAAAAATCAAACAGACATTATTTATAATGAGATATCATATACACACATAAAGTTTCACAGGTACATCAGTGTCTGTGCTAACATTAAATAATTAGATTACAGCAGAGAACAACATGCTTTTAGTAGCTTGTCATGCTTCAAATGATTGAGTTAAGATGACGTTTGCAATCTTTACTCCTCAGGTCACATGATATGATGATGCCATAAGCATTTCTCTTAAAGATACTCTAATAAATTGACTATAGGGCATAATACATCTCCATTTTTCAAAGATAAAAAATTATTCCAAACAGATATAGGCATGCCTTGTCAATTCCATAATTATATAAGCAGATAAAACCAAGTTTACTAGATTAACATTTCAAACTTCTAAGTAACACTTTAGAGATTTGACAACCTGCCCTGATCTGGTGATCATATTACATTCATCATCGCACAATTGTCATTGTCAAACTGTTCTTCCTTTTGTCATGCATGATTGGTTTGTTTTACATTGGTTTGAGCTGCTTTCTGTTTCTTCACGATATAGCATTGTGATCAGTAATGAATTACTTTGTATGATATAGGTGGGTGACATAATCTAGAAGCCTTTGCTGGGATCCAGATACTTGTACTTGGATTTAAACCTGCATTCTGCCTAGTACACACTTTTAGTTTTTCAAGATGTTTCTCAGCACCACCCTTCTGCATACTCAAAGCAGACTTGGGATTGTCCTTCGGATTTATATCCATGCTGTCAGTGTGGAGCAGGAGCAAGAGTAACACAGGGTGACAGAAGACACACCCCACTAATTGTGCTGTTGACTGCATATTTGTAAAGCCGATGAGGGCCTCACAGAATGAGCTCTATCTTCAAAGATTGTGATTGCCTATAACTGCCATTGCACACCTCAGCACAAAGTGTTTTACAGCAATTAAGTACCTCTTCTAGTGTAATCACTGTTATAATGTAAGGAAATGTGGTAGTCAATTTGCACACAACAATATGATAATGTCCACACAATCTGTTTTAGTGATGAGGCCTTGGAAAACATGTCATCCAAAATACAGCACCTCCGAGAGTGCAAATTGCTTTCTGAAATGCATTGAAGTGTCAGTTGTAATTTCGGTGGACTTGAACGTATGACCCTCTGACTCAGAGGCGACAGTGCCAACACTGAATTATGGTAGGCACCTGATGTTTTGTGTTAGATATAATGCATCTACCCACACAGAAAGCATGCAAACTGAAGCTGAAGCTGCTAGTATGCAAGAATAATGGAAACACGATCACTATTTAAATATGTCTGCGTTACTTTAGGAGTTACTTCTCTTTATACATGAGTCAAATAATGGTAATCATGTGCAATGCCATTCCTAAAGTGGTGCCTCAGACCCTCTGAGAGCTGGAGGAGACCCTCCCCAAATAAACCGGAGCTTGTCCCTAGCTGAAAACAATTAGGAAGGACAACTATTTCTAGTGTTTTTGTTGCTACTTTGATGATTTGGAGCAGGATTGGGGTGAATGACTTTACTGACCATTCTGGATTGGGAACATTTTCAGTCAAGCTTGAGAACAAGTTGTTTTGTGGTTTATTGAAAATTGAAATGTCTTTCAGTTGCTTGCTTTGTTAATTGAGTAGCTTTTGAAAAGCACTGGCTTTGAAATCTTCTTAAATACTAACATTAATTTGTAAAATAGATTGCGGGTGAAATATTAACAGAATTATGTCAGGATAATTAAAAATGATAATTAAGTAAAATAGAAACCATGTTATTGGATCATGTTTTTCTGACGATTTCTTTGAGTGTAATCTCTCTTAGGTTAAAGGGCTGTGCTTGTTTGTTACACCTTTTTAGCCATCTTCTGTAATGGCAACTTCTGACATCCTTTTCAGATTTGTCCTCCTTATCTTTGTGCAACTAAATGCATGCTGCCGTGGTGTTTCATGTTAGCCCTCAATTATTAGACTGTTCAGTCTGCCACAAGTAGTTGCAGAGTTAAACAAATTAACAATGTGCAGAAGGCCAAAATTTGAGCTGAGGAAAGAGTACATATTGGTAAGATTTGTTGCAAGACCTCTTTAACAATCTTCCATAGTTTTTTTTTGATGATTTCTTAGGTTTTATGGGAAGTTAAAGTAAAATGTTTGTATTTGTTTATTTTTCAAGTATATTTTTCTACAAAATTAAGTAAAATCAAAAAATATCTTAGAGTGAAGCTTGATAGCTTAAGATTTTCAGTCTTGTTTTAAATTCCTCATGTCCTTCATGCCTCACCCCCTCATCTTTGTACCTCCAGCCCAGAACCCTCAGATATCTGCACTACTCCAATTCTCGCCTCTTGGTGATCCCTGATTGAATCACTTCACCTTTTAGAGGCATTTCTTCACGCTGTCTCGATCCTAAACTCGGAAATCCCCCTCAAATCTTTCTATTTCTTTTGCCACTTTAAATATGCTCCTTAAAATCTATCTTTTTAAACAAGCTCGTTCTATAATCTTCTTAAAAGCTTTGTTTGATGACATTCATCTGAAGCACCTCGGGACTTTTTACTATGTTATAAATACTACATTAATGCAAGTTGTAGTTGCATGGTTTGTGTATTAAGTGCAAAGTACATCTAATATGCCTGTTAAAAAAACAAATTTATGTAATTATTGGATAAAGATAATAGAAAAGTAATTTAAGCATAGTAATAAACTGCAGTAAAACAGTACAGTCAGCTTTTAAAAATCTGATCCAAGTATTTGAAAAATACAGGAAAATGCTTGAAGCTTTACATTCTTGTAGGAGATCACATGTGAATGCCTAAATGTTTATGTCTTTTGTATAGAGAATGTTATTTTCCCTCCTCTTATTAAGTACAGCACTGTGACACAATGTTATTTTTAAATCAATGAAACAAGAAATCAAAGTTTTGTGCAGGCTTGCTGATTATTGCTTCACTGGTGTATCAGTGATGAATGGGCCCCTCTATAGTTTGTCTAATAGATTGTAATGACAACCTGTGTCGCCTCGGGGAGAATGCAAGATTTGGTTTTCCTAAGAGATTATTTCTACACAAGAACGTTATCAGTCTTCATTTAAATTGCCAGATTATTTCTGCAACACAGAGAAAAACAAAGAAATTCAACTTTACAGAACAAGTTATGATTTGCTTTTGAATTTTCTCCATTAATTTTCTTTGTACATTCAGGATTTTTTTCTTTGCCTGATGCATTTTAATATGATCCTCAGAACTAGTGAGCTTGCGCAAGGTTGAAGTGAGGTAAGAAAATAACTTGCATTTTGTGATTGTGATTCCAGCGTGGAACCTGGCTTGACAGATCATAAGTATAATTTTGCAATTTGGTTACTGTGGTGGTTCGTCACAGAATGTATTCACAAAATGCTACCAATGCTCTTTAACACAAGACACAGTTTATTAAACAAAAGAAAAAAAACGTTGTATAGGATTTTAACATAAGCAGGAAGAAAAAGTTTCAATCTGTTTCTTCAAAATTCTTCACGGGTTCTCAATCCCAGTGAAAATGTTCTCCTCCCACCTCAACTCTTTAATGTCTTACTTAAAAATGACTCTTTCTAGTCTTGATGGCTCAGAGATTACTTTCCATTTCCAATCACCTAAACCTCTTTTCAGTTTTTGGTTTTCATTTTTTCAGTTTTGACAGCTTGAAAACCACATATCTATTTTGCCTCTACCATAAACTGCAAATTCCAAAACAATAATGCTATAGTATACAATATTACACCTTTATCTCAGTTTGTGTAGCATTTTTCATAATGTGCATATGTCCCAAAATGCTTCACAGCCATTAATTGCCTTTTGAAGTGTAGTCACTGTTGTATTGTATGAAGCGTGGCAGCCAATTTGGATACATCGAAATCCCACAGACAGAAATGCCATATTGACCACGTAATCTTATTGTAAGATCAGTTTACACCACAGCTTATCATGGTGTAAGATCCATCTGGTAGATTTTCTGCTAACATCCTCTTTCCTGTTTGGAACCTATAGAACCTGTTTGGTCTAGTGTGATAAACCATTTTGTATACTAATGAAAGAGACTATTGTCTTAAGCAAGTTGTAGTTTATTGCATGATAGCAACTCATTGCAGGTTATGTTGGTCTGATAGACATTGTTAATGAAACTTTGGGAAGATGTCAAGTTTTATTCAATCAAAATCTAAAATATTGCCTCACCTATGTCTATGTGACATTAACACTTTAGGCGGTGCTGAATGCATTCCTCAGCAGTAGCCAGGACTTAACATTTTTTTCAATGACTCCTCTTGAAATTTTCTTAAAGGCTACAATTTTTTTTTAATTTTGGGTGCTAACTTTTGATTTGCAGGGGCTGCTTTTACATTCTCATTAAATGGTACAGTCACTTAGCAATGCTGACTTTTGTATCTGTGTTGACATTTTGCAGATTTGGACTTACATATTTGAAGAATTTATCACTATCTTAATAAGCATCAACACTCCACTAAGCTTAAAGCCACAACACACAAGGAAAACATTAATTTCCTAGACACCACAGTATTTAAATTGGCACAAGGTAACAAGCGTATGTTGGCAGCAAGTATGTATTGTTTTTTTAAAACTGACATATTTCTACACAGAAAATGGCATCACTATAAACATGCTTTCTGTAGACTGGTGGAATGACAGCTAAACTGTTGCATTTTTTTCTCACATCAAGTAATTCATAGCATGTAAGACATTTTGAAATGCGACAATGTATAAATGCAAATCCATTTGAAAGAAAACCGTTCAACATTAAATTATCCAATTTGCTGTCTTAATTGCAATCTTATCCGCTATATTTTCCTCACACTTGAGCTCGTGAACTACAGCTCAGTGTAGAGACTCCACATTCATTTGTAAGAAAGTCATTACCTCAGTTTTCCTTTCCCAGTTAGCTAAATATTCTTTTTTGATCAGAAGTTTAAATTTTTAAAACTATTTTAAAAATCAATTAAAACAGTTTCCTATTCTTTCCTGCATGTCAGTCACCTTTCATCCTCTCTCCCTCCTCCATCTCCTCTTCCCCCTCCATGCAGCTCCTAACACTGTGTAGTTCTGCTCTCCTTCAGGGGCTCCTACCCTCCAAACTTCACCACCTCCTATGGTCCAACCCCTTCCCAACCACACATGGCTCCTCTTCACATTTGCAGCTCCTCTCCTCCCCAACAGCTTTTCCTCCTGTCACCAGCAGCTCCTCCCACTCCTCAGTTTCTCTCTCCTGTTTTCAGACTTACTTCCCTCCCTTTCCTCTCCCTCAGGCCCTTGGCCTTGATCTCCAGCCCAGCGGCCAGGATTCTGGCCCCTATTCCTCTGGCCATGCTGACTTCAGCCACTTACCTTGGCAGATCTGCCCATTGCCCCCACCCGGTGTATTTTGAAAATTGGCATTGACTCTCTCTTACACCCTTATTTATAAAAATGATCGAGAGGTAAACACTGTCTAGAACATCAAAGAGAGCCTCAGTATGGAGCTGGAGGA
>NC_063351.1:5685336-5700554 GCF_021869965.1 Rhincodon typus
ACACACACACACAGAGTCTCTCTCTCTCACACGCACACACACACACAGTCTCTCTCTCACAGACACACAGTCTCTCTCACTCATACAGACACACAGTCTCTCTCACTCACGCACACACAGTCTCTCTCTCACACACACACACACACACACACACAGTCTCTCTCTCTCACACACACACACACACAGTCTCTCTCTCACACACACACACACAGTCTCTCTCTCACACACACAGTCTCTCTCTCTCACACACACACACACACACAGTCTCTCTCTCGCACACACACAGTCTCTCTCTCTCGCACACACACAGTCTCTCTCTCTCGCACACACACACAGTCTCTCTCTCTCGCACACACACACAGTCTCTCTCTCTTTCTCACACACACAGTCTCTCTCACACACACACACACAGTCTCTCTCTCACACACAGTCTCTCTCTCACACACAGTCTCTCTCTCACACTCACACACAAAGACACACAGTCTCTCACACTCACACACAAAGACACACAGTCTCTCACACTCACACACACACACTCTCACACACAGACACAGTCTCTCTCACACACACACTCTCCCACACACACACAGTCACTGGCAAAAGGGTATAAAGTCGCTGTTCCATTTACAAGTCAACATTGGAGTTATGTTCCCTGGTTGGGTCCTCTTATACATTTTATTAAGAATTCAATAAGTATTTTCCACATCATCATACTGTCACCTTTTTCTATAAAAATATGTATGAACAATGTTCATATTCGCAGGCAATGTCTCATCCAAATTTCCTTTGTATTGGGCAGGCTGCAAACCGCTAAGTCTACTTTTTTGTCCATGGGCAGTTTATGTTTTAAAAGCTCTGACTTGCATTATGCTGGAAATTCCACCTCTTGGGCTGAGAGAGTTGTGAATGGCCTGCTTAGTACAATACATTCCAGATTGCTGTGCAGGTACACAAGTGCATGTTAGAGAGAACAGCAGTCGTACGATGCCAAATGTGGAAGGAATAGAAATTAGGGGTGCACAAGAGAAGTTGGAGGAGGGCACAGTTCTCGGATGGTTGTCAGGCTGGAAAAATATACAGAGATAGTGAGCAGCCTGGCCACAAAGATATAGGAAAACAAGAGTGAAAAATTTAAAATCAAGGCAGCATAGAACTGGCAGGCAAATGGGATAAGGTACAAGTTAAGATATAGACAGAATTTTCAATGAATTCAAGTTTACAGAAGTAATATAAATGTCTCCCTCCCTCTTTATCAATATTTGCAGCAGTTCCTTCCCGACTGTTGCTGTTTGGTTATGCAGTCTCCGCATTAACACAAGTAACCTTGTGTATGTTGTACACTGCTGCTTTTGTGCAGTGGTGTTTATGGAGACAGTGAATATCGAAGATGGTAAATGGGTCGTCAAACAGGTTGGAGGCTTTATCCTGGATGGTGTTGAGCTTCTTAAGTGCAACCAGAGCTGTACTCATACAGGTAAGCAGGCAGCATTTCTGAAGAAGGGTCTAGGCCCGAAACATCAGCCTTCCTGCTCCTCTGATGCTGCTTGGCCTGCTGTGTTCATCCAGCTGTACACCTTGTTATCTCAGCATTCTATCACTCTTGATTTGTCTATTGTAGATGGTGGATAGGCTTTGGGAAACCAAGATATTATTTGTCGCAGAATTGCCAGCCTCTGGCCTGTTTTTGTACCACAGTATTTATAGATCTCGTCTCGTTCAACTTCGGGTCAATATTAACCCCCAGGATGTCGATACTGGAGTAGCAATGGTAATGCCATTGAATGTTAAGGAGAGGTGGTTAGAGTGTCTCGTGCTGGAAATGGTCATTGCCTTGCATTTGTGTGGTGCAAATGTTATTTGTTGCTTAATATCGAAGCCTGGATGTTGTCCAGGTCTTGCTGTAATTGGAATTGCATTGTATCAATATCTGAGGAGTAGTGGTTGGTGCTGAACATTATGCAATCATCAGTGAAAATCCACAAGTCTGACCTCATGATAGAATCATACTCATGAATGAAGCAACTTTTGGAACGCTGCATTCAGTTTTGATCTCCCTGCTAAAGGTAAGATGTTGTAAAACTTGAAAGGGTTCAGAAAAGATTTACAAGGATGTCGCCACGGCTGGAGGGTTTGAGCTATCGGGAGAGCCTGAATAGAGTGGGGCTATTTTCCCTGGAGCATCGGAAGCTGAGGGGTAACCTTATGGAGGTTTATAAAATCATGACGGGCATGGATAGGGTGAATAGTCAAGGTCTTTTTCCCAACGTAGGGGAGTCCAAAACTGCAGGTCATAGGTTTAAGTTAAGAGGAGAAAGATATAAAAGGGACCTGAGGGGTAGATTTTTCACACAGAGGGTGGTGCATGTATGGAATGAGGTGCCAGAAGAGGTGGTGGAGGCTGGTACAATTACAACATTTAAAAAGCATCAGGATGGGTACATGATTAGGAAGTGTTTAGAGGGATATGGGCCAAATGCTGGAAAATGGGACTAGATTAATTTAGGGTATCTGGTCGGCATGGACAATTTAGACTGAAGGGTCTGTTTCCATGCTATCTCTATGACTCTATAACTGAAGACAGAATCAGAATCTCACAGTACAGAGAGGTCAACTGGCCCATCAGATCTGCCCTGGCTCTGTCAAAGAACTCTTCAATTAGAGCACAGAAATGGACCTTTCTGTCCATGCAAATGAACTGACACCCCCTTCTTTACTCAACCTTGTCCTCGGATTGGTCATAATAAGGTTAATTTGATGCCCCCCCACTTAGAGTACATTATGTGCCCTTGCCACCCTCAAACCTTGCTGCAAGTCGTATTCTATACGAAGAACTGCTTGAGAACACTACTCAATATGCTTTGCTATAACAGTGTAGAGCTGGAGGAAGACAGCAGGCCAGGCAGCATCAGAGGAGCCGGAAAGTTGACGTTTCGGGTCGGGACGTTTTTTCAGAAAATGCCTTGCTGATAGATTTAATGGAATGGAGGTGCAGCATTGGTAACAAAGATTTGGCGTGTAAGAGGAGCGGCTGTTTTGAAATCAGAGGTAATAGACAAATTGTGTACACGATGTGGATTCAGTTTCGGCGACAACTTTTAAGGTTGGTAACAGAGGCTGGTGAGGTAGGAATGGATACTGAGGTAAAGGACTAAAAGCTTGGTCGGTGGCTAAAGGAAAGTGATTGCAGAAGCTGGTGTCTAGAGACTGGGACAAAGGGAGTGAAGATCTGGTTCCAGAGGTAGAGAGAGACAGGAAATACAGATAAAGAGATGACTCCGGCATTTAACTGGTGTACTCCAGACCCTCACTTTGGCTCTCACCGACACCCCTAATTTGTGTGTGTGTTGGTGTCTTTTGCAAAACTGCAAAACCTTTATAGAGGTTTAGATAGTCTGTAAAGGAAACAATCGAGAACTCTCCGGTTGATCGATGCAGGATCCCACGGGAAGAGAACGGAAAACCTGGGCCCTTCCGCTACTCCTCACCCGAAGCCCGTGCCACTCACCTTGGGCTCCGGCGGCAGGTCGCCTCCCATCGACCGGTGGTTTGGATCGCTCCCGGGCCAACGTTTCAATCCCGGCAACCAGAGTTCAAACTTCCCGCTCCCGGGCTAACGGTCGAATCGCGCGCGTCTCCCCGGACACACAAGTTCCGGGAACATGCGCCGCACTCCCACCTCAGCTGCAAACACAAAGGGCGGAGCGTGCTCGCTGTAACTGTCGCTGACTAAATCACAGCATTACCACCTGGACGGCAGATTAATATTGTTCTACATTTGTGTGTGTGTGTGTGTTGCAAATAGCTTATTGCAGGCGAACCTATTCCTCAATTGATCGGACAGAGTCACTAACTGAGGCTGAAAATTACCTCCCTTCTGCGGTAGAACCGTGTCGGCATGCATTTGCACACCACAGAGAGTCGCGTAGTTATATATTTTCAGAAAGCCGGTTTTTTAAAAGAAAAAAAGTTATTTGGAAACAGTTTAAATCACGCAGTCTGCTCATTTGAAATGATCGTGTTATGCAGCCAACTCTAGATGCACCATTCCTTCGTTTCACCCGCGTAGAGAGGGCTGATTATGAATGGAAGCGCAGTGTTGCTTGAACTGTGACAGTGCACGTGAGATTGTGACCGTTGGAGGTGACGGTGCGCGAGCGAGATTGTGACCGTTGGAAATGGCGGAACGTGGCGGAGAGTGTGCGCTTAGGTTCGGCGACGTGTCACTCGGTGTGGGAGCAATACTGAGGAGCAGCAACCCTCGGTGCTAATAACATGACCGGGTAAAGCAGGTGAATGCGAGCGGAGTGACCCCATGTACCTGGACGCCTTCACAGAACTGTGAAAGCGTAGAAAGAGGCCAATCGGCCCGTCGTCTCCGCATCGCCAACCTAAACGGGCATTTCATTAAGGGCCATTCTCCCGCCGTTTTCGTGTAACCCTGCGCGATATTCCGTTTCAGATACCGTTTCTTAATGTCCTCATTGAAATTGCAGCTTTGAATGAATACGAAATTCTTGAATAAAATGCTGGATGTTGGAAATCTGAAATAAAGGTAGAAAGTGCCGGAGAGTCACAACAGGCCTAGCAGCAACTGTGGAAAGGAAGAGTTGAAGTTTCGAGTCCATTGACTCTTCTGGAACTAAAAAAAAAGTCATGCTGGAGTTGATGGTGTCAAACCTGATGGGCTTCTCCAGCACTTTCTGCTTCAAATTTATATACTCAACGCGAGCATGGCTAATGCACCTTCAGCCGTATCTATTGATTGTGCTACTGCCATAGACTTATAGCTGCATTTCACGGCTTCCATTTACCCTGGATTCTGTTGGGCGTTTGGACAGCACTCTTTGAGGCTACTGTATATAGCTAGGTTGCTTCTGGTCCACGCCTGCTGTATCTGTCTCTCATCTTTATCTAATGGAAACTCTCCCCCACACAAAACAAGTCTTATAAACGTTTTATTTTATGTCCTAATCCACATTATACTAATTATTAGCTCTCCAGTAGTTTTTCCCCATTATTTAATTAAGTCCTCATAATCTCAACAGATGTAAAAGTACTCTCATTATCATTAACATATGCACTTCCCATGTGATAAATTTAGTAGAATGCTTTGAAGAGGTAGTAAGCAGGATAGTTAAAGGGGAGGCAGTAGATATAACATATTTAGATTTCAGAAGGCATTTGACCACGTACCACACGTAGGCTATTTAATAAGAGCCTATGTGTTGGAGATGGTATATTAGCATACTGGATTGTCTAACTAATAGAAGACAGAATTGAGCTTAGGGGACATTTTCAGAATGGCGACCTGTAACTAGTGGAGTGGCACAGGATCCAGGCTGGGAACACAGTTAGTTACAATATATACAGTACTAATAATTTAGAAGAGGAAAGTAAATGTACCATAGCCAAGTTTGTAAATGACACTGAAATGGGTGGAAAGGCATGTGGTGAGGATGATACAAAGAATCTACAGAGATATAAAGACAGGACAAGCAAGTGGGCAAAGTTTTGGCAGATGGAATACAATTTAGAAAATTGTGAAATTGTGCACTTTGGCAGGAAGAATAAAGATGCTGGATATTATTTAAATGGGGAAGAACTACAGAAATGTGGAATACAAAGGGATTTGGAAGTGAATTTGTCGAATCCTTTACCACAGACGGCTGAAGAGGCTGAGACATTAAGAACATTCAAGGTTGAGATAATTTTTTAATCAGTAAATGATACAAGGATGATGAGGAGCGACCAGGAAATTGGAGTTGGGATCAGATCAGCCTGATCACTTTGAAAAGCAGAGCAGACTCAAATAGTTGAATGACCTACTTCTGCTCCTTCATCTTACAGTTTTATATTGTACTAATCTCCACCACATTCTCAGGCTGTGCATTCCAGAACTTGATCACCCACGGCATGAGCAAAATTTTTCCCATTGCTTTTGCACCTTTTCCAGTTAGATTAAATCTTTGCCTGTCTTGATACTTTCATGAGCGGGACCAGTTCCTCTCTAACTTTCCCTGTTCAGATCCCTCACGATTTTGAATACCCCTATCAGATCCGTCTCAGTACTCTCTTCTTTGAAAACAATCCTAACTTCTCCAATCTATCTCAGTAACTGAAGTTTCTCATTGCTGGAGCCATTCTGATAATTCTTTCCTGACTCTCTCCAATATCTGCACATACTTCTTCAACCGCATGCCCAGAAGAGTACACAGTTATCTGAGGCTGAACCTGTGTTATACAAGTTCAACATAAACATCTTAATCTTGTATGCTATGCCCCAATTAATAAAGCCTAGTATGCATTACTAACTGCCACCTTCAGTGACTCATGTACATATACATGCAGGTCCTTCTGCTCCTTCACCTCTAGAATTGTCACATTTATTTTGCATGGCCTTTTCATGTTCACCCTATCAAAATAAATCACCTCACATTTATCTGCATTGAATTTCATCTGCTACCTGTCTGCCAGGTACCTTTTGAGGTTTTACATCATCCTCCACACAGTTTACAATACTTCCAAGTTTTGTACCACTGACAAGTTTTGAAATTGTGCCCTGTACACCAAGATTTAGGTTGTTTTATATACATATATATATCAGGAAGAGCAAGGATTCTAACGCAAACCTTTCTCCAGCCCAAAAATAATCCATCAATCATTACTTACAGTTTCCTGTCACTGAGTCATTTTCATCTCAATGTTGCATGTCCCATTTATTCCATGACCCATACCTTTGCTCACAAGTTTGTTGTGAAGCATTGTGTCAAATGCATCTTATAAGCCAACATGCAGCACATCAGTGTCAACAGCATTGGCCCCATATTGTACTCCATGCTTTTGTTTAAAGAGGCAGAATGCCTGGACATGGTCTTTCTTTTTGCGGAAAGCATAACCCTGCATGTGAATATATATATAGAACATAGCAAGAAGAATTGTACCCGATTAATAATCTTAAATGATTGTCAGTGTAAAAGCCTAGAGAACAATAGCTGCTTTGGTTGAGGTGTTGCCATGGAAAATGCACAATCAGAGCTAACTGGGCAAACAGCACTCTGTTTCTCATACAGTATAAATTGTTATTCCCTTTAAAATTTGGTATTCTTACATCTATCCTGATAAGTGCAAATCAAAAATCCTTTGCAGCATGTCTATTTTTTTCCAGCAGTGTTCAAGTTCTGAACTACCAAGTGGCTAATTGTACTATTTGTATTACTAGATGTATTCAGAAGATTTTTATTAGCCAATGAGTAATACAGCCAACAAGGAAAGGGACAGTTCTGGAATTAATTTAGAGAATAATTGTGTGCATGTAGAAAATGTAACAGTGATAATAATTTAGTTAGATTTAGCATAGTTATGGAAAAGAACAGAGAAAAAGATCAAGAGTAAAAGTTCTTAATGGGGGAAAAGCCCATTTCATTAAGCCAATTACACTATCTAAGTGATCACAAGCGTATGAAGTAGGATAAGGTAAAGAAAGTAAATGTACAGTACATAAAGTTTAGCTCAAAACTGCGGAAAGCTTAGAGGAGTATAACAAGTGCAGGGGAAAAAAATAAAAAAAGGAAGTAAGCAAAGCAAAGAGAAGGCATCTAAAAGTATAAGCAATTAAAATCAAGGCAAATAAGGCTTGACAGGGTAGATGCAGGAAGGATGATTCTCTTGGCAGGGGGAGAGTGGTCTGGAACCAAGAAAGACAGTTTCAGAATAAGAGGTTATTTAGGACAGAGATGTATTTCTTCATTCAGAGAGTGATATAACTTTAGAATAAGTCAATGAATATATTCAACGTAGAAATCAAATGGGGTTTGTGTGGAAAATGGCATTGAGGTATAAGTTAAGTCATGATTTTGTTGAATGGTGGAACTGACTTGAGGGGTCAAATTGCCTACCCCTGCTCTTATCACCTAAACTCTATAAACTTGTAATGGGAAAACATAAGGCCTCATAGAGATAGAAAAAGTAACTGAGTATTGAGGTAGGAGATGTGGGCATGGTTATTAATAAATATAGTGTGTCTGTCTATACAGAAGTGTGTTTTGAAGCAAGGGAATGGCAATCCTTCCAAGCTATGTTGATGGAAGGGAGGGTACTAGGGGAAAATTGGATGAACTGGGGATAACTGGAGTGGATTTTGGCCCTCAAAATGGGATTGGTGGATTTAACTCCTTTTGCCTATGACACTTTAAAAAATACGTATCCCAAGGCAGCAACTGTGTCGATTACACAGAAAAAGGCCATTCAGTTCAATCAGCCTATTTTTGTGGGCATGTATCAAACCAATTACGAGTAGTTATTAGCATCTTGCTTGCCAATTAGGACCTTGGAATGTTTGAACCTGTTAGTAGTGAATTCACATAGATGGGTTGGTGTCAGTCCCACATTCCACTATTCTAAGTTAAGTAATTTCTTTCATGGGATGTAGGAATCATTGGTAAGGCCATCACAGGTTGCCCATCCCTAATAGCCCTTGAACTGTGTGTTTTTTTTCTCTATTCACTTGTGGGATGTGGGCGTCGTTGACTGGCCAGCATTTCTTGCCCATCCCTAGTTGCCCTTGAGAAGGTGGTGGTAACCTGCCTTCTTGAGCCGCTGCAGTCCTCCTGCTGTGGATTGACCCACAATGCTCTTAGTGAGGGAATTACAGGATTTTGACCCAGCGACAGTGAAGGAGCGGCGATATATTTCCAAGTCAGGATAGTGAGTGGCTTGGAGGGAAACTTGGAGGTGTTGGTGTTCCCATATGTCTGCTGAACTTGTCCTTCTAGATGGAAGTTGTTGTGGGTATGGAAGGTACTATCCGAGGATCATTGATAAATTTCTGCAGTGCATCTTGTAAGTAGTACACACTGCTGCCACTGAGCGTCGGTGGTGGAGGGAGTGAATTCTTGTGGATGTCGTGCCAATTAAGAGGGCTGCTTTGTCCTGGATGGTGTCAAGCTTCTTGAATGTTGTTGGGCTTGCACTCATCCACGCAAGTGGGGATTATTCCATCATACTCATGAGTTGTGCCTTGTAGATGGCGGACAGGATTTTGAGGAGTCAGGAGGTGAGTTACTCGCCG
Source organism: Rhincodon typus (assembly GCF_021869965.1). Lineage (NCBI taxonomy): Eukaryota > Metazoa > Chordata > Chondrichthyes > Orectolobiformes > Rhincodontidae > Rhincodon > Rhincodon typus. Next base: position 5,694,404 of record NC_063351.1, read on the forward strand.
CAGTATTCCTAGCTTCTGGCCTGCTGTTGTAGCCACTGCATTAATGTGGTGGGTCCAGTTGAGTTACTGGCTAATGGTAACCCCAGGATGTTGATGATGGGGGATTCAGTAATGGTAATACCATTGAATGTCAAGGGGCAGTGGTTAGATTGTCACTTATTGGTGATGGTCATAGCCTGGCATTTGTGTGGTGGGAATGTCACGTGCCACTTATCAGCCCGAGTCCAGATCTTGTTGCATATGAACATGGACTGCTTCAGTATCTGAGAAGTCACAAATGGTGCTGAACCTGGTGCAATCATCGGTGAATATCCCCACTTCTGACCTTATAATGGAGGGAAGGTCATTGATGAAGCAGCTGAAGATGGTCGGGCCTAGGACACTACCCTGAGGAACTCCTGCAGAGATGTCCTGAAGCTGAGATGATTGACCTCCCACAACCATGACCATCTTCCTATATGTCAGCTATGACTCCAACCACCGGAGCATTTACCCCCGATACCCATTGATTCCAGTTTTGCTAGGGCTCCTTGATGCCACACTCGGTCGAATGCAGCCTTGATATCAAGAGCTGCCACTCTCACCTCATCTCTGGAATTGGGTTCTTTTGTCCACGTTGGCTCTGGCGGAACCCAAACTGGGCGTCACTGAGCAGGTTATTTCTGAGCAGGTACTGTTTGGTAGCACTGTTGATGACACCTTCCATCACTTTACCGATGATCGAGAGTAGACTGATGGGGCGGTAATTGGCCAGGTTGGATTTGTCCTGTTTCTTGCGTACAGGACATACTTGGGAAATTTTCCACATCGTCGGGTAGATACCAGTGTTGTAACTGTACTAGAACAGCTTGGCTAGGGGAGCGGCGAGTTCTGGAGCACAAGTCTTCAGTACTATTGCCAGAAAGTTGTCAGGGCTCGTAGCCTTTGCAGTATCCAGTGTCTCCACCCGTTTCTTAATATCATGTGGAGTGAATCGAATTGGCTGAAGACTGGTATCTGTAATGCTGGGGACCACTGGATCATCTACTTGGCACTTCTGACTGAAGATTGCTGCGAATGCTTCAGCCTTATCTTTTGCGCTGATATGCTGGGCTCTTCCATCATTGAGGATGGGGATATTTGTGGAGCCTCCTCCTCCAGTGAGTTGTTTAATTGTCCACCACCATTCACGACTGGATGTGGCAGGACTGCAGAGCTTAGATATGATCCGTTGGTTGTGAGATCGCTTGGCTCTGTCTATCGCTGCTTTCGCGGTTTGGCGTACAAGTAGTCCTGCTTGGTGGCTTCACCAGGTTGATACCTCATCTTAAGGTATGCCTGGTGCTACTCCTGGCATGACTTCCTGCACTCTTTGAACCAGGGTTGATCCCCTGGCTTGATGGTAATGGTTGAGTTGGGGGATATGCTGGGCCATGAGGTTACACATTGTGCTGGAGTACAATTCTGCTGCTGTTGATGGCCCACAGTGCCTCGTGGATGCCCAGTCTTGAGTTGCTAGATCTGTGCGAAGTCTGTCCCATTTAGCACGGTGATAGTGCCACACAACACAATGGAGGTTGTTCTCAATATGAAGGCAGGACTTAGTCTCCACAAGGACTATGCAACAGTCACTCTTACCGATACTGTCATGGACAGATGCAGCTGCAGCTGGCAGGCTAGTAAGGATGAGGTCAAGTATATTTTTCCCTCATGTTGGTTCCCTCACCACCTGCCGCAGACCCAGTCTAGCAGCTATGTCCTTTAAGACCCGACTAGCTTGATCAGTAGTACTGCTGCCGAGCCACTCTTGGTGGTGGACATTGAAATCCCCCACCCAGAGTGCATTTTGTGCCCTTGCTATCCTCAGTGCTCAGTGTTGTTATACCACTGTGCCGCCCCCTCTACTAGGTCTGCCCTGCCAGTGGGTCAGGACATATCCAGGGATGCTGATGGTGGTGTCTGGGACATTGTCTGTAAGGTATAATTCTGTGAGTATGACTATGTCAGGCTGTTGCTTAACTAATCTGTGAGACAGCTGTCCCAATTTTGGCACTAGCCTCCAGATGCTAGTGAGGAGGACTTTGCAGGGTCAACAGGTCTGTTTCTGCGGTTGTCTTTTCCGGTGCCTACTTCGATGCCAGGTGATCCATCCTGTTTCTTTGAGTCTTTGTAGCAATTGGTACATCTGAGTGGTTTGTTGGGCCATTTCAGAGGGCAGTTGAGAGTCAACCACATTCCTGTGGGCCTGATGTCACATGTAGGCCAGACCAGGCGAGGGTGGCAGATTTCCTCCCCTGAAGGACATTCGTGAACCAGATGGGTTTTTCTGACAATCGGCGATGATTTCATGGTGATCAGTAAATTCTTAATTTCAGACTTTTTTTTAATTTCAAATTCCACCATCTGCCATGGTGGGATTCGAACCTGGGTCCTCAGAACATCTGGGTTTTTGGATTAATAGTCTAGCGATAACACCACTATGTCATCGCCTACGGTTTTGCTGGGCCGTACTAGAGGTAGTTAAGAGTGAACTGCACTCCTGTAGGTCTGGAGTCCCATGTAGGCCAGATTAGGTAAGAATAACAGGTAATAATATCAAGTAAAAATTCCCATGACCATGACTGAAATTACAGATTAAAGATAGGTCAGTCATTGGTGGGCAAGTTGAGTGGCTTCTTAGATTCTGCCATAAGGATTGGGATTGGAGTCACAATAGTGAGTCAGATAAAAATGGCAGCTTTTCTTCCCTAAAGAAAATAAGTAGTTCATTCAGCTTTAATTGACAATCCAACAATTCTGCAGTCATTTTTATTTTCTGTTTTTTTGTTTAAAAACTAGATTAAAATTTGCATACTGCCAAAATGGGATTTTAGTTGCATTCTCTGAGCTGCTTAGTTCAAAGTTCTGGAATTTTTTTTCTTCTTTCATTCTTGCCATCACTAGTTGCCCTTGAACTGAATGGTTTACTGGTCCATTTCAGAGGGCAGTTAAGAATCAACCACATTGCTGTGGATCTGGAACTGTATGTAGGCCAGACTAGGTGAGAATGGCAGACTTCCTTCCCTAAAGTATATTAATGAACTAGATGGAGTTCAACAACAATTCACAATAGTTCTGTTGTCACCATTACTTTCAATTCCAGACTTATTGACCAAATTTAGATTCTATCTGCTGCCACGATAGGATTTAAACCTTTGTCTCCAGAGCATTAGCCTGAGCTTCTAGACCATAAGAACATAGGATATAGGGGGAAAATTAGGCCATTCGGCCCATCGGGTCTGCTCCACTATTCGATCCTGACTGATATCTTTGGCTCGTTGATCTATGTAGTATTTGCAATGAGGTCAGCCAGGTGGACCTGATAGAATATGAGTTCCCTGACTGAGGCTGTTACTGTGGTCCAATCAGGGAGCCCTGGCTGGCAGATAAAAAGAGGAGCATCAGACTTTCTGGTGCAAGAGGTCCTGGGTTCAAATCCCATACGAGCACTATTTTGAAACTAAATCCCATACGAGCACTATTTTGAAACTAAACTCTGGCCCTGCCACTTTTGGGGCTCTTGTGGCACAGTGGTAGTACCTCTGAGGAGGTCTGGGTTCAACTCCCACCTGCAGAGGTGGGTAGTAGATTTCTGAATAGGTTGATATCAAAAACATCCACTTGGAAGGGGCCCTCAGTGGTGCAGTGATGGTAACCCTACCCCTAGACTGGGACACCCGGGTTCAAGTCCCACCTACTCCAGAGGTGTGTAATAAAATCTCTGAACAGGTTGATTAGAAAAATAGTTCACTGAAAAAAAAGATGAGTTTCTCAATCCCAATCTCCTGCCTTCTCTCTGTAACCCTTGAACCCCCTACTAATCAAGAACCTATCTAACTCTGTCTTAAAGGCACTCAATGACTTGGTGTTCACAGCCTTCTTCAGCAATGAGTTCCACAGATTTGCCATCCTCGAGCTGAAGAAATTCCTCCTCATCTCAGTTCTAAATGGTTGTCCCTTCACTCTGAGGCTGTGCCCTTGTGTCCTAGTCACTTCTACTAGTGGAAACATCTTTTCCACGTACACTCTATCCAGACCTCTCAATATTCTGTAAATTTCAATCAGATCTCCCCTCATCCTTTTAAACTCCACTGAGCACAGACCCAGAGTCTTCAGCCGCTCCTCCTAATGACAAGCTCTTGCTGCTCACGATAATCCAAATGCGGTCTGACCAGAGCTTTGTTCAGCCTCAGCAATACATCTCTGCTCTTGTATCCTAACCCTTTTGAAATGAATGCTATCACTGCATTTTCCTTCCTATTTGCCAACTGAACCTGCATGTTAACCTTAAAAGAATCCCAAACTAGGACACCCAAGTCACTCTGTGCTTCAGTTTTCTGAAGCCTTTCCCCATTTAGGAAGTAGTCTATGCCAAAGTGCATAACTTCACACTTTTGCATATTGTTTTCCATCTGCCACTTTTTTGCCCATCCTGCAGCCTCCCAGCTTCCTGTCCCTGCACCTACCTTTTATGTCATTTGCAAACTTAGCAACAATGCCTCAGTTCTTTCATCCAGATTGTTAATGTATATTGTAAATAATTGGGTCCCAATACTAACCCCTGTGAAACTCCACTAATCCAGTAACATAGAAGGAGTCCAATCATATCAGAAAGTGGGAACAGGCAAATACTATTTTCAGGCTTGTAACCTATGGTGATAGCCCTGAGCCCCTTAACTCATCTCAGAAACATCTGCCTTTGCATGATGTGTAATACAGCCAGGAATGGTACTCTGAGAAATCAAATCAAATCATGTGAACATTGCACAGCATCAAAAAGAAGCCCTCTATTTTGTTCTTGCCATTTTATCTCTTTGTCCTCTGCCTGTTTGAGCCATTTCATAAGATTACTAACACCCATAGATGTAGTTTGCTGATCTATATTTAAAGATCATAATGTAAATAATGTAAAGGTGAGCAATGATGAATAAGTTTAAGGAACAGTAAACTCTTAAATCACTGAAACTAATTTTGGCTCAGTCCTTTCTGCAGAATGTAAATTTGCTTGTTCTGATTGGAAACTTTTTTTTCTAATGTTAAGACTGCCTCACTCTTCTCTAAAATGCTGTGACTGTTTGGCTTCAGGCATATCCATCAATCATCCAGCATGCTTCATAAATTGCATTACATTGAGCTCAAACACCCTGTGTAAACATATAAAAAAACACAAGAGATATGAATTTTCTTAAATCACTGATTTCTTCTGTCCAAATTAGCATAAAATAATATTATGTGCACTTATCAAAGAATACAGTTTCCGTTACATACAGTAGACTGGGATTTAACACTTGAAAGTCAATTATTCGTCTTGACTAACCTAGTCTGTTTCTCGATGTCCAGTCCTCCAGTTAATGAATGGGACAGCCATTTCCCTGGCTTGTCAAGTTTCCAAACAGCTTCAAGCACTAATAAAGTTAACTTCTTTTCGCATCTGTGTGTAGATTTGGAATCCACATTATTGGAAGGATGTGATAGCACTGGAGAGCATGCAGAGAAGATTTACCAGAATTGTGCTCCATTGTTGATTCTTTTTTCCCTGTTAGAAAAAATAGTATTTCTGCATCCTGGGCTGGAGAGTTTCAGTTATGAGGAGAAATTGGTCAGATTGGTCTTGTTTTCCTTACAGCAGAGGAGATTGAGAGGCCATGATTGAGATATATAAAATTATGAAGGTCATAGATAGGGTAGACCAGGAAGAGAGTTTTCCCCTTGATGGAGGGATCAGTGACCAAGGGGCATAGATTTAAGGTAAGGGACAGAAGGTTTACAGATGTGAGGAAGAGCTTTTTGATCCAGAAGATGGTGGAAATCTGGAACACACTGTGTGTAAGGGTGGTAGAAGCATAAACTGTACTAACATTTAAGATGTATTTAGATGTGCACTTGCGTTCCCAGGCATGCAAGGGTATAAACCAAGTGCTGGAAAATGGGATTAGAATAGGTGGTGGTTATTTTTTGACCAGTGGGGAACACAATGAGCCTTGAATATGCCAATTCAGATGTTGCTCACCACACCTAGATCTCCTGGGAGCAACTAAAAAAAGATTGAAGGCCAATTAAAGAAAACTATTCTGGAAAATTCCTAATTGATGTGCTTGCACAGATCAAAAGTGCCCCAAGAGATCTCATTAAA
>NC_063351.1:5701054-5712207 GCF_021869965.1 Rhincodon typus
GAGAGAGAGAGAGAGAGAGACTGTGTGTGTGAGAGAGAGACTGTGTGTGTGTGAGACTGTGTGTGTGTGTGAGAGAGAGAGACTGTGTGTGTGTGTGTGTTCGTGTGTGTGAGATAGAGAGACTGTGTGTGTGTGTGTGTGAGAGAGAGAGACTGTGTGTGTGTGTATATGAGGGAGAGAGACTGTGTGTGTGTGTGTGTGTGTGAGAGAGAGAGACTGTGTGTGTGTGTGATGTGTGTGTGTGTGATGTGTGTGTGTGTGCGTGCGTGCGTGTGTGTGTGTGTATATGAGAGAGAGAGACTGTGTGTGTGTGTGAAAGAGACTGTGTGTGTGTGTGTGTGTGATGGTGTGTGTGTGTGCGTGCGTGTGTGTGTGTGTGTGTCTCTGAGAGAGAGAGACTGTGTGTGTGTGCGTGTGTGTGTGTGTATGTGTGTGTGCGCACACGCACAAATTGGCTCCTGTGCTTTCTACATTTCTGCAGTGGTGATTCTGGTGCAGTCATAATGTCACTGAGCTGATAACCTGGGATCGTAGGCTTGTGGGTTCAAATCCAGCCATGGCAGATGGTGGAAGTTGAATTCAGTAAAAAAAAATCTGGAATGTTGCCTCCATGTCGAAGTTGTTGTTTGAACCCATCTGGTTTGCTTGGTTCTTTTTGCCTGGTCTGGCGTACACGTGACTCCAGGTCCACAGTCTTGGGATTGACCCAGTTGCTCCTCTGTAATGTATGCTGGCCCAGCACGTGATGCCCACATCCCATCCCATCAACGAATTATAAAATAAAGGACCAGAAAGTGTTGTGATGACGTTGCTATTCTCTGGGCCAGAAACTCCAGGTTCCAGGGAATCTGGAGCTGTGTCCTAACAACCAGTTGGTTGCCAATCTTTCCAATGCTAATATGCACAGATGGTAACAGTGGGAGATATAGTGTTTGGAACGAGTTCAGCCACAGTATGACTTCCCTGATTGGACCAGATTAACAGCCCCAATCAGGGAGCCCTGGCTGTCATAAAATGGTTGAGTGTCAGGGCTACTGAGAGTCTGGTGCCTGACTCTGTAGGAGGCAGTACTATAGTCAAGGACTGTTCATTGTCAGGGTTGGGGGGTGGGTTTGAGCTGTAGGGAGAGGCTGAGTAGACTGGGGCTATTTTTCCTGGAGCGTCGGAGGCTGAGGGGTAACCTTATAGAAGTTTATAAAAGCATAAGGGGCATGGATAGGGTGAATAGTCAAGGGTTTTTTTTCCCCCAGGGTAGGGGAGTTCAAAACTAGAGGGGCATGGGTTCAAGGTGAGAGGGGAAAGATTTAAAAGGGACCTAAGGGACAACTTTTTCACACAGAGAGTGGTGTGTGTATGGAATGAACTGCCAGAGGAAGTGGTGAAGGCTGGTACAATTACAACATTTAAAAGGCGTATGGATTGGTATATGAATAGGGAGGGTTTAGAGGGATATGGGCCACATGCTGGCAAATGGCACTAGATTAATTTAGGATATCTGGTCAGCACAGATGAGTTAGATAGAAGGGTCTATTTCCGTGCTGTACATCTCTATAACTCTATGTGTAACTAAAGGGTGACTTGTTGACGGGACACTGGCTTGTGTGGAGCTAATTCAGGAGGCAATTCTCATCAACGTAGGACTGTGGGTCGTTGCTGCAGTGAGACAACCTCCCCAGATTCAAAGAACCTGCGCACAGAGACGTTGCTGGTGGGGGGCACGCTGCCGCTCGCGTTCTGAGGGAGGGCTACCGCACATGCTGCCTGAGGGGGGGCTACCGCACATGCTGCCTGAGGGGGGACTACCGCACATGCTGCCTGAGGGGGTGCTACCGCACATGCTGACACAGACCAGCGCCTGCCAGCGGATGGTGACACTCGTCAGAATGTCCCGAGGCACAGAGAGGCGCTATATGAATGCAGGTCCGTGGGACAGTCATCCCGGTTTGTGTTTTTGGGTGTGCAGAGGGAGAACACCAGCAGCCCCTCTGCATGCCTGGCCTCATGGCGAACGTATGGCCCAGATTTGTTCCAGTCAGCAGAGTGCGTCCGTTGTAATGTGCCAGTGTCACTGCCAGGGGAGAAACTCCTCCGATTCTGAAAGAGGGCCAGGCTCTTTGTGTTTTATTTACCCCCACCCCCCCTCAACCACCGCTGCCGCCGCCTCCTGTCGTGGATCAGCCCATTGACCACAGGGAGGGAGGCCTTGTGGGGTGATGTGTGTTTGACAGCAGCGCCTGGTTCACCAGTGTCTCTGGGCTTTGTCCTTCGTTGGAAAGGAGCTGAGTGACCAATAAAAACAACGTGCATTTACGTAGTGCCTTTTCATCGTTCAGAATGTCTCAAGTATGCAACTTACTCACTCTGGTAATGCGACTTGAAGCGGAATTTTTTTTTGCGAGGTGTGAAACTAGTTGAGTGTTGATGTTCAGAGACTTGGGTGAGATAGGCAGGAGGTTAGCACATAGGTATGCCAAGCAACCAGGGAGGAAAATGGTCAATTGGCCTTTACTGTCAGGGGGTTGGGGTACAGGAATGGAAAAGACTTTTAGTGAGACAGGGTTTTGGTGAAACCACACCTGGGATTTCTTGTGCAGTTTTTGTTCTCCACCATGAAATGATAGACTCTGCATTTGCACTGGAAGCAGTGCAGTGTCGGTTCAGTAACGCAAACCCTGGGACCGCTCGTTGCTTTAAGGATGACAGACTGGACAAATTGACCCAATATGTTGTGGCGTTTAGCAGAATGCAAGGCTATCTTATTGAAAGGTACAAGATTCCACAGGTGCTTATGGCGTAGATTCTGCAGCAGAAACTGTCTCAGAATAAGGTGGTGAACCTTTTGGACTGAGATGAGGAGAAGGTTCTTAGAAACCTTTGGGATTTTGTATCCCAGAGGGTTGTGGGTGATCCACCATCGCAGCTGGGGGTTGACAGATACTTGGCCTCTTCAAGGATCAAGGGATTTGAGGAGTGGACAGGAAAGTGGGGTTGAAGACGGTTGCAGCGAATCTACCAGAGAGTTTGTACGACCTGGTGAGCAGTGGTGTGGATTCTTCTTCTGACTTGAAACCAAAGTCACATAAATGTCAGCACACCACCTTGATCCCTGACCAATATCTCTGCCTCAGGCTTACTGCAGTGCTCCAGTGAAGCTCAGCACAGGCTGGAAGAACAACATCTCATTTTCCACTTGGGACCCTGCAGCCCTCAGGACTCAATATCAAGTTCAATAATTTTTAGGGCCTGAGCACTTCTGCCATGCCCTTCCTCCAACCCCCACACTCCAGGCCTTGTCATCACATGGACTGCTACCACACACTATGTATTGACAGCTACTAATAGTCCCCATTAGCAGCTGTTCAGTTAGGTGGCACAGTGGTTAGCGCTGCTGCCTCACAGCACCAGGGACCCAGGTTTGATTCCAGCCTTGGGCAACTGTCTGTGTGGAGTTTGCACATTCTCCCTGTGTCTGCATGGGTTTCCTCCAGGTGCTCCAGTTTCCTCCCACAGTCCAAAGATGTGCAGGGTAGGTGGATTGGCCATGCTAAATTGCCTGTAGCATTGATTAGGTGGGCTATAGGGGATGGGGCTGTGTGGGATGCTGCAAGGTGTTGGTGTGGACTTGTTGGGCTGAAGGGCCTGTTTCCACACTGTAAGGATTCTATATATAAAAAAAAATTCCCTTAGACCAACCTTTAACTGTTCTCCTCTCTCTTTGGGCTCTAGCTCCACATAATGTTTACTCCACCCCCATCCCCCTACCCCATGTTCTGCATAAATGCCAACCTTTTCCTAGCTTCCATCAATTCTGAGGAAGGGTCACTAGACCTGAAACATTAACTCTGCTATCTATCCACAGATGCTGCCAGACCTGCTGAGTTTTTTCTATCAATTTCTGTTCTGTTTTCACATAAGGAGATACTGGGTGAGATGACAAACACACATTGGTCAAAGAGAGAAGTTTTTAAGGGGCGTTTGAAATGAAGAAAGTAAGGCAAGGAGAGGTGTGTAGGGAGGGAATTCCAGAGATGGTGGTCAGGCACCAGAAGGTACATTAGTTCATGATGAAGTGATGCGGATTAGGAATATACAAAATACCAGAGTTTGAGGAGTCTTTCCTGGTCTTTATGCAATGCCAATAAGTAGCTCAGTTAGCATAGGTCTCACCTCATGCAGGTTCAACCCAACAATTTCGGGATATTCCAAAGCACTTGGCTGCTAATGACATTCCATCACTGCAGTGTTGTAGGAAGGATAATAGCCAGATGATGTACCAGTGGCCGTTGGCTGATGGTTAATATTATTCAAGGAACCAAGGATAACGCCCCCTTTCTTTTAAATTATATTATCTAATCATGTAAGAGGGGTCAACATTTTAATGTCCACAATGTGAATTTCTGACAGTATTGGTCTCCTGTCAGCCTGATCATGGACTTGTCTCTGCAGTGGAACTCACATCTGCAATGACCTGAGTCCATGGTGGACATTTGTTTTTATTCATTCTTGGGATAAGGGCATTTATTGCCCATCCCTAATTGACCAGAGGGCCGTGGGTCCAGAGTCACATGTAGGCCAGACCAGGTAAGGATAGCAGTTTCCTTCCCTAAAGGACGTTAGTGATCCAGATGGGTTTTTCCTGGCAATCGGCAATGGTTTCATGGTCATCATCAGACTCTAATTCCAGAACTTTTACTGAATTCAAGTTCCACCATCTGCCATGTTGGGATTCAAACCCAGATCTGGGTCTCTGGATTAACAGTCCAGCAATAATACCACTAGGTCTTCGCCTCCACCTATAAAAGTCAGGGGCATTGCCATGGGTCTGGAGTCACTGGTAGGCCAGACCAGGTAAGGTTGGCAGATTTCCTTCCAATAAGGACATTAGTAGTCCTTGTAAGTTTTTTCCAACAATTGACCATGTTTACACAGTTGGTATGGGGCTATCTTTCTTATTCCAGATTATTATTAAATTCAAATGTCATCTTCTGCTGTGGTGTCCCCAGAACATTTACTGAGGGTTCAGGCTTACTCGTCCATTGGATGGTGAATGTCTCCTTTTGCCCATTCGCTGGCTGTTCTGGGGGCCATCGCACAGTGTGACGTGTTGAACTTGGTGGTCTCTCTCCTGATTGGTTTGGAGGTGGGATTGCTATTCAATGAGGCAGAATCATGCCATACCTGAATGCCCTCTCCCATCGCACTGGAATCCAGCCAGGGGACCCTGCTGCCCCTGGAGACTCTCAAGTGGGGCAGTTAATTCTTTATTCATTCACAGGATGAGGGTGTTGCTAGCTAGGCTGCATTTATTGCCCATCCCTAATTGCCCAGAGGGCAGTTAAGAGTCAACCACATTGCTGTGGGTCTGGAGTCACATGTAGGCCAGACCAGGTAAGGATGGAAGTTTCCTTCCCTAAAGGACATTAGTGAACCAGATGGGGTTTTCCCGACAATCGACAATGGGTTTACGATCATCATTAGGTTCTTAATTCCAGATATTTATTGAATTCAAATTCCATCATCTTCCGTGGCAGGATTCAAACCTAGGTCCCCAGAACATTTTTTGGGTCTCTGGATTAACAGCCCAGCGATAATACCACTAGACCATCGCCTCTCCCCGTGATGAATGAATGACCGGCAGTATATCTCGCTGCTGCTGGTATTAACCCTGTAGTGTGTGCACTTGTTGTCTCACAGTGTGTGTGGCAGGTAAAGCTGTGTGGATGTCTTGTGCTACTGTATTTCCCCCATCTGATTGAAGGTCATCAGGAAGGGGGGTGTTGTGTAGACACCCAACTATTCTGGTCGCTGCTGACTTCTTTCCCCCAACTCCCGAGACCCTTGTCCCACAAATCCACCTCCTGCTGCCACTTGCCTGTGTCCTGGGCTCCGACCAGGGTCTCCAGTTGGACATGGTTCCTGAAGCAGCCGCATGGTCTACACTGATGCTGCCTCTGATGGGCCAGTGGCTCGGAGTGAGTGGGACCTCTGCCCCGATCGTGGGCAAGGCCCACCATTGGTATCTGAATGGCACAGGGCTGGAATTCCCACGAGAGCCGATGAATGAGGGTCTCTCTCACCGGGTCTCCAGCACCCCCCTGTCAATTCATTACACTCGCCCTGCACTGTTTAAGCCTGCACAATGAGGTTTAACAGACACAGGGAATCCTGCCTTGTATCTCTACCCCTGTTGAATGATTAGTTGCTTCCTCAAGCTGCTTAGCTCGGTATTTAGGATTAACAGAGAGGATTTAAGTCTCAAATGGATTTTTTTTTTTTAATTGCAAGTTAGTGATTGAAAAGCAGTTGCTCCTGTTCAGGGAGAGGCTGTACAGACTACAGTTTTGCTGAAACAAAGCGGTAGCTGTGTGTTTTTCTAAACACCATCCTTGGGTTTTTGATGGCACTTGTTCCACATTCCGTGGATAATCAGCTTGGACCTGAGCATCGGCCGATCCCGAATTCCAGATGCTTCTACAGCTTATGGATACAGTTTCCCGTCTCCCTGTACTAAATGAAAGATTGACTCTCCAATGTCGCGCTTTGCAAGCCCAATGGAGGGTGGTTCAATGGAGACTGACTTTTCTCAGATTGTCAGTGGGGGGAATGTTACTGGGTAGATAACTTACTTCATCTACCCTCTATCCCTTGCAAATAATGTAATGCCCTCCTTCACCTAGTCTAAAGGCTTTTGACCTAGATATGAATGCCACACATCAACTTGGGTTGAAGCTCCACTTTGTATAGTGCGCCTTCATTACACGACTCAGTCACACTACCTACTCCAATGACAGTGGTTGCTACAAGATACTGCGTGCTAGAATCTGTCCCAGGTAGTCAATCCAACACCTCTCCTGGCGTTTCTTCAGAACAGCTGACCAACCTCCTGTAGCTGCCTGAGATGTTCCAGTGTTCTCACTACATACTTTCCTTGCTTGGCGTGACTGTGCCTCATGGAAGGTGATACCTGCTTTAATTGTATTTTTAATTACACCGCTGTCCTGTTCAAAGCCGTCACCAGATGTATTTTTTCTCAGGTGTCTTTTCTGAGGTTATGGTTGAGGAAACCCTGGCTCTTATCACTAGTAGATGATCCACCCTCCGCACTGGGAGTTAAGGAGACATCTTTATAGCCACAGAAACAATGGGCATACAATTCTCTCAAAGCTGCAGTAGAGTTTCAACAATTACTTTGCAGATTTCAGCCAAAACAGACCATGTCTTGACCAGTATCTTTCCATCCTACCTTTGTGTTCTCAAGCTCACAGTGCAGCTCAGTCAGAATGCTATTTCTACTTTGATAAAACCAAGAACCGTGGATGCTGGAGTTCAGAAACAAACAAAAACAGAAATTGCTGCAGAAACTCAATGGGTCTATCAGCATCTATGGGGAAAGAGAAGCAGAGTTCACATTTTCAGTCCAGTGACCCTTCTTCAGAACAGGTCCCCCATTGGCCGAGAACCTACCGACAACTATGACATTGTGTCTGAGCTAAATGCCAAGGCAATATAGCAGCGGCACTGTGAGCCTGGTATCTCTACTGAGGGGACAAAGGCAAGGCAGCGCTGCTGTGACACAAAGGTAGGGGGAGGGGAATGGCCATGTTGAGGAAGCAGGGAGGCTGCAGAAGGACTTGGACAGGCTAAGAGAGTGTGCAAAGAAGTGGCAGATGGAATACAATGTGGGAAGTGTGAGGTTATGAACTTTGATGAGAAGAATAGAGACGTAGACTATTTTCTAAAGGCGGAAAGGCTTCAGAAATTTGAAGCACAAAGGGACTCAGGAGTCCTAAATCAGGATTCTCTTAAGGTTAACATGCAGGTTCAGTTAGCAGTTAGGAAGGCAAATACAATGTTAGCATTCATTTGAAGAGGATTAGAATACAAGAGCAGGGATGCCCTGCTGAGGCTGTATAAGGTTCTGGTCAAACCATATTTGGAATATTGTGAGCAATTTTGGGCCGTGTATCTAAAGAAGGATTTGCTGACGTTGGAGGGGGTCCAGAGGAAGTTCACAAGAATGATCCCAGAAATGAAGGGCTTGTCATATCAGGAGCGGTTGAGGACTCTGGGTCTGTACTCAGTGAAGTTTAAAAGGATGAGGGGGATCTCATTGAAACTTATGAAATACTGAGAGGTCTGGATGGAGTGGATGCGGAGATGATGTTTCCACTAGTGGGAGTGACTAGGACCTGAGGGCACAGCCTCAGAGTGAAGGGACAACCCTTTAGAATTGAGATGAGGAGGAATTTCTTCAGCCAGAGTGTGATGAATCTGTGGAAGTCATTGCCGCAGAGGGATGTGGAGGCCAAGTCATTGAGTGTTTTCGAGAAGATTTATAGCTCAGGTTATGGATTACATTGTAGACTTGCTCGCCGAGCCGGGGGATGGGGGTGTGTGTGTGGTTTGGTTCTGTCACCCTGCTCGGTAACACCGTCAGTGTGCCTCCGGTGAAGTGTTGGTGTTCTGTCCCACTTGTTATTTACACTAAAGAGCAACGGACTCACGGAAGAAAACTGAGCTGCATCAGGACACTATGTAAACAAGCCGCAACACATTGCAGCAACCTGGAACTACGCAAAGCAGAACAGGAGCACATATACAGAGTCTTCAAAAGGAATGGATACCCAAAAAGCACAATCAGCTGTTACCTTCCAGACAGACAACAGGAGACACAACACGACCAGACTCACTAATCACCCTACCGTACATCAAGGATATTTCAGAGATGACCACAAGACTACTCAGACCCCTAGGTATCAGAGTAGCCCACAAACCAACAACCACCCTATGACAGCTACTGATGAACATAAAGGATCCAATACCCTAAACCTGTAAAACTGGTGTAATATACACAATCCCATGCAAGGACTGTGAGAAACTCTACATAGGCCAAATTGGAAGAAAATTGACAATACAGATACACAAACACCAATCATCCACCAAGAGACACAACTAGTTCTGACTTGTCTCACTACACACAGACGAGGGACACGAATTCGACTGGGACAACACGTCGATAATCGCACAAGCCAAACAGAGACACGCTGGGGAATTCCTGGAGGCCTGGCATTCCAAACAGAACTGCATCAACAAACATATTGAATTAGACCCTGTGTACAAACCACTGAGAAACCGAACCCGAAGTGGTACCAACCACCCCAGCAAACCGAGGGATATAAATAACAAGCAGGACAGAACACCGACGCTTCACTGGAGGCGCATTGACGATGTTACCGAGCAGGGTGACAAAATGTTTGCAAGCAAACCCACCGGCTCGGCAAGCAAGTCTACAACCTCCTTGAGTGTCTTTAATACAGAGACATATAGGTTCTTGATTAGTGAGGGGATAAAGGTTATGGGGAGAAGGCAGCAGAATGGGGATAAAAAACAAAACCAGAAGTTGCTGAAAAAGCTCAGCAGGTCCAGCAGCATCTGTGAAGAAAAAAAAATCAGAGTTAACATTTTGGGTCCGGTGACCCTTCCTCAGAATAGGGATAAGAAATATATCAGCCATGATCAAATGGTGGAGTAGACTTGATGGGCCAAATGGCCTAATTCTGCTCCTTTGTCTTATGGTGTTACAGTCAATGAGCATCCAGATGCTCAAGAGAGTGGTAGGGGCGTGGAATGCATTGCCGGAGAGGGTAGTGGAGTCGGCCTCATTAGGGGCATTTAAGCGGCTATTAGATAGGCATATGGATGATAGTATAAGGTAGGGTTGGAGGTTAGATAGACCTTAGGTTTAGGGTAAAAGTTCGGCACAACATCGGGGGCCGAAGGTCCTGTACTGTGCTGTACTGTTCTATGTTCTGTGTTCTAGATAGGCACTGAGTGCGTGAGCACTATGACGGTGAGCAAAGAGCCCAGAGATGCAGCCTGGTCCAGACCATCAACTGGCTGTATGTCCCTGGGAGCACAGAGTCCTTGCTGCAGCATTACGGTGAGACTTGCTGGTGCAGCTCGAGGTGTAACATTGAAGTGCAGAAGCATCCTGGACATGGGTCACAGATGTGACATTGGGGTTCTTGGCTGGCGCGTGTGCCTTAGTGCGATGAAACGTGCCCTGAGATGTTAGCGCCCAGTGTCTGACATGGT
Organism: Rhincodon typus; assembly: GCF_021869965.1. Lineage (NCBI taxonomy): Eukaryota > Metazoa > Chordata > Chondrichthyes > Orectolobiformes > Rhincodontidae > Rhincodon > Rhincodon typus. The sequence goes on from NC_063351.1 coordinate 5,711,150, forward strand.
GCTCACTCGGAGTAAGCAGTGAGCTGAAGCCACCAGGTACCTGCTCTGACCTCCATGTTGAGAGTTCGTGACATTGAGCTTGTTCAATGCATTTGGTAAGATAGGAATCTGCATGTTAATGAGGTGAATTATGCCATTAATAACATGTTTAACAAGTAATAATCCCCCTTAACTTGCCATTGCCTAGTGGGAAACTAGCCAGGCCACTTGGCAAATGCACTGAAATTCCAGCGAATTGCTCCTCGTGAGAAGATAGGCCCCACCAGACTTCTGTCCCAATTCTGTCCCAAATCTCACTTTTTTTGTATTCATTCGTGGGACGCGGGCATCTCTGGCTGGACCCAGCATTTATTGCCCATTCCTAGTTGCCCTTGAGAAGATGGTGATGAGCTGCCTTCTCGAACCACCTGGGTGCTGTAGCGTGATCCACAATGCCCTTAGGCACCATAGCCCGTGTCAGTCAAGCCCCAAATAAAATTCTGCCCAGTGTTTTGGGTCACTGACTTTAATGGAATGATACCAAGGATCAGAAAGACTGGAGAAGGTGGAATTGTCAACCTCCGAGTGTGTTCAAAGGAAATCCGCCAAGTATTTAAAACTGTGGAGAGTTTTTCTTATGCATGTACAGAGCAACTGGTGGAAAAGTTGCAATTCAGTTAGCACCGATGTAAGGTAATTGACAAACAAATGGCTGGGATAGGGCAATGACCTCAATCTTTAACGAGCGGTGAGTTCCTGTACTCTGGAATGCATTTCCTGAAAAGGGCAGTGGGAACTGATTGAAAAACAGCTCTCATGTGGGTTGGGTATTGTAGGCCGCGACCCTAAATTTGCTGAGTCAGCTGAAATGAGAAGTAAAATATCAAGCCCGCCCCATTGAAGGGTCAATTGGGCGGATGGTGTTAAGCATTTTCTGAAGGGATGTGTTTGTTTAAATTAAGTGTTACAACTCAGCAACTTAACCCTGTATGTCTGGGTTAATAAAACTGAAAGAACTGCGGATGCTGTAAATTAGGAACAAAAACAAAGTTGCTGGAAAAGCTCAGCAGGTCTGGCAG
>NC_063351.1:5712707-5790186 GCF_021869965.1 Rhincodon typus
TGTGTGTGTGTGTGTGTGTGTGTGTTTGAGAGAGTGAGAGGGACTGTGTGTGTGTGTGTGAGAGAGAGAGAGAAACTGTGTGTATATGTGAGACAGAGAATGAGACTGTGTGTGTGAGAGAGAGAGCAGGAGAGACTGTTTGTGTGTGTGTGTGTGTGTGTGTGTGTATTTGTGTGTTTATGAGAGAGAGAGAGAAAGACTGTGTGTGTGTGCGAGAGAGAGTCTGTGTGTGTGTGCGAGAGAGAGAGAGTCTGTGTGTGTGTATGTGCACGAGTGGTGGTTAGTGCGTATGAGGCTGTGTGGTGCGCATGAGGCTGTGTGTGTGCGTCAGACTGTGTATGTGCACGTGCGCCACCGAGTGCGTGGATATGTTTGTGTGCAACAGTGTGTGTGTGTGTGTGCCTGCTACAGATGACCCCACCACACTATCTTCTGTCTTTCCCTGTCTCTCACACATGCACATACACACTCTCTCTCACACAAACACACTTATACACACACTCGCACACTCTCACAGAACCTCTCTTGCACACACACACACGCTCTCTCTCACACACGCACACTCTTACACACTGTCTCAAGCACATACACACCCTCTTTCTTTCTCTCACTCTCTGTAGCATCTGTTGAGACAGAGTTAATGTTCAGCTCTGTGACCTTTCATCAGAACATGTTCTCTTTTACTACATTTGCAGTTTTTATTAAGTCGTTATCTAGCTTAGTTTCAAAGTTTGTCCAATAATGTCCTTGTGAAAGGCATTGGGATGGTTCACTGCATTAGTGCAATATAATGCAAGTTATTGTAGTGAAACGATGTTTAGATTTTATACGTTTTTTATCATTGTTTTAATACGCTTCAACCAAGCTTTATAGATTGATTTCACAACTGGTCATATTTAACAAGTAACTTTTACAAGTGTCAACCAGTCACATCATTGTAAACAATCTGTATAACAGCCTGCTAAATCTGTCAACTGTTAATGTGTGAGCTTGTCAAAATGCAAAAAGCTTGCAGACAGGCTGCTGAGGCCAAGTAGCCTGTTTTTTGTGCTGGCTGTTCACGGTGTATTTATGCCATCTTGTGGCAGAATATTGATACTACATCTGTTTAAATAGGTGCTATCTTCACGCTGGCAATTGAAATAAGTAGGAATGGATTGTGCAAATACTAAAAATGTTTAAGAAGATTTATGTGACGGGCATGATTATATTTCTATAAGGAGAAAATCTGTTTCCTGTTTCAGGACCTCAAACACTAGCATTGAGTTCTGCTACTTGAATACTAACATGGATGCTCACTCGACTGTGCCACAGTCCTACCTAACACCAGGACTCCCGCTCACCTCACCATCCCTCTTCACCATCCATAGCTTTCCTGTCTGAATCATTTTCCTGATTAATGCTGAAACGGGAGCGGCTTTTCTTCTAAAACCAGCAAGAGATGGAAATATTCAGCAGGGGTGGTTTGTGACACAGTGGGTTCTACATATGGACTTGCTGCCCATACATGGAGTGTCATAACGTAAAACAGAAAATGCTGGAGAAACTCAGCAGGTCTGACAGTATCTGTGGAGAGAAACAGTGTTTATGTTTTAAGTCCATCTGGGCTCAAAACATTAACTGTTTTTCTCTCTCCACAAATGCTGCCTGGCCTACTGTGTTTCTCCAGCACTGCCTGTTTTTATTTCACATTTCTAGCATCTAGAGTATTTTGCTTTTACTTCAGAGTGTCATAACATAGAAACATAAAAAGTAGGTGCAGAAGTAGGCCATTTGACCATTTGAGCTTGCACCACCATTCAATATGATTACGGCTGATCATGCAATTTTAGTATCCCATTCCCGCTTTCTCTCAATACAGCTTGATCACTTTAGCTGCAAAGGCCACATCCAGCTTCCTCTTGAATATATCAAACAAACTGGCTCCAATAGCTTTCTGTGGTAGAGAATTCCACAAATTCACAACTCTGAATGAAGAAATTCTTCCTCATCTCAGTCCTGAATGGCTTACCCCTTATTCTTAGACTGTGACCCCTAATTCTGAACTTCCTCAACTTTGGGAACATTCTTCCTGCATCTAGCCTGTCCAGTTCCATCAGGATTTTATGTTTCTATAAGATCCCCCCACTCCTCCACCTAATTCTTGTAAATTCCAGTGAGTACAAGGCCAGTCAATCTAGTCTTTCTTCATATGTCAGTCCTGCCATCCCGGGAATCAGTCTGGTGAACCTTCGCTGGGCTCCATCATTAGCAAGAATTATTAATAACATGATCAAGCAGGTTGATTATCAATCAATAAATCTTAGTAAGAGCAGGAGATTTTCTTGATCAGCCAGGACCATGTGGTAGCTGCAATGCATACAGGTTGTTGTCATAAGCAAGTGTCATCCTTGTTCTGAGGGACTACCGCACACACACTTACTCTCAGTAGGTCTGGCAGCATTCTGGACAGTGAAACTGGGTTTTGAGTCTAATATTGTATATTCAACTCAAAACCCCTACCTCTGTTTCTCTCTTCACAGCTCCCGTCACCCCTGCTGAGTATTGCCAGCAGTATTTTATTCATTCATTCTGTGGCCATCTCAGCCAGCATTTATTGTCAATCCCTAAGTACCCTTGAGAAGGTGGTGATGAGCTGCCTTCTTGAACTTCTATGGCCCATTTTATGTACACGCACAATGCTGTTAGGGTATTCCGGGATTTTGACCCAATGACATTGAAGGAATGGCAATATACTTCCAAGTCAGGACAGTGTGAGACATGGAGGGACAATTTGTAGACGGTTGTCCTTAGCCATCCAGAAGATAATGGTCATGGTTTTGGAAGGTGCTGTCCAAGGAGCTATGGTGTATTTCTGTGTGCTTCTTGTACATGGTACACACTGCTACGACTGAGTATGGTTAGTTCAGTTCAGTTTCTAGTCAATGGTAACCTCCAGGATGTTAATAACGATCAACTCAATGACAATACTGCCGTTAAATGATTGGGGGTGATTGGCAGATTAGATTAGATAGTCATTGCTTGGCATTTGTGTAGTACAGATGTTATTCGTCACTTTTCAGCCCAAGCCTGGATATTGTCAGGTCCTGCTGCATTTGGACATAGACTGCTCCTATATCTAAGGAATTGCAAATGTTGCTGAATGTTGTGCAACCATCTGTGAACATCTCCACTTGTGGTGGTTGGAAGTTCATTTATAAAGCAGCTGAAGATAATTGAGCCCAGGACCCTGAGGAACTCCTGCATAGATGTCCTGGAATTGCAATCACTGACCTTCAATAACCACAACTGTCTTTTTCTTTGTGCCAGGTATAATTCCAACCAGTGGAGAGTTTTCCCCCGGATTCCCATTTACTCTAGTTTTGCTAAGGCTTCTTGATGCCACCCTCAATCAAAGCTGGCCTTGATGTCAAGGGCCATCACTCTCACCTTACCTTTGGAGTTTAGCTCTTTTGTCCATTTTTGAACCAAGGTAATAATGTGACCAGGAACTCAGTGGCCCTAGGAGAACCCAAGCTGACTGCCAGTGAGCAGGTTATTGCTGAGCAAATGTTGCTTGATGGCACAGTAGATGACTTCCATCACTAACTCACGATTGGGAGGTAATTGACCGGATTAGATTTGTTTTGCTTTTTGTGTACAAAACATACCTGGGCAATTTTACACATTGTCAGGTAAATGCCAACTTTGTGGCTGTACTAGAACAGCATGGATAGGGACACGGAAAGTTCTGGAGCACACGTCTTCGGTACTACTACCAGAATATTGTTAGGTTATGTAGGCTGTGTAATGTCCAGTGTCTCCAGCCATTTCTTGATATCATGTGGTGTGAATAGAATTGGCTGAAGATTGTCATCTCTGATACTGGAGATCTCTGGAGGAGGCCGAGTTGGAACATTGACTCAGCAATTCTGGCTGAAGATTGTTGCAAATTCTTCAGTGCTATCTTTTGCACTGATGTGCTGGGCTTCTCCATCATAGAGCTGGATATTTGTGGAGCCTCCTCCTCCAATGAGTTGTTTAATTATCCACGACTGGATGTGGCAGGACTGCAGAGATCAGCTGTAATCAGTTGGTTGCATAATTGTATAGCCCTGTAAGGCTTTGGAGTAGATTTGTAGCTCGGGTTGTGGGTGTTGAGGTTGCTTGGCTCGCCGAGCTGGTTTGTTGTTCCACACACGTTTCATTACCGTTCTTGGTAACATCCTCAGTGCAGCCTCTGATGAAGCGTTGGTGTGTTTTCCTGCCTGGCTTTTAAACTCTGGGGTCCGTTGCGATGGATTGCCTCACTTCCGGGTTTCCTCCGTAGTGGAATGTATATGGGGTCGAGTTCAATGTGTTTATTAATAGCATGCTTCGTGGAGTGCCATGCTTCCAGGAATTCTCGTGCTTGTCTCTGCCTAGCCTGTCCCAGGATCTTGGTGTTGTCCCAGTCGAAGTCGTGGTTCTCCTTGTCCATGTGGATTGAGATGAGTGAGTACTGGTCGTGTCTTTTTATAGCCAGTTGGTGTTCATGTACTCTTGTTGTTAGTTTCCTTCCTGTTTGTCCGATGTAGTGTTTCTCGCAGTCTCTGCAGGGGATCTTGTAGATGACATTGGTCCTGTCCATGGCGGGGAGTGGGTCTTTAGTTCGGGTGAGCACTTGTCGCAGGGTTGATGTGGGTTTGTGTGCCACTCTGATGCCCAGCGGTCGTAGAAGTCTTGTGGTGAGTTCTGACGTGTTCCTGATGTAGGGTAGTATGATGAGTTTGTCGGGGCGTGTAGGATCTTTCTGATGCTGTTCCTGTAGGCATCTCCTGACCCAGTTCTTTGGATATCCATTATCCTTGAACATTTGGAAGACCTTGAACACTTGGAAGAGGTATTCCTCCTCCTCTTGGCATAGTTCCATGTTGCTGCAGTGTGTTGTTGCCCGTTTAAATAGTGTTTGCACGCAGCTTTGTTTGTGTGTGCTGGGATGGTTACTATTGAAGTTCAATACCTGGTCTGTGTGTGTGGCTTTTCGGTGTACTTTTGTTTGCAGTTCCCCATTTGTCTTGTGCTCTACCATGATGTCCAGGAATGGGAGTTGTTTGTTCTTCTCCTCTCTGGTGAATTTTATTCCGGTGAGGGTGTTGCTTATGAGTTTGTGTGTCTCTTCTAATTTGGTCCGTTTAATGATGACAAAGGTGTCGTCTACGTAGCGTATCCATATTTTAGGTTGGATTTGCGGAAGGACAGTCCCTTCCAGTCTTTGCATCACTGCTTCTGCTGTGAGTCCGGAGATAGGCGATCCCATGGGTGTATAGCCCTGTCTATCACTTGCTGCTTATGCTGTTTGGCACGCAATTAGTCCTATTTGTTAGCTTATCAGGTCTAGTGCTACTCCTTACATACCTCCTGCACTCTTCATTGAACCAACGTTGAACTCCTGGCTTGACGTATTAGTTGAATGGGGGAAGTGCCGGGAAGTGAGGCTGCAGATTGCGTTTGAGTGCAGTTCTGCTGTTGAAGGCTGACAGCAACTCATGCATGCCCAGTCTTGAATTGCTGGATCTATTCAAAGTCTATCCTGGTGATGATGCCGCACAACATAATGGAGGATATCTTCAATGTGAAGATGGAACTTTGTCTCCACAATGACTGATATTGTCATGGAAAAATGTGTCTGCAGCAAGCAGATTGATGTGGATGAAGTCAAGTAGGCTTTTCCCTGTTGATTCTCAGTCTATAGCATTCCCTGTTAGGAGTCGACCTGCTCTGTCAGTCATCATGCTGCCAATCTTGATCATTGAAGTTCCTGACCCAGTGTACATTCTATGCCCTTGCCACCCTCAATGCTTCCTCAAGTGGTAATTCATTAGCTGAGAGGGTTGCTATGTGTGGTGATCAGCAGGTGATTCCTTGCCCTTGAGACTTCATGGGTCCAAAATCAATGTTGTGGATTCCCAGGACAACTCTCTCCTCACTCTATACCATTGTGCTGCCACCTTTGTTGGGTCTGTCCTTTAGGTGGGACAGAACCTACCTACGCTTGGTGATAATGTTGTCTGGGACATTTTTTTACGATATTATTCTGTGAGTATCAAAATGTCAGGCTGTTGCTTGATTTAATCTGTAAGACAGCTTTTCTAATCTTGACACTATCTTCCAGATGTTATTCAAGGTAATTTTGTAGGGGTAATAGGGTAATAGTTTGCCTTTGTCGTTTCCAGTGTCTGGGTCGATGCCATGTTGCCTGTCCATTTTCATTCCTTTTTTGCGAATTTATAATGATTGATATAATTGAATGCCTTTCTAGGCCACTTTGGAAGGCAAGTTAGAGTCAACCACGTTGCTGTAGGTCTGGATCACATGTACGTCAGACCAGATAAGGGCAATAGATTTCCTTTCCTAAAGGCCATTAGTGAACAGATGGTTTTTTTATGACAATCAACAGTGATTTCATGGTCTTCTTTAGATTTTAACTTCAAGATTTGTGCCATAGTGGAACTCTAACCTGGGTCCCAATAATGTTACCTCGATTGGATTGCTCATCGAGTGACAATGCTACTACAACATCGCCTACCCCAATCTGATTTCAGATTTTCGTCATTTTTTCTGTTCACTCCACAATCACTGCAAGCTGGAGCTGTTTCAGCAAATCAGACTGTGCTGAATTCAGAGCCAGAAGTCCAATGTGGAGGAACAGTGCCTTAACCCGTGCACTGCCCAGTTTCCTCGTACTTTTTAAGATACTCGTACCATAGCAGTTGGGTCATTTGGGCTCTCCCCAAAAAGCTAAATATCAGTAAGTTAACAGATCATATGGTCTTGGTGTTGTAGGTGCAGGTATCACCTGGCTCGTGACAACATTAACTAGGGGTGCACTGAATATGTGAAAAAGTTTCCCTTTGTTTAGAACATTTCATCACTGTTATTTTTGGATTCTTGTATGGAAATCCAGGAAAAGTTACTATAGTTTCCTGCTTTGATTGAGCATATCAAGAGGAGAGATTGTTGAGCATGTGATAAGTTGCTCATAGCAACTCACTGACTGGAAATGTGCACATCTCCTTGGTTGTACAAGCAACTGGTCGATAGAGTAGAATCATAGAATCCCTACATTGTGGATTGGGCTGAATGGCCTCTTTGAGTCTGCACCGACCCTCCCAACAACATCGCACCCAGACCTAGTTCCCCACCCCATTCCCATAATCCCGCACTTACGACGACTAATTCACTTGACCTGCATATTGCTGGACACTGTTGGGCAGTTTAGCATGGCCAATCTGTCTAACCTGCACATATTTAGATTGTGGGAGGACCAGACCATGTGGCAGAAACCCATGCAGATTCCAATTGACCTGGAATTGACCTTGGGTCCCTGGTGCTGTCATGCCACCCATTGCCACCTATGCCTGGTCACACCTTAAGAGAATCGTTGGAATGATCTGCCATCTTCACAGCAGATACTTTTGTAGGACATTCCTTTGTTAGAATTAGGCCAAATATTTAATAAGGAAAAATGCCAATGGAAAATATTAATGGACTGTTTTGATGTGGTAGCATGCCAGGATCCTACATTTCCAATTTCCTTTCTATACAGTACTGTGATATATTAAATGCAGTACTCTAGATATATTTGAAAGTTAAATACTTTCATTTGAAAACAAAAGATTAAAACAACAGCCTTTACTTCAATGCCACCTTGAAGTTGCAGTCTCATGCATATTTCTGTGTGAACTGTTTATTTGCAAGAAAGCCTGCTTGTGATAGACCAGAATGTTTCCTTCTTAACATACCTGCATCCACCTGGACAGGTAGGTGGGCCTTCAATCTTTTGTTTCATCTGAAAGACATTGTTTGGACGTAAAAGTCACTGGAGTCTGTTCAAGAATTCAATCCAAGGAGGTGGGAAATGACTGTATTTGATTAACAGTTGTGTTTTGTGTCTGTTCAGTATAACTGTTGTTATCATCATCAAAGCATCAGTTGATTTTAATATGCAAAGATGGTTAGGGTATAAAGTTTAAAATCTCAAACCTGCCCCACTATGGGTTTTACAGAGACAGGACAAGGGACCAGCTTTACCTTGGCAATGTCGACCATATTTAAATGCTAATGAGGCAGGCAGCCTCTGGTTTAACCTACTTTACAGAATTAACTTTGTTTAGCTGAGAATCCCAGACGTCAACGAAAGCTGGCAGCTGAAGGGAAGTGAAGGTAAAGGCCTTTGCATCACTGCTTGCTGGAAAGTGCTTCAATTTCTTCACCAGCCACTTCCCCCACTATTCTTCCTCCCCAACCCCTGAAAAGGCCCTGGAGTCAGATCCCCCTCAGATTTGGGAATTGGATCTTTTCTTCCTTTAAGTGTTGAGGTTTGTTGCTGTTATTCCAGTTCTTGATTGGAGTAGCTAAGGTATGTCTGTTACATTCTGATGGAGGGCAATCTCTCCATCTTCAGCACACCATTATCTTCCTAATATGATGGATAAAAGACGGACTGTTCTGAATGAAAATTGAGTAGCTTCAGAAAGTGGGTTTGCTTTTGCATTGATCACTAATGGTCTCTGGGCTGATGCAAAGCATTAATCTGATTCTGATCTTTTAAGACCGTTGGCCTGAATGAACAAACCCGGAAATCGGATTTGTTAACTACTAAGACCAGGTTGACTCATTGTTCATTTCAGAATGTCGGTTTTAATTTAAGAATGTTTTAGCCAAATGTGACCCTTAGAAAGATTGAGACTGGTATTGCAACTTAACATAAGAATTTTGCATTTAATGCTTAGTTCCCAGGCAGCCAGGCTAGAGTAAGATAAACATTTCGTATTATTTTAGCAGGGTTCTGTGCAAATCATCATTGCAACTTTTTGTTGGTGAAATTGGTGGCCGTCTTTCCTATATTAAGAACGGGTGACTTATATAGCTGTAAAACACCTTGGGATGCCATAAGCCCATTAGAAATAGGAACAAGAGTAGGCCAATTACTCCATTGCCTGCAAGCCTGCTCTGCCATTGAATAGGATATACCTCGTGTCCACTTTCCTGCATTTTCCCCTTAATCTGTGATTTCCTAGTTCCTGGGGCCTTTAAATACACAATGAAAATGCAACACTTTTCTTAGTTTTCTGTTACTTTCTCATTCAGATCACATGATGGTATATGGTGGGGTTCCATATAGATCAGGGCTAGAGCCACTGAGGGCAGGGAGACGATTTCTCAGGGTGAGGATTTGAACTGTGATGGTAAGTTGGAAAGGCTGGAATTGTCCTTTATAACAAGTTCAGATACAGCAAACAACAAAGCTACACACCAGCTGATGGAATAAGGTCTAGGGAAGACTATTTTGGACAAGAATTACAGGGGGACTGTGAGGAAAAATTTTTTTTTCTGAAGTGGGTGGCAATGACCTGAAAGTCTTTCATAGAAGGATGGCAGAAAAAGACAGGATCTGTATTTTCAAAGGGAAATTGGATGGGATTGACTGTATTGCTCTGCAGAGAGCCTGAATGCACTCAATAGGTCAAATTACCGCTTCCTGTAATGACAGTACTGTCTTGTAGGGCTCCAATATCCAGGAAAAAATCGACTTTGAGACTCGGATGCGGGAAGGAATCTGCAAACTTCTTGTTGCCTCCACCCAACGGGATCAGGTGCTGCATGCTGCGAAAAATCTGCTAACCTGTAATGCTCGAATCCGCAGTTACGTGGCTGAGGTACAGAGGTGTACTGAGGAACAAACCCTGCCCAAAGTGATAGGGAGGTAGGCTGGAACTCATAATTAGTAGGTTTTTACTTCTCCTCCTTTTTCCATTTTGTTCCTTGATGGCTGCCATTTCAGCTTATATCAAATTGTTTAATGTCCACTGTAAGCTGAATATAATTCAGAATCTGAATTGACCCAACTTTATAAATAGTGTTGCTACAAGAACAGATCAATGGTTCGGAATTCCACAGTGAGAAGCTTACCACCTGATTCCACAAATTCTGTCAACCATCTATAAGGCAAAAGTGTGATGAAATAGTCTCCATTTGCCTAGATGGGTGAGGCCCCATTAACGCTCAAAACACTGGACACTATCCAGGACAAAACAGCCCACATGGATCTGTTCCTTGTCTGCCATCTTAAGAATTCACTCCATCTGCTACTTGTGCTCACTGAGAGCAGTGTGTGCCATCTACAAGATGTACTGCAGTCAATCTCTCGACAGCACCATTCCAAATCTCTATATCTCGAAGGACAAGGGTAGCTGATGCATGGTAACACTCACACATACAAGTTCCCCTCAAACCATAGAGTGTCCTGACTTGGAATTACCGTGCTGTTTCTTCACTGTCAGTGGCTCAGAATCCTGGAACTCCCTTCCTGACAGCACTGTGGATGCCCTTAAACCACATGGACTGCAATGATTCAAGAAGATGGCTCCCCACCACCTTCAAAGGTCATTAGGGATGGGCAATAAATGCCAGCTTAAACTGAAATGTCCACATCCAATGGAAGAGTAATATTTTTAAAAATAAGGAAATCCTAAGATCCCTGTTAAATACTTTTATACAATAAAGTGTGTCTCCCCCCTGTTTTCACTGGACCTCAATCTCTGCAAACACATCCACACTCACCACTATTCAATTTAGTACAAGTAGTTAAAATTGTGAAAATATATGTAATTGAAAGCCGTGTAGGATATCCACAAAAAATGCGATTGGGTGTTTTGGAAAGAAATACCACTTGTTGAATATTATTTGAAAATGTGCCTGAAAGGGCTGACTCTTTTCATGCCACAGAAACCAATCACCCTTTCTTCTTCGTGAAGAATTGTAAAGAGCTTTCTGAGATGGTGCTTTTGTACTTCAAATGTTGTCTTGTTGTGAGTACTGTAAATTAGAGACCATATTAGCAGTTCAGCATGTTATAATCAAATGATAACACCAGATTTTGCAAAATGTTAGATACATGTGACATGCTGCCATTGTGAGCAGTGTATTAGTAACTTGCAGTTTTCGAATCCGTACATATGAGACCATATTTAATGTTTGTTCTCTCTTTCCCACAGGTTGTCAGACACTGAAATAAAACAGCATTCAGCATGTTCTGGAAAAGTTGCAATATCCGGTACTACCATTTGTGTATCTACGTTGTATTTGTTTCAAATCCCCTTTACAAAGACTGCCTCTGATGTTCCCATGAAGAGAAGCTGAGCCAATTGGGCCTATGTCCTCTGGAATTTAGAAGAATAAGAAACAATCTTATTGAAGCTTACAAGTTTCTGAAAGGCCTTGATAAGGTAGATGCTATGAGGGGCCAATCTTTTAGGACTGAGATGAGGAGAAATTACTTCACTCTCAAAGGATGGTGAATCTATGGAAACCTATTAATCTCAACCCAAAAGGGTGTGGGTGCTCCAGTGTTAAATACATTTAAGGCTGGGTTAGGCAGATTTTTGCTGTCAGTGAATCTAGTGCTGTGGGGAGCAGATGGAAAAGTAGAGTTCAAGCCCAAGATCTGCCATAATTGCATTAAATGGCAGAGTAGGGTCAGTGGGCCACATAATTCACTTTTATTTCTTGTGTGCTGTGCTTATTTCTGCTGTCATAGTATTACCACTTTCACCCCTACCTGTCCCTGGCCAGTTTTTAATCCTGCAGAAGCATGAATTCATCCATGCCTGTTTCTCGATTCACTTCAAGCCCTATTTACTCTCTGCTCACTGACTTACATCAATTTCCAGTCGACCAACACTGGAGTTTTAAAATTGTCATCTTGTGTTCAAATCCCACCATGGTCTTACCCTGTCAGTCTCTGTAAACTTAACCAGCCCCAAATATTCTTGACAACTGAGTGCATTAAATTCTGGCCTCTTGTCCATTTCCCCATTTCCCTGGTTCTAAGCTCTAGAATTTCTATCTCTACATCTTAAAATGCTGCATTAAACCTATTCCTTTGGTCATTTAATAATCTAATACATATTTCAGTGTGATCGTTTGTTTGATGCTCCTGTGAAATGTTGTGGAACATTTTACTATGTTAAAAACATCAAATAAGTGCAATTTAACTGATCACTTACATGTTTGTAATTCTAATACTGTTCAGTACTAACCTTGTTTGTTTTTTTAATTTCCAAATATCTTTATTCTGGTAATGCAAGGCTTTAAGTTGACTAATTCTATGCTGGGAATAGGACACACAAACGTGAATGTTGAAATTGTCCATAAAGCTTTTTGCACCTTGACTTGATGCCTGCTTCTCAGTACAGCCTGGCCTGGTCAGATGTATTACAGATAGTTTAGTCATCTGGCTACCAGCTGATCCATCTGCATGCTGCATTGGTCACCCACATTCATCAACACTGCCTATGTCAACCTGTCCTGTTGTGATTGCACCTTTCACTCTGTTGTGGTGCTGTCGCTCCTCCTGCTGTTGTGTGAACAATATATAGTATATTTTTCTTCAGCCATGTACCTAAACTGCGCAATTTCTGTTTGCGCAGTTGCTGTACTATACTATTGTAATTGGTGATGATATTTTCTCACTGTAGATATTCGAATTCCATTAATGTGGAAAGACTCTGATCACTTCAACAACCGAGGCAGTAAGTACTCAAAAGCATTGTTTGTTTTTGACTCTTTCTCTTTTCCTGAGCCCTTTCTACTTTGGTGTTAACTTTTTCTCCTTGTGTTAGAGAGCCCACGTTTTGCCGTGTTTTGCTTGGTGAAGATTCATACTCAGATTTTTGACACCGAGATGGTTATTGTGGATAAGACACTTACTGACATCTGCTTTGAGAATCTGATGATTTTGTAAGTATTTAGAAACTGTTTTGCATTGCATGTGCTCTCATCCATTGGCCATAAATGAGTTAAGGAAATACATTATTTTAAGTCCTAGTTAGTTTTTGTATTTGTTGAGAGGAGACCTGCATTTATATGGCACCTTTTCATGACTGTAAGATATTCCAAAGTGATACCAATCAAGTACATTTGAAGTATGGACAGTTTTGTAAACAGCAGCCAATTGAAAAACAGCAAGGTTTAATGAACAGCAATGACACAAATGGCAAGATCATCAGATGAAAGCACTGTTGCAAGAGTATTGTTGACCAGGACACTGGGGTGCATTTCTCTTCCCTGTTTAGAATATGTGCCATGGGGTCATTTACATCCACCTAAGGGAGCAAACAGAGCCTCAATTCAATACCTCATCCAAAAGCTTTAGGAGTTCAAATTCCAGCTTCTATAATAATATGGAATTTTTCAAGTAATTTTAGGATAAGAGGTTAGGGGGTTTGAAGGATCCCATACATATTCTGAATGCACAGGATCCAAGCTATCTTTACACAAGGACTGATCAGTTGAAGTTTTATAGCTCAGTCTGGTTGCCACATTTCAAGAAGGATACATTGGCTTTGGAAGAGTTGCAGCGCAGATTCACCAAATGAAAGTGGAATTAAAAATTATAGAATCCCTGCAGTGCATTAGAGGCCATTCAGCCCATCCAGTCTGCACCGATGTCCAAAGAACTTCCCACCCTATCCCTGTAACCCCACATTTTTACTGTAGGTAACTGCACACTACAGAGTAATTTAGCATAACCAATCCACTTAACTTGCATATCTTTGGACTGGGGAAGGAAACCGGTGCATCTGGAAGAAACAGACCTGGGAAGAACATGCAAACTCCACACAGGCAGTCTCCCAAGGCTGGAATCAAACCCAGGTCCCTGGCACTGTGAGGCAGCAGTGCTAATCACTGAGTCACTGTACCGCCCTATTAAATAAGTTAAATATGAATTCAGGTTGCATACATTCGGCTTTTGTTCCCTTGGCCTTCAAAGTTTAAGGAGCAATCTAATTGCATCGTTTAGAATGATTAAAGAATGTAATGGTGTAGATAAAACAATTACTTAGTTTTGTGGAATCCAGAACAAGGGGATCACAACTTTAAAATTACTGTGATTGCATCTTGCAAAGTGGTAATCTGGACCAGACTTTCCCTCAAATTGATATAGTGACTGGGGGATGTTCAAAAAATTCAAAACTGAGATTGAGAAATTTTTGTTAGGTAGTGCAAATAAAGGACAGTTGAAGCACTATGGGTAAATGGAGTTAAAACATTAATCACACATGATCTTATTGAATGGCAGAACAGGCTCAAGGGGCTAAATGGCTTGTTCCTGTTTTGTGACTGAAATTCAGCTACTGGACTGCATTACTTGGTTGCACCGACCATGTACACACTCCCTATATTAATGACGAGGAAGGAATCAATAAGGCTTTCTTTGCTGCTGAAGCTAGGCATCCTAAATTCCATTTCACTTTTCCAAACAGTAGTTATTCTTTCTCCAATGAATCTGTCTTTTAAGGAATGGACAGTTCTTAACCATCCTTGATAATATTTAATTTTGCTTTTGGATGTCACCACTAAAATATTTTTACCTAGAATGCAAGCCACTTACCTCAGCTGAGTATTGAAGTATAGACAGCTTGTAGCTGGTCTGAGGGCAAATCATTGAACAATCTTTAACTTACTTCTTCACTTTGATAAAGTGTAGAATTTTTTTCTTACAGTGCAGAAAAAGGCCATTCAGCCCATTGACGTTTGTACTGACCTTCCAAAGAACACCCCACCCAGATCCACCCTGGAAACCCCACATGGGGTTTTGCCATGGCCAATCTACCTAACCTGCACACCTTGGACAGTGGGAGGTAACCAGAGCACCCGGCAGAAACCCATGCAGACACTGGGTGAACATGCAAACTCCACGCAGAAACCTGCCAAGACTGGAATCAAACCAGGTCCCTGGCACTGTGAGACAGCAGTGCTAACCACTGTGCCACCATGTCACCCTAAATATTTCTAAAATATTACGATCCATATCCCACTGGAGCAGGGAATTTTGCAACTTATGCCATTAGTTAGACTTTTACTTTCACCCTTTGGCAGAAAAATGCTTTTGAATGGCAGTGATTAATAATTATCATTTTAAAAGTATGCTAATGCTGTTAATTATCAGACTTCATATTCTGTGACATGTTTAATAGGCAATTAATGTTCACTTCCAACAAGCCCTTTAATAAAGAGGCTAGTGATGAGAAACTATTTCTGTAAAGCAAATAGCAGAATTCAATGAATTGACAAATTTTTGGAGATTCACATCTCAAGTGATCTTTTAATCGGGATGTGTTAATCAATTTTGAGCATTAATAATGGGGTGCAGGAATATCATGCTTTTATTTTTCCAGCAAGTTCCAACTTGGACCAGGAACTAATACAGAAACATAGAAGATAGGATCAGGAGGAGGCCATTCGGACCTTCGAGCCTGCTCTGCCATTCGTCACGGTCATGGCTGATCGTCCAAGTCAATAGCCTAATCCTGCTTTCTCCCCATAACCTCTGATCCCATTTGCCCCAGGTGCTATATCTAGCAGCCTCTTGAATACATTCAATGTTTTGGTATCAACTACTTCCTGTGGTAATGAATTCCACAGGCTCACCACTCTTTGGGTGAAGAAATGTCTCCTCATCTCCATTCTCAATGGTCTACCCAAATCCTCAGACTGTAACCCCTAGTTCTGGACACACCCACCATCGGGAACATCCTCCCTGCATCTACCTTGTCTAGTCCTGATAGAATTTTATAAGTCTTTATAAGATCCCCCCTCATTTATTTGAACTCTAGCGAAAAGAATCCTAACCTAGTCAATCTCTCTTCACACGTCAGTCCCGCCATCCCCAGAATCAGCCTGGTAAAGCTTTGCTGCACGCAATATTCTAGGTGTGGCTTCACCAAGGTTCTGTAAAGCTACAACAACACATCGCTGCTCGTGTACTTGAAATCTCTTGCAATGAAGGCCAACATACCATTTGCCTTCTTTACTGCCTTCTGCACCTGCATGCTTACCTTCAGCGACTGGTGCACAAGGACACCCAGGTCCTGCTGCACACTCCCCTCTCCCAATTTGCAGCCATCCAAGTAGTAATCTGCCTTCTTGTTTTTGCTTCCAAGTGAATAACCTCACATTTATCCAAATTATACTGCATCTGCCATTGATTTGCCCACTCACCTGGGGGCGCTGGGGGGCTGGTGGCATATCAATAACTCACTTCTTTTGGCACTGTTTCTTTGCAGTGATGACATGAAGCCAGATTTCGAGTTGAAGTTGGAAGTGTATAGTTCCTGCATGGAGGAGGGGAGTTCAATTATGAATACTCCGAAGAGACTAGCCCGAAAACTCAGCACCTCTCTCAGCAGATCAACAGGAAAGAGACTCACATCTGCTCTGGAGAATGGAGACCTTAACTCCCTCCTACTCGCCAACCCAGTAGCTGTGTGAGTTCTTTTCAAAATTCAGTATGCTTTTTCAATGCAATTGTACTTTGCATTAACAGTAGTGTTAATTGACTTTTAAGTTCAAGTAAAGTTATTAAACTGAACAGACATATCATCTATGAAAGCAAAATGTCACAGGTACTGAAAACCTGATGGGTCAGGCAGCATCTGTGGAAAGGGAAACAGAGTTAACATTTTAAGCTCAATGTAGAGTTCTGAAAGGTTAACTCCAATACCAATTCTTCAGTTTCAAATTCCTAAGGCTTTTTAAAAGAGTAAGTTTTCTTGTAAAATCAGTATTGTAGTTCTCTGGTCCTATGTTTGGAGTAACATCTTGTTAAAATCTGTCCCTGAATGAATTAATTTGTCTGTTGAAATGATTCAATTCTTGTAAGATGAGTAAATAGTGAAGAAAAGCTCCTTCTTCATATTTATGATTACATTTTTGCTAATTCCTCCTCCATCCCCAATTCTACCCACTCTTTCCCCACTCTCCTCCCTGCCCCAATACTGGGATGATGGATGATGGCCATTGGAATGTTGCTACAAAGTGTGAAAGAGGCAAATACAGATGCGTCTGAAGAAAACTCTTCACATTTAGGGTAGTACCTCATAATGCTTCTGTGACAATGCTGTGGCTTTAAGAGGTTATTTTGTTTTTTTTAAGTGAGGTTTTCAGGCAGGGATGATGAGCTGTCTAGTTGGAAGGCCAGTTAAGTAAACAGCTTGTGAGGCCTTGGGATTTTTTTTAAATTGGAACAATAGAAGAGCTTGAGTGGGCGTGGGCGTGGTCGAGATCTCACAGAACCAGGATTTTTCGTTAGCTTTCAGCAGTTGTTGCTAGGGCCTCAGAAGGGCTGGAAGACAGTGAATCTCTCCCAGCTGCTACACTCTCTCTCAGAATTGTCTTTTGATGTACTTTTCTCTCGGATTTGAGAATTGCATGTGAGATAATCTGTTCTCTGAATAAAAACCGAAAGAACTGCAGATGCTGTAAATCAGGAACAAAAACAGAAGTTGCCAGAAAAGCTCAGCAGGTCTGACAGCATCTGTTAAAAAAAAAAATCAGAGTTAACGTTTCGGATGAGGCATTTGCATCGCTATCAGAGAAGGTATCTGGGGAATATGTTGAGGTGAAAAAAGGCATCTTAAGTGCATACAAGCTGGTAGCAGAAGTCTACAGACAATGTTTCAGGAATCTAAGGAGGGAACCTGGTCAAAAGTACATTAAGTTTGAAAGGATCGAAAAAAGTAATTTTGATAGGTGGTAAAAGCATTGCAAATAGATCAAACATATGACGCTCTTAGACGATTATTTTGGAGGAGTTCAAAAATTCACTACCTGAAGTGTTGAGAACTCATGTAGAAGAACAGAGAGTTAAAACTGCAGGATTAGCAGTGGAAATAGCAATGATTATGAGTTGGTTCATAAATCAGAGTTTGGCTTCCAACATCATTTTCAATCTGTAAGGGATAGAAATTGGGGAAAACAGAAATCTTCAGGTGGTAAAGGAAGAGAAAATCTCATTGAAGACAGTAAAGTTAGTTTACCACAGGGTAAAAAGGAAACCCCGGAGGGGGAAAGAGAAGTAAAAAAGTTCAGGTGTTTTCACTGTAATAAAGTAGGCCACATGAAGTCACAGTGTTAGTGATTGAGAAAAAGCACTGCGAAGACGGATGTGGGAAAACAAGATAAGCCCATGAATTTTATTGAAGTGTAAGGGAAGGTACAGTGAAAGCTAAAAAGCTGCAAAAGAATGTACAACCTAGTCAGGGGATGGTTGAGAAGAAAGTGCCAGATCTCTTTAAAGAACTTGCTTGTCGGGGTAAGATTTACTCGTATATCCCAGAAAGAGCAGGTAAAGAAATTAAAATTTTAAGAGATGCAGAAGTAAGTCAATCTTTGGTGAGAGATGAGGAGATATGTAATTCAGAAGGAACTATGGTGAGAAGAGCAGTGTTCCATTATGTAAAATAAGGTTGGAGAGTCTGGTGAAAACTATTGAAGTGGTGGTAGGAGTAATAGAGAAATTCTCGGTCCCAGGAATACAATTTATCTTTGGTAACGATATAGCTGGATCACGGGTGGGAGTGATGCCAAGTGCGGTTGAAAAGCCTGTGGAAGATCAGACAACTGAAGTGTTACAGGAAGTATATCCTGGGGTTTTTCCTGACTGTGTGATAACGTGCTCACAAAGCCACAGATTGAAGCAGGAGGAGAAATCCAAAGAATAAAGATAAGGAAATTGAAGTTCAATCGTCAGAAACTACATTTGATCAAATGGTTGAGAAGACAGGGAAGCAGTAATGGCCGGAGTTTCTGGAGCAACAGCAGAACTTCAAGGAATAAAGTGCATACTAATGGGAGGACGACCAACTATGGCTGATAAGGGAAGTCAGAGACAGCATAACAGCAAAAAAAAGGCATATAATATGGTGAAGATTTGCGGGAAGCCAGAGGATTGGGAAGCCTTTAACAACCAGCGGAGGGTAACTAAAAAAGCAATAAGGGGGAGAAGATGAAATATGATAGTAATATAAAAGAAAATTGCAAGACTATTTTTTAGATATATAGAAGGTAAGATTGAGGCAAGAGTCAGCATTGGACCATTGGAAAATGAGGCTGGAGAAGTAGTAATGGGGATGAAAGAAATGGTAGAGGGACTGAATATGTACTTTGCATCAGTTTTCACATTGAGAGACACGCGCAGTATACTAGAATTTCAAGAGAGTCAGGAGGCGGAGGTGAGTGTAGTGGCCATCACTAAGGAGAAGTTGCTGGGAAAGCTGAAAGATTTGAAAGAGGATAAATCACCCGGACTAGATGGACTACATCCCAGAGTTCTGAAGGAGATTGTAAAAGCATTGGTGATGATCTTTCAGGAATCACTGGAATCAGGGAGGGTCCCAGAGGACTGGAAAATGGCTAATGTAATATCCCTTTAAGGGAAGAAGGCAGAGACAGGAACTTGTAGGCTGATTAGCCTGACCTTGATCACTGGTAAGATTTTAGCGTCCAGTATTAAAATTGAGATTGTGGTGTGCTTGGAAGTGCGTGGAAAATAGGGCTGAGTTAGTATTACTTCATCAAGGAGAGGTCATGCGTGGCAAATCTGTTAGCATTCTTTGGGGTGGTAATGAGCAAGTTAGACAAAGCAGAGCCAGTGGACATGATCTTTTTGGATTTCTAGAAGTATTTTGACAAGGTACTGCACAGGAGGCTACTAAATAAGGTAACAGCCCATTGTGCTCGCAACAAGGTATTAGCTTGGATAGAGGATTGTCTGACTGGCAGAAAGCAGAGTGGGGATAAAGGGATATTTTCAAGATGGCAGCCAGTGACTAATAGAATTCCACAAGGCTCAGTGTTGGGACCACAATTATTCATGTTATACATTAGTCTGAATAAAGGAACTGAGGGGATTGTTGCTCAGTTTGTGGGTGACAAAGATAGGTGGTGGGACAGGTAATGTGAGGAAATGGACAGGTTGCAGAAAGACTTGGACAGGCTGGGCGAATGAAAAGCGAAGTGGCAGCTGGAGTACAATGTAGGAAAGTGTGAGACTAAGCACTTTGGTAGGAAGAATAGAGCTGTAGATTATTTTCTAAAAAGGGGAAAGGCTTTAGAAATTCGAAGTTCAAAGGGACTTAGGAGTCCTAGTTCAGGATTCTCTCGAGGTTAACATGCAGGTTCGGTCGGCAGTTAAGAAGGCAAATGCATATTAGCATTCATTTCAAGAGGACTAGAACCAAGAGTAAAAATGTACTGCTGAGGCTCTATACGGCTCTGGTCAGACCACACTTCGAATATTGTGAGCCGTTCTGGGCCCTGTATCTAAGGAAGGATGCGTTGGCACTAGGGAGGGTTCAGAAGAGGTTGACAAGAATGATCATGGAGATCAAGGGCTTGTCATATGAGGAGCAATTGAAGACTCTAGATCTGAAAAGGATGGAGTTTTGAGAGGTGAGGGGGATCTGATTGAAACTTTGAGAATACTGAGAGACCTGGATAGAGTGGACATGAAGATGTTTCTACTAGTAGGAGAGATTAGGACCTGAAGGTGAAGAGACGACCCCTTAGAACTGAGATAAGGAGGAATTTCTTCCACCAGAGGGTCGTTGATCTGTGGAATTCATTGCCGCAGAAGGTTGTGGTGGCCAACTCATTGAGTGTCTTCATGACAAGATACGTTCTTAATTAGTAAGGGGGTCAAGGAATATGGGGAGAAAGCAGGAGAATGGGTTGAGAAACATATCAGCTATGATCAAATGGTGGAGCAGACTCGAATGGCCTAATTCTACTCTTATGTCTTATGGTTTAATGAGGATGGAGTTCTTTGGAAAGCCTGCATGGAACTCATTGACTCTAGAAGGGACCAGAATTCTGCTTTCAGTGCACCAAGGCAGCCAAATCAATAGTGTATTTGGATCCCGTCTGGAATTTGTGCTTTACATCTTGAAATCTTGAGAGCGCTCACACTCGTTCCAAGGTGGCAGGGGTTACTCTAAAGTATGGAATGGCTAGTGTTCCCTAGGAAATTCCCCAGATGAGCACCCTTGATATTGGTCCCCAAACCTCCATCGTTCCCCTTGCCCTGACCATCAAAATTTAAAGGTAGTGTTCAAAGACTAGCGTCATGGAACCAGATTCTGCCTCCAATTCCTGACCAACGAATCACTTCCTCATAGGAATGTCTATGTTGTCCTCTCACAGCCCAGATCTAGTAAATTTAATATCCCAGAGCTTGACCAACAAATCAGTCTAGAAAATATCTTTCTGCCCTCTCTCTTTTGGCGTTGTGACAATGTTGATTGATTCTTTGCAATCACTTTATTGATGCACAGCTGGGGGAAAATGAAAAGGAAACAAAAGTTGCGACTAACTAAAGCTAGAAACTGCATCTAGTAGCTGTTTAGTTGAGATGTTTATTCCATGGTTACATTATCAGGAAGATAGGACCCAGGGTAACTCTGGCATGTTTGAGAGTTTACTGGTGGCCTGAAAGCTCTCCACAGCTCTAGGTTTCCTTGCTTCATATCTGACTCATTGACAGAGATTGATCACAGTGCTTACTCAACAACTCCATTAATTTAAGGTCAACTAAATTAATTTTTGTCTTATTTGGCCTAGTAATCTCATTGTTCTGCAGCTAACAAAGTTTGTTGAATGTGTGTAATCTGATATTTGTCTGCAGTTTTGGCTTGAGTGCTCTGTAGATATTACAGTCGAGTAATATTGTGCTCTTTCCCCACCCCAACCAGTGGTACCAAATATTTTCTGCTTGCAGAAGCCACACTTAAACTTGATGATGTTGAAGACAGTTTCCGAACTCACAGTCTCACCATCCTGGGAAATGGTGAGTGCACCTCACTTTACAATTACAAGACATTTATTGCTATGTGTTACCAACTAAGCCCATCGTCACCATTTCTGATTGAATGAATTCTAGCAGGATTCATTGCATTATCCCCTTCCTCCAGCTGCCAACCCTACAGTCTGCCGTTGTAACCTCACCTGCAGTCCTCCTTTCTCCAGAGATTGGATAGAATATGGATCTTTCTACCATGTGGATTGTTAAAATGAATAGATCCATTTAAGGTGAAGATAAATAAGTGCATGAGGTAGGAACGTTTAGGAAGGTGTGTTGAATGTACAGATGATTAGTGTGGGAGGACACTTCTCTATAGCATAAACACCAGTTGGGCCAAGTAGCCTTTTTCTGTGCTGTTAATTCTCTAATCCTCATGGTACTCTGGTTTCTTGGTCCATCAGTGAGCAGATTCCATGTTACTTGATGGAATAATGATTGATTGTCAAACAGTCCATTGTGCCATCTCTAATAATTTTATAACTAAAGGAAGCATTAATCTTCAACAAAATGGTTTCTTTTTTCACTTTTTTTTCCTCGTGGATTGCTTACAAGTATTAACCCATAATCCTCTGTGATTCCAGGACAAACCTGGATGCTTGGCAACATTATCTAAGTACATTTTACATACATTGATTGAAACTATTTCAGTGAGAGCTGACATTAATGATAATTTAAACACTGATAGATAGTAGGCAGCTAGGTCTATTGGAGTGTGCATTTAACTTTACATTTTATTGCAAACTGCATACTTAGGCAATTGAATTTTTTTTCAAAGATTGTTTAAAGTACTTTTTCCCCAGAACAAGGTGAATAATGAGTGATGAGTGTTTAACACAATTTAATTAAGCTTTTGTGTTCTTACTGAAAAATGGTAGACCATTTGTTTTGAATAGCCATGCTTTCTTATTCTATTCATTCAGTGCCAGTGCCAGTCAATGTAATATCCATCCCTAATTGCTTTTGAGAAGACAGTGATGGTGAGCTGCATTTCTTGAACTGCTGCCTGTAAATACACCCACAGCGCATTTAGCAAGGGCTTTTTGACCCAATGAAAGAAAGGGAACGGTGCTTATAGTTCTAAGTCCAAGATAATGTGTGACTCAGTGATGGTGTTCCCATTTGCCCGCTGATCATATTCTTCTAGATGGCAGAGGTCATTGGTTTGGAGCTGCTGTCAAAGTAAACCTTAAATCTTCACTTCCTCTACTGTCAGCACAAGATACGGTGTTGAAATCGTATAAGTCTATTCTTGCCATTAGTCAAGGGTGGAATGTGATAGTGAGTCTCTTTGCTTTAAGCATATAGAATGTATTGTCATTTACGATTATGGTATGGGTTTGTAGGAATTATTGAATATTAACAATAGTCTGAATAATGGAGGAATTGACTTTCGTGTCAAAGACATTTTAGCAGTTCAGCCAGATGCAAGGACTGCAAGTTAAGACTGAAACCTTCCAAGTGTTTCCATCTGAGGAACATAAAGTTACGGATTTGCTTTCAGATTTCCCTTCCTGATCCATTTAGGTCATGGCCTAACCTGGCCATTTGAGACAATGTACTGCCTATGAATTACAAATGGTACAAGTACTAAAGTGATAGACCGGACTCATTCAGACATGGTTTGGAGGGCAGAGTGCATTGGAGGTCTCCGATTTAAAATTTGTTCCACTTCTGACTGTCTCCTGTGGGAACACTGGCTGTCTAAATTTGAACAGTATAAAATAAACCTGCGGACATTATGTTCGCTAAATTATCAAAGAGATCATTCTGGCCAGATCTTATTCAAATGCTCTGGGTATCTATTCAATGACTAATATTCCAGCTGTTTCTCCAGTAGATCCAGGGTATTACGTAGAAAGTGTAGCCATTGTAATTTTGAATATCATGTTTTGCTCTCTAGAGGAATCTTCTTTTTGGTTGCCCTTATATGGAAATTTGTGCTGCCGATTAGTAGCTCAACCAGCATGCATGACCATGGACGTGATGACTGGGTACCTCAATCTGGAGGTAAGAGTGACCTCATCCATAGGTTGGATTCCTTGTCCCATTCCAAGTCTTCCTTGGTGTGCATACTGAAGTGGTATTTCATCCATATGGTTTCCAAACAGGCCCTTTTGTTCTGATCTCACCAGTTTCTCAGTGTTACGAGAATTACAAAGCAGCTGTCTTTCCTTCAACTAAAATAAAATAGACTTTTGCACACAATTTTCTTCACAAAGACTTGCCTCTTTCTGCCTCCCCAGTCCCTGTAGCCATATTATATTCTTGGTTTTTAGAAATAAAGAAAATTCACTGCACAGGTGGCCATTCAGTTCATCCTGCTTCTGCAAGCCAAAAACAAAAAAAACTTATCCGGCCTAGTCCCATAATATATTTAATGTCTTCCAGATGCTCCATGTGCTTTACAGCCAAGGAAGTATATTTGAAATGTAGTCACTGTTGGAATATACAACACAGTAAATTCCATAATTCCTACAAACATCATTCTGTTGCTTTAAACTAATCTGGCATTAAACTAATCACTGCATTAGTTACTTCACAGTGTGGTTTCCTTCCATCTATTACGTGGTGTGTTCTCTCTGTCGAGCACGTAGTTGTGCAGATTATATACTTGTTTGCAAAGTCTTGCTCAGCCAGGTTATGCCAGCTTTAAAGCTGACCAATCAGTGGTGTCTGATCATAGGAAAGACCTAGTAAAGCAGCCTCCAACCTGGCATCCTTGCGCTGGCTGCTATCACTGACTTGTGTTGAAGTAATTTGCATTGAAACTGAGAATGCAGGTGAATGATGTGATTTTGATTTTGGACTGTTATTGCAGTTGCATTTCGCTAGGGTCAGCGGCAGGTCACTAAGCTCCTTTATTAGCAACATGGTCTGCATGTGTTTAAAATTGCTGCTTACATCATGTAGATAATGGGAAAATGATGGAGCAATCTCAACAACTCCTATAATAGACGAAAGAAAGGTTAAACACAAAAACTTTATTATCTCAATTTTGCATATCAGCAATTTAAATCTACATATTCTGCAAGACAGCACCAGAAAATACAAGCCAAATTAAGGAAAAACTGATATGTGTGTGTATACAGATGGTTAGATGTGATTACCGGAGAGTATTTGCATACTGTGTCCGTATTGTTACTCAAAGCACATCTCCAGCGAGCATAACAACAGCCTCTATCTAAACTACTAACAGCTGGCTTTGATTGAATTCTTCGAGTATATTTAAAACAGTCAACTAATCTTGTTTGTGCCAAATGTGAGCATGTGGAATTGGTGATTCATTTTCGAAAGCAAATTGTAAAGGCTATTCGAATTACCTGTTCAGGTGAAGTATTTTTCTTATTGAGGCAAGCACTAGTTTTAAGTGTCGTGACCTCCATTGTCACATGCAGTGCAGAGACAGATTTCATTCATTCTTATCGTCCCCTTTCATGCATCAGAGTGATTTATTGTCATTTGGAAAGATTCAATGAGCTGGTCAATTGTGACTCTGCAGTAATTGAACTCAGCCTATCACTATTTATAATGGGCTATTGTGGTGTAATGGCAGTGTCCCGAAATTTGAACCAGCAGGCCAGATTCAAGCCCTACCTGCTTCAGAGGTGTGTCATGACATATATGAATCGGCTGTTTAAAAACATCTGTCACTCTATACCAGTTACTCTAGTTAGGACAGAGTTTCTGCATCTGAAGGAATTCTTCTTTCTATCCAGAGATACTTTTACACACCTCTGAACTTTATTTTAATCACCACCAAAACACTTGAATTTCTAATTAAATGTCAATTTACAAGAATAGTGGCAAAGCAACAACAAAAGTGAGAGAAAGATAGGGAGAAGGGGAGGGAACTAAATCCAAATGGAGTTGGAGGGGGAAATGAGACAATCTTGGTGCCCATCCCTCTCTCCAAGAGTGTTGGTGGACACTGTGTGCTCCCTCTTCAAGGAACGTAGCTAGTGAAGAGAGACAAGCAATTGGGAGCAATGAGTCCCTCCAAGGTCTGCTGTCTGGACCTGTTGATTGCCTCCTTAGGCAGGCCCAGGAGCAGAATTGAACATGAGAGTTGGGAAATCTTTCCTTTTGTCAAAGAGGCATCTGAAGAAATCTTCAACTCTTCCACTTATAAAGTCATAGAGTCATACAGCTTGGGAACAGGTCCTTTGGTCCAACTAGTTCAAGCCGACCATGTTCCCAAACTGAACTAGTGCCACTTGTGTGCATTTGGCCCATAGCCCTCCAAACCTTTCCTATTCATGTATTTATCCAAATGTCTCTTAAATGTTGTTACTGTACCTGCATCCACCTCTTCCTCTGGCAGTTCATTCCACACACAAACCACTCTCTGTGTAAAAAAATAACTTGTCCCTATGTCTACAGTTAGCAGGTCATCTTTGTTGAATTGTGTTGTGAGTGGGAATGCAGCTGATGCACATGTATAGTTGGATTGTTGATGCATCTGTGACTAACTGCTGCCCTTGGTCTTCTGACAGTGATTAAGAATCACGTGCGGAAGCATAGAAAATAGGAACAGGAATAGGCCATTTGGCCTGCTCCACCATTCAATACGATCACGGCTAATCATCCTACTCAGTACCCTGTTCCTGCTTTCTCTCCATACTCGTCGATCCCTTTATCCATAAAAACTATATCTAATTCCTTGAAAACATGCAATGTTTCAGCCTCAACCTCTTTCTGTGGCAGAAAATTCCACAGGTTTACCAGTCTCTTGATGAAGAAATATCTCCTCACTGAGAGTGGCTGGCAGTTTTTGAGAGGCTGTTGAGCTATTCCCACCACCTTTCCCTGATGTGATGTTTCAGCTCATAAGAACATAGGTGTAGATAGTTAGACCCTTGAACTTGCTTCACCATTCTAGATCATGGCTGATCATCTAACTTAATGCCACGTTCCCATGCTATCCTTACATTTCTTGATATCATCTAGAAATCTATCAATCTCTACATTGAACATACTTGATGACTGACATTCCAGAGCCCTTTGGGGTAAAGAATTCAAAAGGTTCACTGTCATCTAAGTGAAGAAATTCCTCCTCATTCCTGGCCCTGTTATAATCACACCTTATTTACAGTGAAATGCCTTGGGGATGGCGGAGAGGTACTGACCTCTTAGAGGCAGTTTATGATTTTATTGTGGTAAGAGGAATAAAATGGCAGCAAATCAGCTGTTACACAAGAAAAAGGGGCAGATTTCCCAGTATTTAATAGGAAACCACTTTTACAAAATTGAATTTAAAACACTGGGCATCTTTCCAGTATCTAGCCCAGAGCTAATTTATTTTCCATGTTGTTTCTATCTACTCAATAAATCCAAATTTCAAAATGAATGTCTCCATCATTTAATCAATTATTTTACTCACCATGTCAAACTGGATTTTCAATACTTTTTTTGCGTGCACCACCATTCCCTTTGTAGATGAACTTAGTGTAAATAGCAGTTTCAAACAACCTAAAAGTATTGAATGCCTCTATTGTCTGGTAGCTCTTAGATATCCCTCCAAGTAAATACCACTTGTGCTGACAGATCATGCAAATAAAAAATAATTTGTCAAAGTATTCACTGCCACAGATAAAATTTATACTGATAAGGAGTGAAGCATTTTGTACTGGCAAAGTAAGTTTTAGATGTTTGAAGTCTTCCAAGATATCATTTGCACATTTTATTAGCCATATTAAGAAACCTGTTTTGTCCTAAAGCAACACAAGTAAGTGTAGCCACAATGGGCCTCTTCTGTAAGTAAATACTACCACACAAAGAATAAAGATTATCGAGTCCTTTCATTAGCTGTTTCCACACCCGATTCACTCCTCTCTTCACAACGAACAAGACATGTTAATTTTTCTGAAGAAGGATCTAGGCCCGAAATGTCAGCCTTCCTGCTCCTCTGATGCTGCTTGGCCTGCTGTGTTCATCCAGCTCTACACCTTGTTATATCACATGTTAATTGAGATCTTTTGTTTGCCACCTCTTCTCATCTGCTAATACAGCTGAGCAAGACATCTTTTCAGATATTATGATGCTCAGATTGAAAGAAACCCAGAAGTGCTGTTTGAATCTAGGAGCTCAATCCACTGTGCACTCTAAACAGATTGATACACCACTTTATTCCCAGAACATATTTAGGAGTATTCAGTAATTTGAACTGATTGCCTTGATTTTTAATTAGTGTGAATCTGTCAGTCTGGAGAGTGGAGATGATGGGGGGAGAGGGTGGCAGACTGTTTGTAAATGGTCATTCAAAGGCTGCATATCTTTCTTCCAGCAAATGGTAGGAGGCCAGTCTAACTGGACGAGGCTATACTGTGTCTTGAGAAGTGGCTATCTCACGGTATATTACTCTCCTGAAGAAATCGAGGCACGAGTGGATCCCAAATTGAAAATAGCTATTGATAAGGTGCAGTATTATTCTATTGGTTGTGAGGAAGTTTCTTGCTTGGCTGGGTGCAGTAACGCTGAGAGCAGAGGTAGAGGTGGAATTATTGTCCCATATGTTACCAACAAAGCTGGACCATTTAACAGTAAATAATCTACATTATCCTATTTAAAATTGCTGACAATGGAGACCTCCAGTTTTGCAAACTTTTTTGTTTAGTGCAAGGAATTTTGTCCATGATTAATCAATTTCCAATGTTAATTAATTTTCTCAAATTCACTTCTATTTGTTTTAAAAGAAACAAAATGCTGGGAAACTCAGCAGATCTGGCAGCATCTGTGGAGAGAGAAACAGAGTTAACGTTTCAAGTCCAGTCACTCTTTGGAACAACTTCTTTGCATTGGATGCAAGACAGTAACTCTCTTGCTCTTTCCACAGATGCTGCCAAATAATGTGGTACTTCAGGAAGGAATGTTGGCCAGGACACGAACAATTGTTCAAAGTGTGATAAGTGTTGAGTAATTGCTCAATGGTGATGATAGGAAGGTTGATTGCATCAGTGGTTTTTACCACTCTTTCAGTATATTTAAAATAGAGGTCGTGTTTTTGATTAACAATGGCATAAATGGTTAAAAGATAAGGCCATCATTAGTCCTATCAAATGATAGGGCTGCTTTCTCATTCAAGAGAAATGACTGGTGGTGATTTAACCTGAAGGTCAATGCGCCTCAGGCAGAGGGTAAGGTTGAGAAGGAGAGTCCTCATGGTTACCTCATCCAGTGTGGGAATTGAATGCTGAAAGCTCTGCATTGCAAACCAGACATCCAGCCAACTTAGCTAACCAACCCCTTGCATAAAAAGGGCTGTGGGTATAATGAAGGCACTGAAGTGTTCTATTAGCTATGATTATATTAAGTAGCGAAATAGACTTGATGGGCAGAATGCCTACTGGTTTTGTAGAGTTTAGGTTTGACAGGTATGAAATCTTCCTTATTCTACTGTTCTCATTTTACAAGAAGGTGCCATAAAGTTAGAAGTTAAAACAAGCAAGAAGCTAATCTAGTTCCTGATCGGTATGGGACTCAAGTATGATATTCCTATTGTCAGCCTCAAGTTTCCCTTCCTTATTAATTTAGCTCCTGGTTATGTCTACTGATATAACTTGAAGATGGCTAGGTTCATTTTGTTGTAGAGCTCGTTCTGTTATCACAATTCACAATACTTTACATTTGTATAGTTGCACAACTCTCATTGTTATAACCTCACAATGCTATTGGAAATGAATGCTGTTGTTTTCCTCCTCCCTTGAATACACTTTTTTCATTTATTTGTTTATCTATTTATTCAAATTTATTTGGAGAATGTCATTGGGCTGTTCACTTTTAAATACAATCCTTTGGTTGCCCAGGAACCATACAGTGATGTGTGCACAAATACACCAACATAGGGTCACTGACACAGACAAGAATTGGAATACCTGCACTAGCACAAAGAGACCAAATATAATCATGTTTGCCTCACTCGGCTCATTTTTGTGAACCCCCAATTTTTCATTGTTCCACCATTGGTCACTGTGTGTTAAGCTGACTGGGTCCTGAGTTCTAAGATTGCCTTCCTAAACCTCTGTGCACCTTTCCTACTTAAAGGCTGCATTTGGCTTTGTGCCAAATATTGTCTAATACTCTTTAGTGGAGTTTTTGACTATTTTAAAGGCAGTTTATAAGTGTAAGTTATTCATCTACTGGCCAGATCGAATTGAAAAAACTGTTCTAACTATTGTAATATTGATCTATTGTAACTCAAACTTGCAGGAAACAAGAATCCGTGCCATGGGCAAAGGTTCAAGGATAAGGACGCACTGCTTCTCTCTCATCAACCCCTACAGTGGTGAGACAGCTAGTCGCGTGTTTGCTGCAGACTGTAAAGATGATCTACAGCAGTGGATGGAAGCTTTCTGGCAGCACATTGGTGATATAAGTAAGTTGGCAGAGAGCAATGCCAAAAGCTATTGATTGTTGGCAGATCCATTGTATATACATACTGAATAGACAAGAATTCAAATTCTGCCACTCTGCAAGTTAATCACCAACAATGCATTTCTTGCTTTCAAAGCTAAGTTGGTCTCCGAGTCACTCGCCATAAGATTTACTCAATCATTTACTCCTATAATTCAAGTGACACTACTTTACTTCTAGTAGACTTAGCAGGTGGAAGGTTATCAGCCATCTTGTTCCCCTTGTAGCTTGTGAGAGGATCAAACTGGGTCACCAGCTCATTATCACAAAGATGTTGTCCTTAATAGTCCAGCCCCAGGTTCTTGCCTAATATGGCCAGTTCCAGAAGGAAGTTGAACACTAAATGAAACTGTTAAAACACTATTTAATGAAGAGTGGTCAATCCATGAAACAAGCTCCTCAGGTAAACAGATACTATTGATTACCTCAAATGAAAATTCGGTTACTTGTTTTAAGAAAATTGTGTAAAGAGCATAATTTGTGACGTGGAATGGTAAGGAAGGAGGGGATAACACTAAGGCATTAGGCTTTAGATCTGCGGTACCCAAAGGGTTCATTTTGGCTTTGGGCGTTGATAAGTGGGCCACAGTCAGATCGACTATCCATATGCACCCTGCTGAATTTTCTGACCCAATGAGGTTTCCTGCTTTACACCATTGACCAAAATCAAAATTGCCCAGGAACTTGGTCATGCAAATAATAAAATTAAGATAGAATCTATGAATTTAAAACGAGAGTGAGTCCCACTTACTTATCAAAGACTAATTAAACATGATCTGATCGAAAGTTAGCACCTACCCTTTCGTTTTCTTCCAGCAACAAGTGAGATCGACAAGTATTTAAAAGTTTCTATCCGTGTGATTTTGCTTTCAGGATTTTTGATCCATGCCTTTTTTTACGTCAACAAAATGCCATTGCGATAACTTATAATAGATATTTACTATGTAAACATGATGATTACGGCATATTTTCATACTGGAGCCTTGAAGTGGTAGCATGGTCTCGGTATTGACTGCATCTTGACATAAAATGATTATGTATTGATAAGTAAAAATATAAAAAGATAAGTGGAAGGAATGGGGAAGCAAAATTGAGGTTGATGGATAAATATGAATGTCAGAGGTATTATCAGTAAGTTTGCAGAAGACACAAAAGTTGATTGTGGTGTAAAAAGCGAGGTGGAAAGCCTTAGACTGCAGGACAATGGATGGGGTATCACCCTATTAACCTCCAGATTCAATGCATCATTCTCCGCCACTTCCGCCACCTGCAATCTGACCCCATTACGAAGGATATATTTCCCTCCCCACCCTTATCTCCCTTCCGGAGGGACCAATTTCTCCGCAACTCCCTCGTCCGCTCCACAGTCCCCAGTAGCCCCACCAACCCCAGCACCTTTCCCTGCAACCGCAGGAGGTGCTACACCTGCCCCTACACCTCCATCCCAGGCACCAAAAAAACCTTCCACATTAAACAGATGTTCACCTGCACATCCGCTAATGTGGTCTATTGTGTCTGCTGTTCCCGATGTGGCCTCCTCTACATTGGAGAAACCAAGCGGAGGCTCAGAGACCACTTTGCGGAGCACCTATGCTCAATTCGCGACAAATGACAACACTTCCCAGACACGAACCACTTCAGCTCCCCCTCCCACTCCCTGGACAACATGTCCATCCTTGGTCTCCTCCAGTGTCACAATGATGCCACCCAGAAACTGGAGGAACAGCACCTCATATTCCGCCTTGGAACCCTACAACCCAAAGGTCTCAATGTGGACTTTATTAGCTTCAAATTCTCCCCACCCCCAACCTCATCCCAAGACCAGCTCCCCACCCTCATCCCTGCCTCCTTGACCAGTCCATCTTCTCTCCCACCTATCCGCTCCTCCCACCTCACTGACCAACCCCCATCCCCACTTCCTACCTGCACTCACCTTTACTAGCTTCATCCCCGCCTCCTTGACCTGTCCGTCTTCTCTCCCACCTACCCGCCCCTCCCGCCTCACTGACCAAACCCCATCCCAACTTCCTACCTACAGTCACTTTTACTAGCTTCATCCGCACCTCCTTGACCTGTCCGTCTTCTCGCCCACTTATCTGCTCCACTATCCACCTTCTATCACTGCTCCCCCCTCTCTCTATTTATTTCAGAGCCCCCTTCCCCTCCCCCATTTCTGAAGAAGGGTCCAGACCCGAAACGTCAGCTTTCCTGCTCCTCTGATGCTGCCTGGCCTGCTGTGTTCCTCCAGCTCCAAACCTTGTTATCTCAGTCTCCACCATCAGCAGTTCCTACTATCTCTGAGGACAATGGATGGACTGGTCAGATAGGAAGAACAGAGGCGATAGAATTTCGTTCTGAAAGGTGTGAGGTGACGAATTTTGGGAGGGCTAACAAGGCAAGGGAGTACATAATGGTAGGATCCTGCGAGATGCAGAGTATTAGAGGGACCTTGGTGTGCATGTTCATAGATCCTTGAAGGCAGTGAGACAAGTAGATAAGATTATTAAAAAGGCATAAGGGATACTTAGCTTATTTGTCAGGGAATTGAATACAAGAACAGGGAGGTTATGATGAAGGATGTGATTGCAGTAGAGAGGATGATGAGGAGATTCACCATGATGTGGCCTGGATTGGAGTGATTCAGCTATGGAGACTAGGCTTAGGTTATTTTCCTTGGAATGTAGAAGGCTGAGGGGGGACCTGATTGAGGTATGCAAAGTCATAACAGCCATAGATAGGGTATAATAGGAAGAAACTTGTCTCCTAGTTATTGACCCCTCTACTAATGGGTAAGGTAAAAGGCAGGAGCTTTCGAGGGATTTGAGGGAATCGTTTTTTCACCCAGAGGATGATGACTGGAACGCATTCCCTGAAAGGCTGGAAGAGGCACAAGCTCTCTCGACTTTTCAGAAGTATTAGACAAACACTTGAAATTCCGCAGCATGCAAGCAGTGTTCCCTGTCATTTTCTTTATGGCTGTGAGAGCCTCCAAGGTCCATGCACAGAGGTGACTTCCGGAACTGGAAGTTGGTGCTGCAATTCCCAGGCCTACGCTGATCATTGTGTGCAAAACCTCATAAATAACTGTGTATATGCAGAGCTTAGAGGGACTGTTGCATACAAGGCTATAGGCTAAGTACTGGAAGATGGAATTAGAGTAGATAGGTACTTGATGATGGGCGTGGGCATGATGGACCAAATGACTTTATGTTATCTGAGATATGGAAAAAGGGTGAGACAACAAAGTCGAGGTATAAATCAGCCATTTTCAAATTGCAGATTTGATTTGATTTTTTATTGTCATGTGTACCTAAGTACAATGAAAAGTTTCGTTTTGTGTGCAGTACAGCAGATCATAACATACAAAGACACAAAGATCATAGGGTGATTGAACAAAGTGAGGAATACAAAGTTACAGCTGCAAAGAAGCAAGAGAAAGCTTGAGGGGCTGAATGACCTTCTTTTTGCAAATTTGTAGGAATCTGAAGTTTCAAAGGCACAGTAACAGGCACATTGGGCAGAATGGCCACATTCTGTCCTGTAATTCCTATAATATTCATTTTAGTTATTAAACTAGTAAGAGATTAGAGAGCAGGACTAACTTCCTGAGAAGCTTTTTTTTATTTTCATTATAATGAAAGCTTTGTGATTGTCTGATCAATGTAATTCAATTTACAGTTTCCAACAGGCAGGTCATTCTGAAAACCTCATTTTAAACGCTTGAGAATTGTTTATGGTTTCTGCT
The DNA here is from genome assembly GCF_021869965.1 of Rhincodon typus. Classification (NCBI taxonomy): domain Eukaryota; kingdom Metazoa; phylum Chordata; class Chondrichthyes; order Orectolobiformes; family Rhincodontidae; genus Rhincodon; species Rhincodon typus. The sequence continues at coordinate 5,746,526 of NC_063351.1, forward strand.
TGTCGAATGTAATTCTTTCCTTAATAAATACTGTAGCATTGGAAAATTCCCAGATTCTTATTAACAGAGAGTCTGTTTTAATATTTCTTTAAAATTCCAGCAATGGCTGTGCTTTAACTTTCAGGCCAGTGGAAGCATTGTTGCAAAGAGCTTATGAAAATTGAGATTATGTCACCACGGAAACCACCTTTATTCCTCACAAAACAAGCCACTTCAGTCTACGACGATATGAGTAAGTGGCCCTTGCCTTTCTAAATGTGGCCTTGTAATAAAAGAATCATTGTTTGAAATTCAAATAGTTCCCATATATAAAACAAAAAATGCTACTCCGTGCATAATTTGAAGATGCATGATTTAACCAGCAATGATGGAATCCAGTGATGTGAATTTTAATATGGGTCGGGTTACTAAAATCTATGACTGCAAACTGCTGGGAAATGTCAGTGTTTTTGAATACACTCCTTGGGTTTACACTTTGTTTTCAGTTTTATTAATATGGTCTGTGTATGACTGATTTATATTTCATTTTATTGCCTATCTATCACATCCAAGGCACATTCTTTGAAATCTGCCAGAATGAATATTGTACTTCATTGTAACTTTTATACTGCATTGTTCCTTAACTCCTTTTTTGACTTTGGTGTTCTTTTAAGTTAAGGCCTTAATTGTTCATCTCTAAGAAAAACACGTACAATATTTGGCACTGGTTTTTAATTTATTTTCATATATTTATGGAATATGAGTGACGCAGGATGGGCAGACTTTATTGCCATTCTCTAATTACCCTTGAATATACAGTGGTGAGCCACCTTCTTAAATACTGCAGTCTGTCTGGTGTAGGTAAATCAACAGTGCTGCTGGGGAGAGATTTCCAGGATTTTGACCCAGCAACATTGAAGGAGTGATGATATTGTTACAATTCAGGGTGGAATGTGACTTGGAGGGGATCTTGCAGGTGATGTTCCCTTGCATTTGCTGCCTTTGTCTTCTAGATGGTAGAAATCACTGGTTTGGGAGATGCTGTTAAAGGGGTCTTGGTGAGAGTGGGAGTGAGTGAATGTTGAAGGTGCTGGATGGGGTGCCAATCAAATGGGCTGTTTTGTACTGGATGTTGTTGAACTACTGGAGTGTTGCTGGAGCTACAAAAGTGCAGGCAAGTGGAGAGTGTTCCATAACATGTAGATGGTGATCAGGCTTTAGGGAATCTACTTGTTGCAGAATTTCTTGCATCTGAGCTGCTCTTACAGTGGTCTAATGGCTGATCTGGTTAAGTCTCTATTTATTGGTGACTCCTGGGATGTTAATAGTGGGGGATTCTTAAATGGTGGTGATATTGAATGGTATGGGGAGATGCTTAGATTGCCTGGCACTTGTCTAATGTGAATGCTACTTGCCATTTATCTGCCCCCAAGTTGAATATTGTCCAGGCTTGCTGGATTCAGTCATGGACTGCTTTAGTATCTGGAGCAGCGAAAAAGCATTGAACACTTTGCAATCATCAATAAACATCCTCACTTTATATCTAATAGTGGATGAAACAGTTGAAGATGGTTGAGCTTAGGGCACCTGTCTTGAGGAACTTCTGCATTTATGTTTTGAGCCAGAGCATCTTTCTTTGTGCTGGGTGTAATTCCTGTTCTTTTATCGTGCCTTTGCTCAAATGTTGTCTTGATGTCACTCACCTCATCTCTGGAATGTATGGATCATAGTTGGAATGAAGTTTGGTACATGTGGTCCTGTTGGGGAGGTTATTGGTTATTATGTCTCACTGCATTTTTGATATGTGTAAGCAGGTTGATAAGGCAGTAATTGTTTGACTTCAACTTGTCCTGCTTTCTGTGGAAAGGATGTGCGTGGGCAATTTTCCATATTGAAAGTACAAGTGTCTTAACTGTCCTGGAATAGTTTGGCTAGGGGCGCATTTTGTTCTGGAGCACAGGTCTTCACTTCTATAGCAGGGATGTTATCAAGAGTTCATCGTCTTTTTGTGACCAGTGCACTCAACCGTTGATATCATTTGGACTAATACAAATTGGCTGAAGTCTGGAAATTATGATGCTGAATAATTCAGGAGCAAGCCAAAGTGGACTACGCTTCTGGTTGAAGATGATTACGAATGCTTCAGCCTTGTCAAAGAAGATGGAGATGCTTGTGAAATTACCCCCGTCAGTTTGTTGTTTCATTGTGCAAACCCATGCAAGGCTAAATGAATGAGGACCTCTGGAGCTTTGATCTAATTCTGTTGAAAGGATTGCTTTGCTTTGTCTTTTACATATTATTTCTGCTATTGGCGTCCTGTATAGCTTCTCCAGGTACATATTTAGATGTACACAGTGCTGTTCCTGGCATGCTCTCATGCACACTTCTTTGAACCAGAGTTAGTATCTCTGGTTGGGTGGGAACATGCCCAGCCATGAGGTTACCGATTGTGGTTGATGGCCCACAGTGCCTCATGAATACCCAACTTTATTCTGAATATATTATTTAGAATGACGGTAGTGTCACAAAACGTGCTGGAGGATGTCCTCGGTGTGAAAATGGAACTTTGTCTCCGCAAGGACTGTACAGCAGTCACTCATAGCAATATTACCATGGACAGATGCATCAATAAATTGTTAAGAACCAAAATGCGAGATCAAAGACGTAAGTTTAAAAGAAGTAGAGAATGGTAGAGGGATGGAAATGTTTAAAGAGAGTTTTGTAGATTTCAGAGACTTGGCAGCTGAAGGTAAATGCCAATGACTGTAAACATTGAGGATACACAAGAGGCCAAATTGGAGCTTGTAATCAATTGTAACATACAGAAAAAGATGGGTTGTCTTTTCACTTGCTACCATGCATGCTATGTCTGCATGAAGGCCTCTGAAGAAATCAAATTCTGTTCCCTGTTCAATGTTCGATTTAATTGACCTCTGTCTGGTACAGTACGCTTCCAACTCATCCACTGTGATGTCAATACACACTGGCAAATCTATAAGGCTGCCTTTTTTATATTTATTGTATGACTAAATCCCATGTTCTTAATCATCCTTACAATTCTTTAAGACAATCCTATCTGTAATCAAAGACTTTCTGTTTTGAAAATGTCTTTGTAAAAATATTGCTGTTATTTACAGTCTCAACACTAGGTGGAGTTGTGCACCATCATTTTTATATCACATGACAGATCCAGATGCAATGACATGTCAGTACTTGTAAATATTTCTAAACTGAAATATTTGTTATTAATAAAATATGTGTAATGCTATTTCCCACATAACTCTGTTTTTATAAAAGTTCACCACGAGCAATTTAATGGTTTATGCAATGTTTTGGAAGACTGAGAGGAAAAGAAATACACAAAGTACCATGAATAATCCACACCATCTTCCTGCAGCTGTTACCATATATGGCCTGATTCCCATCATGGGATATTTGATGTTATGTGGTAGCTAATCATAATTCCCAGCATTGTTGGTGAGTCACAATCTGTCTACACTTTATGATTCAGGTAAACTACTGAACAGAGAGGAAATGAAACGTCAGAAAAATACTTTCACAACTTGTTATAACCACATGCTCAAATACTTAATGAAAGTTATTTCACACAATTTAAAACAATTTATACCATACGTGGTGATTTCTCAATAGCTCTGGAAATTGAATCTTTAAGCAGTTAAGGTCCTCTGGGAGTTTAAACTGATGACATCAGCAGAACATGAACACATAAAAATTATATTGAACATGTTGAGCAGACCTGATTTTGCTTGTGGGCAGATGTATAAAATTTTTTATTCACTATTTTCGTGCCCCTCTCCCTCTTTCATTCCCCCTCAACACTTCGTCTTTACCCCACTGAGCTTGCTAATTCCCTCCATCAAAGCTACATTTCCTTGCTTTCTCTCCTTTCTTCCCTTCACCCCACCATAATCTCAATCTCCCTCTGTCTCCCCACATCTGGCCCTATCCCTTATTTAATTCCTTGGCTTCATTGCTCACACATCCTCCTCCTGCAGCCCCCAAACCCCGTCACTCCATGGTGCTCTCTTTCACTGTGTTTGTCTTGCTAGCTCTCTCTGTCTGAATATGAATTTCTTGCACACCCTGTGTTCTGTCCATCTTTCCTCCTCCTGTTCTCTCGTTCTTCCCCTTTCTCTCTCTCTCTCACATCCTCCACACGTATTCTCTTTCATCCCCGACGCATGTTTGTTCTCTTTTGCTCTTCCTTGTTCTCTCTCTTTCACATCACGACTTGTGCTCATTTTCTCTCTCTCTTCCCCCCCATATTACCATCATATCTGACACACATCTCTTGAACTTGCTTGCTCCCACACTTTTTCTCTAATCCCCTCATATGTGTGCTCGCTCTTTGTTCTCATGTGTATTTTCTCTCTTTCAACCCCCACCCGCACACTGTCTCTCCCACTCCATCATGCACCATCTCTCTTTCACACATTCACTCTTGCAATGCACACACTCTCACTCTCTTTCAGACACACACACTTTCTTGCATGCACTTTCTCTCACACACACTTTCATGTCACGTCCACCATCTATATCAAACCTACAAATTTTTTTCAGGTAAGTGTTTGTTCAGATTATCAGCCTGTTATGTTGACCTGAAACTAAGTTGAAACTCCTTCCCACCACTGGTATTGTAATTGGCTCTGTCACATGTTTTACAGATGTGCAGTCTCCTCAGAAAGATGAGAGTCTGGTGGATATTATCCGGAATCGAATCCAGGAGACAGATGGAGAGTTCTTGTTCACTAAGCAGGAGCTATCTGAGCCCCCTCGGTGGGCAGCCCTTTTTGATGGCAGCCATGACATAGTTGTCCAGAGAAATGTCCTGACACCAGATGGCAGCAACAAGCTTGCCCTAATATCACCAGGGAAAGCCAAGAAGAGGCCGGCACCCCCTCCACCTGTGGGAAAACAGCCATTCCATCTAGGGGACCTCCACCCAGAACGGTGCCAGAAAGAGAACACCTGGAGAGTCCCATGTCTTTCTGATGTAGGGTCTGAACTGCCCTCTTCCCTGGATGATACAACAGTCTTGGCTCCTCCCAGACAACGGTCAGCAAATCAGGCTGAAGATGTGGCCCAGGTAGTAACTAAGTTGGACCAGCCTGATAGACCTGTGCCTCCTCACCGTCAGAAAAGATCCATTAAAGCAAAGCTTGATCCCAGGAGCTGGATTCTGTCTCAAATGTAGAACGAGAAATGGACTTCTTAGTACCTGGAAATGATGGGAAATGCAGATAGTTTCTCTTGTGTAGTTGTACAAAGTATCTCTTTGGGATCTCTTGGTTAAAGATCACCATTTGCGTTTAATGTGGCCCATCAAGGAGCCAGTCATCAGCCTGAATTGTTAAATTTTTTTGCCAGGTATTACACTGTCAAAATCTCTCCTAGCATAGTTAGCAAAGAACTTAGCGCCATTTCTCCTGCACTAAAGTAATTATACTTAAGTGAATTTTTGTCCAACTATCTTTCCCATTCTAACTTTCACATGAGCAAAAGGTTTGTCGCAGTTAAAATAGTGTTAACTTCGGCACCAAATAGTTCAATGAGGAAAACAAATTCAAATAGTCGATTTGTTTTCTGAGCTTCTCTATGTTGACTGAGAAGAATGTCTATATAGCAGTAGAGGGAATTCAGAAGATTGTATTTTGTTTCCATTTAATTTTTGGAAACTGCTGGCAGCTCATGGGGATCCCAGATTTCTTTGACCAATTATATTTTGTTGTTTTTATTTTGTTTTCAATGTAGGGTAGGATTATTAAAGCAATAAAATAGTTCAGCTGGTATGAGCAGTTTTTATTACTGGTTATTAATCCATAACTGAAGCTTAAATGAAAACTTTACAAAATGAAGCCCTGCATCTCCTCTACCCCTCCCAATTTTTTTCTTTTATTTCCTAATCCTTTTTTTGGAAGAAAGACTTTTTTTTTTAAAATCTCCTTTCTCATCCTGAAGATGACACAATGTGTTTTATTGTAAATCAATATTTTATAATGTTGGAAATGGAGCAGTTCATTTGCACACAGAAGACTCGAACAAATGCCACTGTGAAAATGAGCATGTAGTCTGTCCAGGGATAAATGTTGACCAGCAGATCAGGGAGAATTCCCCTGCTCTTCAACATAGTGGTTTTCAAGTTGCACCGAAGAAAGCAGAACCCTCAAGCGAGCCAAAACATGGCATCTTTGAGAGTGCTGCACTCCCTCAGTACTGAATTAAGATTGTATTATGTACATAAACTTCTGGAGAAGAACTTGAGCCCATTATTTTTCTTTATTCAGTCATGGAATGATATTGTTGTTGGGCCAGCATTTGTTGCCAAATCCTCGTTGCCATTGAGAAGGTAGTGGTCAACCACCTTCTTGGACTGCCGTAGTCCATGTGGTGTAAATACACTCTGTTAGGGAGAGGGCTCCATGATTTTAACCCTGTGACAGTGAAGAAACAGCTATATATTTCCAAGTCAGGATGTTGTGTGACTTGGAAGGGAACTTGCAGGTGGCGCTGTTCCCATGCATCTATTGTTATCTATTGTTCTCGTTCTTGGTGGTAGAGGTCACCGGTTTGGGACGTGCTGTTTAAGATGTGAGAGTAGAACCTACAAGCTACAGCTGGCACCTCTAACATTTTCTATCCATTGAAATGCTCTACTCATCCATCTAGGGAGGACCTTTGGCACAGGGTATAGTGCCCCAGCCTTTAAACTAGAAGCTCCAAGTTCAATTCCTCCTCCAGGACCTGTTGGCCATGGAAAGAGCCAGAGAACAGGTTGATAATCCTTCCAATCCACCCCACGACAGGCACTGAGAGTCGGAGAAATTCCTGGTTAGCCATGCCTGCAAATGTAGTGGTGTCTTCAAGCTTTAACCGCTTGCCTATCTGTCTGTCAACAGATTATTGCATGCAGTCCACTGAAAGAGAGAGATGTCTATGTCATCTTGCAGACTTTGGCTAATTTTGGCACACTTATCATCTGTTTTGCTCAGTCAATGTGTGCTGCTGTCCATTTTGGAAACGGATCTGAATCTCACATCCTTGCCTTTTGTTTAGTTGCTAAAACTAATTCCAAAGGCATGAATTCCAGCAATCTGAAGCTCAATTATATTTTTCTGATTTTGAGCATCAGATACCAAACACTGCAGATCACATACTGATCATGTCAGTAGAGGCCTGCTGCAGTGTTGCACAGGGCCTCAGCACAAGCTCAAAGAGCAACATCTCATTTTCTGCAGCCTCTAATACTCAATATTCAGTTCAAAAACTTTAGAGCCTGATTCCATCCTTCCATTTTTTTTAAGCCACCCCATCCCCAGTCTTGTTGTGATATGGGTTTCTTTTAACACAGTCACCTATTCCCACATACTCCTAGTCCCATTATCACGTAACCTATTTTCTCACACTTGGCTCTTATTATTTCTTTGTTAGCTTTTCTTCTGTCCTGGCTGCTATCCATTATGTTCTTGTTTACCTACCCCTTTCATATCTCTCTCTTGCTGGGCTCCAGTTCCACCTATCCATTCACCTCTCCCCTTTGCCCTCCTTTCCCCCACTTCAGCTCCAGCATAAATGCCAGTTTTTTTCTGATCACATTTTATGTTGTTGTCAGAGACCCAAAAGTTTGTTTGTTCTTTATTGTGAGGAAAGGGGAGATGAGTATTTTAGCTGCCAGCTCCTATCCAATATTCTTTCCTCATCTGTTACAGTTGCCCTCCTGTTCCTTTATCATATTAATCATTGGCTTTGATTGACAAATTTTGATTGTAGGAGCATGAGCTTGCAGTTGACCTGACTGCTGACCACCTGGTTGCCATTCTTGATAATCCACTGGAAATCTGGGTCTCATTCTCTGATCCAGATCCCCTGCGGGAGTATTTTGCCCAATATGTTGGTAAACGTATATAGATATTGACATATGTATAATCAGTCATGATCTTGCTGAATGGTAGAGCAAGCTGAAGGAACCTACTCCTAACTCATATTCATGTGCACATCCATATATGTTGAACTACATTTACAAAATGTATCTACTCACTGCCCTCCCCTGCCATATTTTTTTTCTCACATTAATCATGTTTGTGACACATCCTAATTTAGTATCTGTGAATTTTTATATTTTTTAGTCACGTTTTTACCAGTAACAATTGTTAGTGATATTTATAGAATGAATAATTTAAATTGTTGCTGTATTTTTTTGATGCTTGGATCTGATGTCAGATGCCAGCAACTACTTTCAAAAAATGGGCTCCTATGTTCTACCAGTGTGAATCAGAATTATAGTTATTATATCATGACCATTGGGCTAGAATTTGCTGCAGGTGAACACTGCCATTGGGTATTTGTCAATATTTGCCTCTTCACCCTTCAAGTCAAAGAATGTTTACCCACAGGAATGTACAATCTGATAACACAGTGAGGGAAGCAGGGTTTTTAGGACCTGAGTGAACATAGCAACCAATATGTTGTCTCCATAACTAATCAGGATAGGGAAATAAATGGTGAAGGATAGAAGGTGATGAATTAGAATTCAATGTCAAAGATACAAAAGGAGAAGTAGAGAATGAGAAAAGAAAGAAAGGTGAGAAAAAAGTTTAAAAATTGGCCTAAAAAATCCTGAAAATTTCAAAACCTGACAAATATAACACTCCTATAATTAATGTAATGAAGCTAGGCTAATGCAAAATAATGATTTTTAATCTACTAGTTGGAAATATTAGTCGTACTTTTAATATGTTTTTAAAAGGCTGCTAATGCCTTGAACTCAGCCAAGATAGTCATTATATTTGCATTACTGTACACTCCACATTCCATCCTCATTGAGATAGAAATGGTGCGTCAGCAAAACCCATCCAAGACAATAACTTCAAGAGAGTTTAAAGGATTCCCATCTCCTTTGAAAGGCATCTATGGCAATCATCTGAAGTGTTTAATAATTGGAGACAGGCCATTAAGATAATGGTTGGACAATGGGACCTTGGCTAAATTATTTTCCAGACATGAGCAAATCATGTTGCCCTTGTCTTTTTTTTAATCCCCTGGTAGTTGGAAAAGGGAGGGCACATGACAAGCCAATCCTTTGTATGTTTAAAGTATGTGTTTTCTAAGTAAAAATGAGGACAAAGGTGGAGGAAGAAGTCTTAATTGGGGTGCCTCCTGCCTCCTGTCTCTCTGTCTCAGTCCATCAAACCTGTAAGTTTTTGGACCCAGCTTGACGTTCCCTCCAAATACAGCAGAGATTTTAAAGGAAGAACTCCTCACAGTGGTTTCTCCAGGAGAACTGCCTCAATACTGAAAGCAGAAAACCATTGAGTTATCAAACTTATGCACTGTATACCCTCAATCTATCCCTACCCACTCTATAATCTTGTGTATATGTGTGAAAGTCGGTGCATGTTTTGTTATTTTACTTAAATTGGTTTAAATAAAGTAATCTTAACTTTCTTTGCTAAATTCAAGAAAATCTATCCAATTGATTCTTTTATGATCACACCATATTAGATGCTCGCTGATTTGGCAAGTATAACATTTACAAACAAGTCTGTTGCAGTCGAACAAGGAGAGGGCAAAGTGGGAAAGCCATTTTACTCCTCCTCAATGATTGTAATATCTACCATGTGAATACTACAAACATGTCCAGGTAATGTCAGCTGGTTATGACTGATGTTTAAGAAAGTTAAAGATTGTAAGTTAAAATGGCTTCTGGAATACTTTATATACATTTAGCGCTTGTCAGTGGTGGGCCTGACAGTGAGTTGCTGCTTACCCAAAATGTTGACAGAGCAGCTTAGAGGGATTTGAGCTTAATCATATATCAACCCATCACCTGAAACTGGCACCATTTGTACTAGAAAATAGAAATTGTCTTAACAGCAAATTCTGACCCATGGTGATGAAAAGTACATGCTGAACTACAAAAGTATGTGTTGAACAACTAGGAGAAAACTTAGTTGTCAGCAAAGCATGAATGAAGGGAAAATGTGTTTCAGTATCTTTTGATGTATAAGTTTTTACAATTAATACCTTTCAGTTTCTAATGCCACTGATTTTTCTTTCTCTCTGGCCTTCAGAAATAAATTTTCATCCCTGAAATTTGAATGTGATGCTTCACTTTGAAGATTTTTCTTTTTTCTTTTCCTCACCCATTCCTGTTACAGTGAAAGTTGTTTCAGTCTTGTACGTAGTGACTGTACCTAACTTGACACTAAATGATAAAAATGCTTGCAGAGTAAAGAATGAGTAGGGAGTGAGATGGCAAAATGTCATACCAGCTGCAATGAGGAATGCCTGTTTGAACCAGCCATAGAATCTGGCCTTTACTGTACAAAGACTGGGAGTGCTAGATGTTGACACTCAGTGGATCAATTGAGAAGAGATTGACATTTTTCCAGCATTTGAGTTCCCTACTTTAACATCTGCAAAAAAATTTGAAAAGTAGTGGAAGGAGAGACAGCATTCCACCTTACAGAGAGGTTGCTTGTAGGGAGGATGCAAATTGCTCCAAGCCGTAGCCCGTTTCCAGGGAAACAGAAATCTCGTATTACAACACTTCAGTTCAACACAGATTTAAATATATTGAGAGAAAGAACTTCATTCCTTGTGCAAAACATTTAAAAGCAGGGAGCATAGTTTTGGTCATGGATGCAGTACAATATACATGTGATGAGCTGCTTCCTTTCTGGAAGATTCCAAATCAAGGAATCAAGCAGAGACCTGCAGGAGGGACCATGGTATATACATGGCTGCGGGACTCACATTAGTAGCTACAATATGTAATACCCTTTAAAAGCAAGGGTAGTTAGTGAATACTAGTAAAACTGTATGATCAGCATGTATCTTTTAAAGATTGATCCATGACTTCCTTACTAATAACAACTCCATCTTACCACTTGTGTGCTGTTGTTTAACACACTGTGGAATACTATACTGAGAAGAGAACACTATTTCCTCTTGTAACATTAGCAGTTTTCTTTTATTTTGAAAAGCATGTTGCACTATTAAGGACAACATAAATTCTTGTCCGAGTCAGCAACCCTATGAACTTGAGTATAAAGTCTAGTTGAAGTCTGTAAAAGATTTCTCAATGTATCATATTTGGAAACAGATGAAAATAATTAAGATACTTCCTCCGCCTTCAGGCACTGGGTATTAATAATAACCGACTCCAGGACCGTCTTCACTTACATCCCAGTGCATTTTTCCCAAACTCAAGTTTGCTGCCATTTGTGTGTCACTTCCAGTAACCTTTGGTGAAGGTTGCGAACCTTCAATGAAAAAGAATTCTCCTACTCCACTGTTTCCATTTAGTTGCCTCAGCCTTCAAAAACAAGAGTACTCATCACCAAATAACCTGCTTTAAAAATATACTAAATTGTGGAACCTGCTGCTTAACATAAAACTGGATGAAACTTTGCATACCTTTGCAGAATTAATTTAAAATCATTAGAATTGTAGCTTTTTCTTATGTGATATGCCATGTGCTATTTAATTTGAAGATGCATTTTAAATGTAAGCTTTACATTGAAGCATTTGAAGTGAGTATATTATTGCATTTAAGAAGAAGATAGGGAAAAGGAAAGAATTGGGGATCAGTGAAGTAATGATAGAGGAATCGTATGGGACTGATATTAATCTATCATGCCTAATGGCCCATTTTTATGCTGTAAACACTTTGTAATTTAAAAGCAACAACTTGTATTTCTATAGCATTTTTAATGTAATGCCTGAGTCACATGAGATCAGTTGACCAAAAATTAAGTTAAAAGGCTAGGCTTTAAGGAGCTTAATGGACGAAAGTGAGGTGGAAGGATGGGAGTCTAGAATGTGGACCAAGGTAGCTGAAAGTGATGGGGCAATTGAAATTGAGGCTTGCATTGTAGGCCAGAAATAAAGAGCAGCCAGTCCAGACTGTGGGTGAGAGAAGGTTACAGAGACAGACCGAGGTGACACTTCAGAGAAATTTGAAAATGGGGATGAAAATTTTGAAACCAAGGCATAGGTTGACAGGGAACTGATCTTTGTCAGGTAGTGCAGCGTGCTGGATGAATGTGTCTTGGCTGTGAGTTCAGATACAGGCAGCAGAGCTTTGGGTAATCTCAAGGTTATGGAGAATAGAATGTGGGAGACAACTCCAGATATGCTGGAATCATCAAATCTGAAGATAATAACTTTAACTCTGAGAACCTTTAGTGTAATTTTGCAGAAATGTCTGTAATTTCTCTGCTAGTGATTTAAGATTTTCAATCAGGGCTTTGGGACCTTCAGAACCTGGTTGGGATTGAGGAACCGACATGGTTCTTGGAGTACAATTTCCTTATGGCTTGTGGAATAAACATGATCTGGATAGTTTTCCACAAGGTTTGCTTGTGAATATGTGCAGTCCAGATGCAGAGGCTGGAGACTGACCCAAACAGAGGGGCTTGGGAGTGGGATGCAGGCACAATGTCAGGGCTAATGGGAGGAGAAAGGTGAGACCAGGGCACCTCAAGGGACCTAGGCAATGAGACTGGCATTACTCAGCTGGTATCTTAGGCAGTAATTCCAGGGCTGTTTGGGCTCCAGTTTGGATTCAACTAATTCCAGCAGGAATGGTGCAACTTGTATAGAGTATGCTCGAGGCGAAGACTGCTCTATAGAATTTCTTTGTTACAGAGAATAAAGTAACGGAGAGTGGAGTGTCAAACTGGTGTAAGGAAACAATCTGTTTAAAATGGGTGAAGAGTCAAGTACATTCACCACTGTACCTTTTTATGTTGGTGCACCAGGGAACAGGCGTTCCCCCAGCCTAAAGATAACAAGGTGTAGAGCTGGATGAACACAACTGGCCAAGCAGCATCAGAGGAGCAGGAAGGCTGACATTTCGGGCCTAGACTCTTCTTCAGAAATGGGGGAGGGGAATGGGGTTCTGAAATAAATAGAGAGGGGGAGGCGGATAGAAGATGGATAGAGGAGAAGATAAGTGGAGAGGAGACAGATAGGTCAAAGAGGCGGGGATGGAGCCAGTAAAGGTGAGTGTAGGTGGGGAGGTAGGGAGGAGATAGGTCAGTCCAGGGAGGACGGACAGGTCAAGGGGGTGGGATGATGTTAGTAGGTAGGAGATGGGGGTGGGGCTTGAGATGGGAGGAGGGGATAGGTGGGAGGAAGAACAGGTTAGGGAGGCGAGGACGAGCTGGGCTGGTTTTGGGATGCGGTAGGGGGAAGGGGAGATTTTGAAGCTTGTGAAATCCACATTGATACCATTGGGCTGCAAGGTTCCCAAGCGGAATATGAGGTGCTGTTCCTGCAACCTTCGGGTGGCATCGTTGTGGCACTGCAGGAGGCCCAGGATGGACATGTCGTCTGAGGAATGGGAGGGGGAGTTGAAATCGTTCGCGACTGGGAGGTGCAGATGTTTAGTGCGAACCGAGCGTAGGTGTTCTGCAAAGCGATCCCCAAGCCTCCGCTTGGTTTCCCCGATGTAGAGGAGGCCACAACAGGAACAGCGGATGCAGTATACCACATTGGCAGATGTGCAGGTGAACATCTGCTTGATGTGGAAAGTCTTGGGGCCTGGGATGGGGGTGAGGGGGAAGGTGTAGGGGCAGGTGTAGCACTTCCTGCGGTTGCAGGGAAAAATACCAGGTGAGGTGGGGCTGGAGGGGAGTGTGGAGCGGACAAGGGAGTCACGGAGAGAGTGGTCCCTCCGGAAAGCAGATAAGGGTGGGGAGGGAAAAATGTCTTTGGTGGTGGGGTCGGATTGCAGATGGCGGAAGTGTCGGAGGATGATGCATTGGATCCGGAGGTTGGTGGGGTAGTACGTGAGGACGAGGGGGATTCTGTTTTGGTTGTTATTGCAGGGAGGGGGTGTGTGGGATGAGTTGCAGGAAATGCAGGAGACACGGTCGAGGGCGTTCTCGACCACTGAGGGGGGGGAAGTTGCGGTCCTTGAAAAACGAGGACATCTAAGATGTTTGGGAGTGGAATGCCTCATCCTGAGAGCAGATGCGGCGGAGGCGAAGGAATTGGGAATAGGGGGTGGCATTTTTGCAGGAAGGTGGGTGGGAGGAGGAGTATTCTAGGTAGCTGTGGGAGTCGGTGAGCTTGAAATGGATATCGGTTTCTAGGTGGTTGCCGGAGATGGAGACAGGAAGGAGAGAGAGGTATTAGAGATGGTCCAGGTGAACTTAAGGTTGGGGTGGAAGGTGTTGGTGAAGTGGATGAACTGTTCAAGCTCCTCGTGGGAGCACGAGACGGCGCCGATACAGTCATCAATGTAATGGAGGAAGAGGTGGGGTTTAGGGCCAGTGTATGTACGGAAGAGGGATTGTTCCATGTAACCTACAAAGAGGCAGGCGTAGCTTGGGCCCATGCAGGTACCCATGACTTCACAAGCTTCAAAATCTCTCCTCCCCCTACTGCATCCCAAAATCAGCACAGCTCGTCCCCACCTCCCCAACCTGTCCTTCCTCCCACCTATCCCCTCCTCCCACCTCAAGCCCCACCCCCATCTCCAAGCTACTATCCTCATCCCGCCCCCTTGACCTGTCCTTGACCTTGACCTATCTCCTCCCTAACTCCCCACCTACACTCACCTTTACTGGCTCCATCCCCGCCTCTTTGACCTGTCTGTCTCCTCTCCACCTATCTTCTCCTCTATCCATCTTCTATCCGCCTCCCCCCTCTCCCTATTTATTTCAGAACTCCCTTCCCCTCCCCCATTTCTGAAGAAGGGTCTAGGCCCGAAATGTCAGCCTTCCTGCTCCTCTGATGCTGCTTGCCCTGCTGTGTTCATCCAGCTCTACACCTTGTTATCTCAGATTCTCCAGCATCTGCAGTTCCTACTATCTCTGAAACAACTTCCCCCAGCCTAGCCTGTTTGTTAATGACTAACCCTGGTGTATGTATCTTCCTTATACTAAGATGGCTTTACTAACAGAGTGAAATGAAGAAAATCTGTTTCCTTTTCCACCAAACTGATGCCGTTATTAGTGGCTATAATCATGAAAAGCTACTTCATATATTAAAATATGGACAGTGTAATCAAAGGGTCTAAACCTCCCCACTTAAGATAAACTGTTAGTGATTTTGACAAGTGTTGAGATGTCAATGAATGTCAAACACAAAGTGTTTACATCCAATGCATTATTCCGCCTTATTGTGACTGAAGTCTTGGACACATCCCACTCCCCATCTCTTCTGTTATCCAGCACAGCCTAAGTCTTACAAACTAATTCATGGAGCATATCTTGCAATGGCTTAACATTCAACTGGCCATCTGGAATCTCACAGATCAAACCTTGGCCATCATCCTATTCCTTATCTGGAATAAACTGCCCTCTGAAAAAAACTATTTCAGGATTCACCCTGATGAGACTGCTCTGCTATTAGCCATTTTGCCACCTATCCATCAGATTGATTGACTAGTGTCTTGTGCTTGAAGATCTATGACCTCATTTAGGTGAAAACTGAAATCCCAACAGATCACTAACCAGAGATTGTGATTTCTCAATATCATTTTCCCTATAAATAGTTCAAAGAAACAGAGCCTGCTTGCTTAACCTGACATCTGTCCCACTCCCTTGTGATAAATGAGTCATTTCTAACATCACTAATGCAATCCACAAGTGTTTTAATTTATTTTTCAACATTTTGATGTGTTGCTTGGGGCTCTCGTGGTGAAGTGATAGTGTCCCTGTCTCTGAAGACTCACCTGTTCCAAAGGTGTATCATAACATGCTTAAAAAGATTGAAAAATATCTAAACCTGTTGGCTAATGTGAGAAGTAAGCATTCTTGAGATATGAATCTTCAAATGGTGCATATGAACCATTTTCATAATGAGTTAAAAATAATTTTTTTCTTTTATTCATTCATGGGATGAGGGTGTCGCTGGCTCGGCAGCATTACCCATCCCTAATTGCCCAGAGGGCAGTTAAGAGTCAACCATATTGCTGTGGATCTGGAGTCACATGTAGACCAGACCAGGTAAGAATGGCAGTTTCCTCCCCTACAGAGCATTAGTGAACCAGATGGGTTTTTTCCCAACAATCGGCAATTGATTCACGGTCATCATTAGGCTCTTAATTCCAGATATTTATTGAAATCAAATTCTACCACCTGCTGTGGCGGGATTCTAACCCGCATCCCCAGAACGTTATCTGGGTCTCTGGATTAACAGTCCAACAATAATACCACTAGGCCATCACTTCCCCTATAGTGGCCATTAATCGATTCCTTGAAGGCAGTCATAGAGTCAAACAGCATAGAAACAGAGCCTTAAACCCACCACACCTATGCTGGCCAACAGACACCAAATTACACTAATCCCATTTACCTGCACTTGGTTCATAGCCTACTATACCATGGTATTGTAAGTACTCATCCAGATGCTTCTTAAATGTTTTGAGAATACTTTCCTCCACCACCTTCTCAGGCATAATGTTCCATATCTGGGTGGAAAAATATTTCCTCAGCTCTAAGCAACTTGCTCCTCACCTTAAACTTATGTCCTCTGGACTTAGACCTGAATGCCACGCAACAGCAAAGTATCAATCCCTTGTGCCCAATCGTAAGTGTTGACAGAAAGATCAACAGGTCTATCATGCAAGGGATCTGTTGTGAGTCTCAGCAGAAGTGAGACTATGTTGTCCCAAACCCATAAAACCTTTTCCACAATTTTCATCTTTTTGGGCACCCAAGACATCAGATATAAACAGGAATGGAGCAGTATGTGCCCATTCTTACTCTATCACCCTGCAAATATATTTTATCCTGGAGATGTGTATCCAGTTTTTTTAAAGTCATGATTAAATCTGACTCTCAGCCATACGGGATCCTAACCACTTGAATTAAAGTAGTTTTTCCTCAAATCACCTATTTCTTTTGTCATTCACCTGGAATTGTTGTTGTATGGTCTCAACCCAAGTTTCCACCAACTCCTCCTGTATCCACTCTGTCCAGCCCAATTTAATATCTTTATCAGATTTTCTCTCAATTTTGTTGACACAGAAACTGTCCAACTGTCCTAATCTATTGCTTTATCTGAAGTTCTTCATCCTTGGTACCTTGCCTAGCCTTGTCAGCCATGTCCTTTATTAATCACTTTCTGAACCTGTGGTGCCATCGCCCTTGCTCTATGTACATACACCCATACGTCTTGTATGCCTGTATCCACTTTAGAACAGTATTCTTTGTCATCAAACTTGTATAGACCAGTAGATGAAAGAATTCTAAGACTCCTCCATGTTCAGACACTTAGGAAGGCCTTGGTAAGAACGTAGTGATAACCTGTACCTCCTTCACAATATTTACATCTCTCCTGGAAGAGATTCATGGCCATTGTTATCATTCAACCCTAGTGATTAAGAGTGCTGGCAAATCATTGGACCTATGGCAAATTCCACCATTCCCATTAGCTAGATTTCCTATAAACCAAGTTTCAAATAAATGTTTAATGAAATGCATGCATTTATTGGTGACTTTGCTGTGAACTGGCTGGACCCTAATCTGTGGCATTTCCTCCCTAAACACTCCATCTCTCTCAAAGTCATTCCATGCACCGACCTCATTTGATCAAGCTTTTGTCGAATGTTTCCTTTTATGATTCTGTATCAATCTGTCTGATTATCCTCCTATAAAGCATCTTAGCAAATGTTACTAGTTAAACATCTTACATTTACGTAGTGCCTTTTATTTGAATGATTCATTACTGTATTTTTAATTTGAACCTGTCTGGAACTCTTAAATCATGCTGATTTATTTCCCCTGCCACACATGTTGTAAATAATTTGCAAGGGTCTCAATTTATCCTTTGTCTGACCTGATCAACCTCTCAACTATTTAAAATTAAAACCATTTAGGATGCTTAATACTTTATTAAGCATTTGAGGTTGGTTAAACTACAGAAATGTAATCTAATAAAATGGATAAACACTAACAACAGAACTATTGAGCTTGCATATTTAATATAACACTTTAATTTAATTCAGCAACATCTGCTTCACATAATTAATACTATCACAAACCTCTCAGGTTGCTACTATGTGCTGGGGAAGGGTAATTGGTTGCATACTATATTCTTTCATTCTCCCCAAAACAGCATCATTATTGCATTGCCCATATATGCCCACTAATACATTGTGAACACTTAGTGTGATTTGGGGCAGGGTGTGGGTGCGGTAGTTAGCAATTGTTCATCATTGTGATGAGAGCTGTGACTATTAAAAAGTATTTATTAATAACCAGTAGTTAATTGGTGCACAGTCTCAGTTCCAACATGCCCAAAAAATTTGAAGTTTAGGAAAATAATCTTTTAACTAACCAATGTCAACATCATTTTGTTTTATTTTGTATTTGTTTTGTTAAGCTACAAAGAGAAAAAAAACAATTGTTTTGGACAGACTGTGCATCTAAAGAGGATTTACATTGAGCAGTTAAAGTACAGAGAATGAGTAGTTAGTATCTAGGTCAGTCTTGGCAGTGTATACTTTGTTCAGATACAAATCTCTTGGGATCTACGAGAAGCAATTCTTGGCAAGGCGCACTGTGCTTAATAGCAACATTATAGCCTTCTGTGGCAGTAGTTTAACAGGAGGAAAACCTTAATTATACCAATACATGGGCCTTCTGTAACTGGAAGCTACAAGGAAATCTTGCACGTTCAAAGCACCTTCACGACCTCAGGATATCTCAAAGCCTTTTATAACCAATGAAACGCTTTTGAAATATAGTGACTGTTGGAACGTAGGAAACGCAGCAGATAAGTTGAACACGCTGCCATAAACAACAGTGCAACAACGACCAAATAATTTCTTTTTAAAGTAATATTGGTTGAGGATGAATTTTGACCAGGGCATTATGCTAGTCTCTACTGCTCAAAATAATGTCATGGAATTTCTTTTTAATCCACCTGAGAGGAAAGGGGGCTATGGATTAACATCCCACTCAAAAACAGCATTTCTAACAGTGCAGTATTCCCTCAATATTACCTTGATTTAGCACTTAAATCTCTTGAACAGGACTTGATGAGGTGTCACTGCAACCACTGAATAATACGAGATAACATTAAACGTTTTCCATTGGTGACACCCTGGATTCTGGATGTTTCTGGTGGCTGTTTGCAGGCTCTTCTGTTTAGTAATCATTTGAAACTGCTTCAGTTGATAGCCCACCCCCACCAAGATACAACACAACTGGAGAGACTGTACAACAAATTTACATATAGCAGCAGAAAAAACCCAGCTTCTTTTCAACTAACCAGTTTATGAAAAACAGACAATGTCCCAGGAGACGCATTTGAAACTGATATTAACATGAAACTTGCTGAATGCTCAGTGGGTTGTTTGAAGACGTTTTACAACAGATATCAAGTTTTATATCAATCCAATAAAGAATGAATAATGCAAACATGTCCAGTACCTCTTGTTTTTCATTAACCTTTTATCAATGGCTTGGGTTTGAAGCATTTTTCAACATCAGGGTAACGGTTTGAATGTTGATTCTGTACTTTATATCAATCCTACAATAGATTACAACATAGATTATTCCATTGTATATCACACCTCAGCACTTCCACAAAAGCTTATATTTATAGAAGTCATATCCCGAACATAAATACATTTTAAAAGAGATGTTAAAATTTCATTGTAATCATTGGGCAGTAAGTCATGATCTCCCTTCACCCTCCTCTCTCAGATTCTTGGTTCTATTTTATTGTCGTGCCTAGTTCCTCAAAGTATTTTTCATTCTTTGCTCCATATACTGGCAAGATCACGGTTGTCTGAGAGAGCCGGCTCAGGTAAGAACTAACATTATGTTTAAAGGTGTTATGCAAAAGTATATGCAGTTAATTAGGCAAACAACCCCTGACCAGCAAGCAGGAGCTTACAAATCATCGTGGGCAGTAACCTCAAGCAAAGCGCAGTACTAATTCTGCAGCCCATCATTATATTGACTTGTGTTGAATTTGAGTAATGTTGAAATGATGCAGCTTTACAGAATGAATTTGATAGGAATGGAAATGACTATGTTCAAACTCCTCACCAATTCGCCTTCAACGTGTAATGAACTATCATACATCTTCCAGGATGTGGGAAGGGCTAAAGAAATGCAAGTTGTTAAACGGTATTAGTTTTGACTACTGAAAACTAACCTTGCTCACCTGATGTCAAAACTCAGTAAGAAACTTTATAAGCTATAAAATATATTATGCAACAACAGCCTAGAAATTACACACTATAACGTTGTTAAGACATGCTATTCTCTCAGTAAATACATCACACACACACACGTGCACAAATTGTTAGCCTTTACTTATTTTAATAATTGTGTACATGCAATTTATTTATCTCCTATGGTTGATCAATTAAGTAGATTCTTGGGTAACTCAAATATTCACTTAATTTCTTTGCGTGTGGAGCACATATTCCTTCAAAAACATTCAATGAAAGATTAATTGAATTGTGCTTGATCTCTAGAACCATCAGAAGATTCCACTCACAGGTTTTATTGTTATTGCCTTCATTAAAAAAATTTGATTGAATCCCCCTCATCAAGGTGGGGAATACCAGTAACACATAATGCAATACCTGGCCTATAGATCATTGGCAGAGAACTGAAATGACAAGAGAGTAAAACAGATCATCCAAAATGTTCTTGTTTTCGGTAGCAATATCCCTTCTTGCCTGGGTGTGTTACTTGTGCTTAATTGTGGTTTGATCTATCCTGTTTTTCTCCTGGGCAACATTCAACCCTCAACGAATAGTACAAAGAACAGATTAGTCAGTAAATGATTTTTTTCCTGTTAGTGTGGTTGGGTGCCAATTGGCTGCCATGTTTGCCTACAAAACAACAGTGAGTCCACATCAAAAGTAGTTTTTTGGTCGTTCTAAAATAATTTATTGGCTGCAAGACATTTTGGTATATCATGAGAAAGTAAAAGACATTAAATACATAAACATCTTTCACACCCACAGTGCCCTTTCGACTATTTATCTAGAACTGAAACAGGTCAAGAATGATTAACCCCCAAATCTCTCAGTGCCGATTTCAGGGGGCTAGTTTTGTCAATGACAGAGACTTGTACAGAATTTATAAAACTTTAACAGTGGACTTAAAACAAACAAATCATGTATTTGACTTGAATTAACAAATTAATAAATAATCAACTTTCTAAGATAGCAGCTTGTATTGTTTTCCTCAAATAAGACCCCATGTTACATTCTTTCATTAGGAAATTGAGCTGAGCTGGGACCTGAAGCAATATAGTCTATAAAAGCTAAAAGTTGCGAGATTAGTGGAAACAGATTTAAAAATACTATAATAAATATAATGTTTGGTTTAAAATTCTTGAATAAAATTCTGATGTTCAAAACGTCTGGACTACAACTAAAATGATTCGTTTAAGAACAGATGGTGCGAGGTCAGGCACATTTTAATGAATTCCCTATCTTAGTTGTGTTGTGGGATACAGGGAACAAAGGTCAGAGGTCTCAAATGGCTGCTGGCTTACTTTCTAATAGCTGGGTTAGAATGGTTTTGTCATAAGGTTAGCTGAGAGTTTAAAAAAATGTAACATTTTGTCACAGACTTTAAGGTAAAATGTCTGAACGCTTTAATTGCCTTCAAGCATCTATTTTTTCATATTACATTAGCTTGTACCTCTTCATATCATACCTGTACATCATTTCCAAAACAATGATACCACTATTGGGAGTAGGAGGCTGGGTTGTTGCTTAAAATAGCAAACTCATTTTTAGTGAAATCAGAAAGGCTTCTAACATTTAAAACTAAATGACTCATCTGAACCAAAGAAAAAATGCACACCTTTTAAGTAGTAAAACTTTTATTAAATATAACAGTGGATCAGAAAGTACAAAATATTTTGCCAGCTATGTGATTGATAAACTATTGGCACAAAGTATCAAAAGCATTTGCCAAGTACACTTTGAGAACATACAAAAACAAAACTTTTAGTGTTTACATTTGGCTCAGCAACATTAGATTTAAAGTTTGAACCTAATGTAAGGTTACTCAATAACCTTAAACTATCAGGACCCATCTTAATGTTACCAGTCTTCACTTTAACTATGTACAAATCACAATACATGAAAAATGTGCTATAGAACAAAACAAAAAAAAAATGCAAAAAGAAAAATGTGTTCGTTATTTACAAAATACAAGTTTTATAATAAGAACATGTCAGTATAAACATCTTGCTGATAAGATACAGACTGAAAATATTTAAGCAACGTGTCTTGGTGAATAAAACGACCATTTGAGAACAACATTCTCTGTAACTAATATAGCCACAATCAGACAAACAATCTCGTAAGTGCCCATTATAATCATTACGAGCATGGAAACCAACAAAAATAATATATCCTGATTTCACAATACTTATGATCATAATGCTTTTTGCAAAGCTAGACCAGATGTGATCACTGTATACCATTGACAAACATGTGCGGTTAAGTACTGAAGTTTTAATGTGTTGTTGAAATGAAAAGGCACAGTTAGTTCTTGATGTTGCAGTGGAGTTGCCAGAAGGCCACATGCAATACTCAGGCATCAGTTAAACATGTTTAGTGTGGAACTGAAAGGAAATTATTGTAACCAAATGTCAAGTTCTCTCGAAGCAAATGTTCTAATAAGTTTAAGAAAGACTTTCTTTGAAAGTATTTCGCCCATGTTTAACTTGCTTAGCATGACGGCACTTTTAAACGAAAAGTGAAATTTTCCAAGCTCCAAAAGGCTGCTGCAGATTGAGCCAAGCACAGGAGTTGAACAAAGAGCCAGAACTGCATTTCAACACAAATCTTATTAAAGCTTCACCAACAGCTGCAGAGACAAGGGGAATAGACTGAAGGGGCTTTATTATAAAACCAGCAGAATGCTCGCCAATGCCAAAGTGGAATCTTGTTTTTCTTCATTTTATTATTTAGCTTCACTTTTGCTTCTTTTCAAAATCTGCCTTGTTTACATTAAAGAGACTAACGGTTCAAACATTTGATTGACAAAACATTATGTGGAACCACAGAAAGAACCCTTGCAGCTATACTTTTGTGACCTTAAACGAAAGGCAGACAAGATCTAAATATAAAATTATCATTTTTTTTTTGTTCCTGCAAAGTAGCAACTGCGAACTACAGCTAGCATATCTTATATACAAATCTTTAGCTTGTGAGTTTAGTAGCGGTTTAACAGCAATAGGTTTGAAGCCAGGGATCGCACTCAAAGTATGAAAACTTGAATATTTACATTTATTTTGAAATATTAAAGCTTGGGAAGGGTTTTTCAAGCTACAGTTACTTTATTCTTTGTAAATGATTCTGCTTTTAATCGATGTGAAAGTCAAGCTCCTAACAACTGCAAGAGCGGTAATTATGTCCAAAAAAAGTCAGAAAAAACAAAGCCCAGTGGTGCACTATTACACAGTACAGAAATTAACCACCACATACGTGTTCTACGGAAAGGATTCAAAAGAATCCAAACAGACATTTACAGCTGCAGAGAACTTCCTGTAGTTATTACTTCTATCCTGTTCTGGAACAAGAACACAATATTCAACACATCAATCAACTGAGACTGCGAGAAATGCACACCAAAACACCACAAGCTGGAAGTAAAACCTGACTACAGCTGCATAAATTAATTTAGATGTAAATGTTTGTAGTGAATATTTACAGCCTTTTAACGTGCTAATATTGCAAGTGATAGTGTTAGGCTGCAGCCAAAAAAATTTATGTACAAGAACAAATTACTTTGTATTCAACGTACTTAAAAAAAAAAATTACAAATCTTAATTTGTAGATGGAAAGGACATCTAAAAGTGAATGCAAGAAATACATAAACCAGTTGCTGGTAGCTTGCAATCACAAAGTCTTACGATGTAACATGGAACATCAGGCTGTTACGCTACATCTCCATTTCATGAAATGTTCACAGAATTAAATGTTTATAGTTTTGTGCTGGGATGTAGAGAAGATATTGGTGATGTGGAATAGGCGACCTGTGGGTTCAGAGAAGCTAAAGGATAAAGGCTATGGTGCAAAAGATCCCCGTAAGAGGCTGCAACTGGGGCAGCAGCTGCGGACAGATGTCTATACAGTTGTGGGGAGGCACCGGTTGAAGCAAGAATCTGTCTCTGCATCGCTGGAATCATGAAGGAATGGATGGCCAATGGTTGCATAAGAGGTGACAGCACAGCCTGATTCTTCAAGTATTGTAAGGGATGAGCATAGTCAACTGGAAATGCTGAGCCCAGGCCATCACACATATCTTGAACCTGAGATACGAAGGCTCCAGGATACACGCCTGGGAATATCGGGGTTGGCAATGGAAATTTGTGGCCCTCTAGGATAATCCCAGAACTCTGGTTTTTGCTGCTCTCCCCTTCCAAATCAGCCGGCTTTTCCTTCAATGCCAACTCCTTTGCCAGTGGCATGGGAGACACTGCCCTGAGTTTTTTCTCCGGGCTCTGGTTGCTACCATTGTCTGTGCCCTCTCGGTTCCTCTTGATGGGTTTAGAGCTCCCGATGATTTGTGAACCTCCTTTGGAGCTGATCGCGGGTCTGACCCCTTCCTCCAGCTTTGTCGAGGGGGTTAGGGCAGCTTCACCACTCTTGGTGGTTGTTGGTATTGGCATCGGAGGGACACGGCAAGCTTTGGGGTTGCAGTCAGTATGTGCTGGCTGTGTACTTGCTGTTGTGCTCTTGATGTCTAGTGGTGATGGTAAATGAACAGCACTATTTGATGAGCTCTTGGGTAGCGTTTTCTTTAACTTTGGAAGACTCAAGTCGGTGGGCTGCTCCTCTGTAGGATGTTTCACTGCACATTTCTTTTCTGACCGGTGCAGTGTTGAAAGATGCCTTAAATAGACCGCATCCTGGTTTTTATTCTGCATAAGCGAAGAACTTTTATCTTTCATGATCGTGCTCAGGTACTTTGACGTGCGGTCATTAATAAGATGATGTTCTGTGTGTCTGTAAAGATTGTGTAGGTGGGGGGAGGAATAGAAGTCTGCTAGGAAGCTTGACACTTGTGATGGTTGGCAACCTTTCTTCTCAGAACCTTTATTTTCATTGTCTACAGGGTCAGAGGTGAAAGGGTAAGAAGCGCGGCATTTGAATGATTCTGAGCAATTGAGGTGATGCTTAGAAAGATAGGCTGCCTCAGAATCAGACAATTTATTCAAGCCACCATGTTTCAATGCCTCCCCTCGCTCATCAGTGTTTCTCCTCTGAAAACTATGTGCATGTTGAATCACAGAAGGTCGATTGATGGCCAGCTGTTCTGGCGTGGAGCCTTGTAAAAAATTACTCTCCGCTGTAACCATTTCTTCACCATCCTCACCACATTTTTTACTACTAAGCAGCGGAGGCGGGGCTCCAATTGGATAGTTGTTGGGCAAAGACCCACTGACCTGAGACAAGAACTTCTTCTTGGCAAGTGGTGACATGATGCCAGGGTGACCCCTGGAGTAGACCAGGGGCAAGTAGCTGGGGCAAGCCTCAGTTTTTGTCGTAACAAGCAGCTCCTCCTTTTCTTTGAGGGGTCCAGGTGAGAGATTCGGGTTACCCTTCCCTGCCTGCCCTTGTGGCAGTCTCTGGCCGCTTTCGGGCCGGAGGCCCCCTGGCCAATTCTCAACCTCATCCTTCGGCGAATGATCGGAATGAACGGAGCTGTTGGCAGCTCCTGGCGACACCGCATTCGAGCCCTGATCAGACAGGCATCCTTTCTCCGCTTCCTTCTCCGTCACGGCTACTGCGCTGGTAAGTTTCTCCTGAAGATCATTTGCCAGCCTGTCCATGGGCTGTTGTGGTGATTCGTGATCCCGACAGGATGCCGAGGTGGCCTTGCATTCTGCCTGACTCTGTACCATTATGTCTGTTGAATGGGCCGTGAGGCCCTGGTGCAAAGATAGCAGTTCAGCCTCCTTTCCATTCGACTGCTCACTGTTTGCCTTGCTGACTTTGTCCTTGGCTTGCGTCCCTTTGCCGACTGAACCTTCTGAGATATCACACCTGTCCTGCTCCTTCTCTCCAGTCTCAGTCTGTGTCACCACCCCATCCCTTGACAGGGCCATGTCTGCTCTCCATTTGTCCATTTCTCGGCTTCCCTCTGTGGCCGCAATTGCCTAAGCAACAAAAAGAAATACAATTACTTATACAAAACTTACATGAAAAGAGCACAGACCTAGTTCCTGGGCCTAGCGATACTCTGTAGTGGTTCTGCTGTGTTAAAACATGCTCAGGCACTCCACAAGAGTTGACCCAGAGACAGTCATTAGAACAGGTTATCTAAACCTCGGTCAAAGAAATAGGTTTAATGATGTGTCTTAAAGAGGAAAGGGACTGCTGCGGGAGGCAAGGGAGGAGATTGCAGGGCCCTGAAATTAATTTTCAAATCCACTCTGGTCACAGGAGGGGTAGGCAGTTGATGTTGGTACCATTATTCCAGGGGGTGGTAGGGTCAAAAGGGAAACTATGAGCCAGTGAGTCTATTATCCATGGTAGGGAAATTACTACAAAAAATTCTGAGGGACAGAATTAATTTTCACTTGGAGAGGCAAGGAGTAATCTAAGATAGTGGACATGGCTTTGTCAAAGAGATACCACATTGAACAAATCTGAGTGAATTTCTCGAGAAGGTGACTAGGTGTGTAGATGAGGGTAGTGCAGTTGATGTAATCTACATGAACTTCATTAAGGGTTTTGATAAGTTCTGCATGGTAGACTGGTTAAGAATCTATGAGTCCATGGGATCCAAGGCAATTTAGCAAATCAGACCCAAAGTTGGCCTCGTGGCAGAGGTTAGTTCTTGAGACTGGAAGTTCACATCCAGTGGCATACCACAGGGTTCAGAGTTAGTTCTTTTGCTGTTTGTTGTGTACATTAATGATCCAGACATGAATGTCAGATGTACGATCAACAGAATCACAGATAACATGAAAACTGATGGTGTGGTAAATAGACAGAAAGAAAGCCTTAGACTACGGGATGATATAGACGGGCTGATAAGATGGGCACAGCAGTGGCAAATAGAGTTTAATTTTGGTAAGCGTGAGGTGATGGGTTTCGTGAGGACAAATCTAGGGAGTACTAATGAATGGTAGGACCTTAGGAAGTGCAGAGGTTAATATGCATGTCCAAAGATTCCTGAAGGCAACAGGGCAGGTGGATAAAATGGTTAAGGAGGCATATGCGATACTTGACTTTAATAGTGAAAGCCTTGAATACAAGAGCAGGGAGGTTATGATAGAGATGTAATACAGCATTATTTGGGCCACACCCAGACTGCTGAGAGGAGTTCTGGTTACCACATTATAGGAAGGATGTGACTGCACTAGAGAGGGCTCAGAGGAGATTCAGCAAGATGTTGCCTGGGCTGGAGTGATTTTGCTGTGAAGGGAGACTAGAGATGATGGGATTATTTTCCTTAAGGCAGGGAGGGCTGAGGGGATAAACTGATTAAGGTATACAAAGTTATGAGGGGCAAAGACAGGGTAGATAATGTGAAACACTTCCCCTTAGTAGAGGGTCAATAACTAAGTACCATAGATCTCAATGAAGGTCATGAATATTAGAGGGTATTTAAGGAAAATCTTTTCACCCTGAGGGTGGAGAGTATCTGGAACTCACTGCCTGATAAGATTGTAGAGGTGAAAACCATCAACAGTCGCGTAGTATGTAGATGATCACGTGAAACATCACGGAATACAAGGCTATGGGTCAAATGCTGGATGTTTGATGACCAGCAATGGATACAACAGGCCGAATGGCTTCTTCGTGTCTTGTAATACATTAGAGTCTCGATGGAAGGGTTTAGGGAGGGAATTCCAGAGTTTTGGGTCTTAGCAGCTGAAAGCATGATGACCAGTTATTTAGCGGGCGACAGGGGTTGGGAAGATATGGTGAAACAGAAAGTTTTCAGACTTTTGTACAGCTCAAACAATCAACCCCAACCCACTCATTACCATCCTCACCCCAATAACCATGCAATTTCTTTAGAAACAACAATGATAACCTTCGTGAACACTGAAGGGGGGAAACCTGAAAGAATAAAGGTTTCTAGTTCAAATTGCATTTATCTATCTATTTAATTTTTGATGATGACTGCATCTGTTCTTTGTATCTGACAGAAGTTGTCTCTTTCAGCTTCAATAGCTCTGCTGCAGTCGCTTAAAGTGGAAACAGGTTCTTTTTTAAAAAAAAACATAAAATCAAGTGTTTTTATAACTCAGTGCCATTTCTAAAATAAGATTAAAAAGTCCAGTTTCAGTATAGAGAGTGCAATGACAGACATGTTTCAATGAGCTCTCTATCTCAGTCATGCTGCTGTGGAAAGATTGTAAGCAGAGTCAAATGGGTGGGAGGGAGAGACAGACAGAGTGCACGAGAGCAAGACCAAGAGGGCAAAAGGAAGGATCTACATTTCCTCATTGTCATCAATGCTCCCTAGTAGCCAGTTCTGAACGTCACCAGCTCAAGCCAATGTATTGTGCGTGGTCTGGAGAAACCAGGATACAAGGCAAAAAACCACAGCGAGAAAAAAAAATACACTGATATTTCTGAACAATAATGCCCATCACTTTAAATGTTTAAACTTTACTAATGTGTTTTATTTTTCTAGTCATCCATATTCTCCATGATCAATTATCACCAGTTCCATTTTTAACACAATGGAGCATCGCATTATAAATAATTGCTGAATTTATCACAGAAAAGGTTACCATGACAACAATAACCTACTTTCTTTGGCATTGTGTAAGATTATTTTATAACAAAGCCGTTGCTGGAACGTGATATTCACTGGCTATATTGCTTCCTGGTAAACAACTGTGAATTTCGTTTTGCTAAAATTATCAGCCAATAATTCCCCCCCAGAGTGACTGCCTGCCTTCGGCCCCGCAGAGTGACCAGAAGTGCTGGGGTTACTGGGTAACACTGGAACAGGAGGAGGCCATTCAGCCCCTCAAGCCAATTTTGTCATCTTACTTGTGGCTAAGCCACACTTCAAAAGTTTTCCAAAGTTGTAACAGCTGAGCAAAAGCAAAGCCACTGCCTCCTTCTCCACCCCCACTCCTTGTTAACTCCCGATGTGCTGTTATGAACAGTGACAAGGCTTAAGAGGCAACTGCACAGCCAGAAAACCAAATCCTTCCATCACTCCCCCAGCGCCACACCTCACTCCAAGCCATAAAGACTCATTTTTGAAGACTGACAGGACAGGCTGTTCATAGAACCCTGTTCCTCATTGGAAAGAAAGCATCTGGATTCCTGAAGTACTATTCATGAGCTCAGGACGTGACATTTAGAGTCATTTAGAGCCAATGAACCACTCAGTGACTTACTTATGCTGTTTTGAGGGAGCAATGACCACGTTTAGTATCTGAATTGTTTGTCAAGCTGATCTGTACTCGTCTGCAATACATACAACAGGATGGCGCAGACCCTTGGGTTTTGGATGAGTTGCTGACCCAGGATTTCCTCTGCTTATGTTCTCTCTCTGCCTCTGATGCATGCTTGTTTTTGAAGGAGGCCACACAGTTTTAAATTTGGTTTTACCAGCTATAGCGATGCAGGATGAGCTTCTCCCAGGACAGGGAGTCAATATCAAAACTCCTAAGTGAAGCCTTCAGTGTGTCCTTGTAGTGATTGCTCTGACTTTCTTAATGTTTCTGAGGGACGGATAAATGCTGGCCAGGACCAGGGAGAATCCTGCTGGTTTCCTTCAAATAACAAATGGACTCTTCCTTGTCCTTTGAGGTGTCAGACCAGGACTCAGCTCAACATCTCATACAAAAGACAGTTCAAAGCTACTTGAACATGGTTTATGACCTCTTCCAATTCAATTAGGCTGCTACCTTACCAGGTCAGACCCATTGTCCTCAATAATTGCATCAGCCAATAATATGGGCCAATTTACCAAATACATGTTCCTGTTGCCAAGCCGGACTTGTGAGCTAAAGGTTGTGAGGGAATTCATGGGGTTCAAGATTTATTGTGAAGGACAGATACTCAGATGGGCTCATCTCCCTGAGGCTAAAACCTCAATAACCAGAAGATATTCAAACAAGCAAGTATTAAGCCAGCTTCATAGAGAGAATTAAGGACTTCTTAATTTCACTCTCCACAATGGCAGGAGATTTGATTTTTGTGCCACCTAGTTTATGCTGGTGTCTAAACTCCACATGAACCTCCTGTCACCTTTCCCACCTGACCTTATCAGCATATTTTTCCTATTCTTCTCTTCCTCATGTGTTTATCTAGATTCCTCCTAAATGCGTCTATGCTGTGCCCTTTCATGATTCCTTAGGGTAGCAGTTTCACACTCTAAGAACTCTGACTACTGGATTTATTAAGATGCTGCACGTATTAAGGTCCCTGGTTGGATTCCCTCAAGTGCAAACATCTTCTCTATGTCTAACCTATGAGACCTATTTTTATAATGTGAAAGGCCTTCATAAGTCACCTCTCAGGCATCTCTTTGAGGGAGAAAGCCCTAGCCTGTCCAGTCTTTGCAAACAGTTCTGAGCTCTCAGTTCTGGCATCATGTCAGAGGTACAGATGCAGAAGAATTGTTGCCGATCCAAAGAGTAAAACCACACAAAGACGTAAGGAATCCTGGCCCAATTCCCAGCTCTTCAGTTCACAATGCTTTTGATCTGTTCAAACTTACTGTAATCTTCACCACAGGAAAGAGTTGCAATGTAGATATATATTTTTAAAAACTATCAATGCCTAATTGCTTTAAGTATGGTTACAGAAAAACAGAAAGGATATGATTCAGGCTGTATTTTAAAACAGGAAAAGAACAGTTAGAGTAAAATTAGACAGTTACCACTAATTCAAAATAAATTTCAAGGTTGGTATATTGTACAACTAGATTTATGAATGTAATTAATATATTTGTAAGTTGAAAACTCTTCCACAGTTCTGATACCACACTGATGTAACAAGCTTAGCATCCTGTTATAGTATCTGTCAAAGTAGCAAGGATCCCAATTTAAAAAAAAACACTATTGTTTGGTTAATGAAGCTGTTTCTTACAGTCACGTGACCAAACCAAGCAGTTTCCTTTCTTGTAAAATCCTTTTCCTCTCATCATCACGTGACAAAAACCACCAAGGCAGTTGGTGGTGGTAACAGCAGATGCAAACACACAGGCAGAGAAGCTCAACAATGGGCAAGCTAGTGAGTGGACAAATGTGCTTTCTTGAAGCTGATGCCCTGGGCAAGCTTCCTGATTGAAACACTACCTCCAGCTTCTGCTGAGAGGACCTGGCAGGTCATTAATGTCCCTCCCTTGGCTCTTTACCATCTACCTAGGGAGATGGAATAGCGGCCATCCCAATGCCAAGTGGGAGGGTGCAAGATTCCAAACCCTCCCTCCGACCCACCTCCACAGCCTTCAGAATGCCGAGTGAGTGCAAGTGGCCCCCCGATGCCCTCAGTATATGGACTGGGAGCCCAGTAAACTAAACCACAATGTCAACTGATACAAAGATGGCTACAGCAGGGCAAGGAGAGTTCACTTTGGGGCTTGTCAGCCCATGAATCAGCTGCTAAGCTGTTAGCCTCCCACTATTTCTCACTATTCCATAAAGCAGCACAGAAAAACTAACAAACCAAACATTCTCATTGTGTCACAAGCCTAGACCTGAACACAAAACCGGATTTTGGACTACGGAAAACAACATGTGGGCAAAAATAGCAGAACTGGGCGAGGGACAGAGCAGGTGGATCAGGCTATTGTGTTACACAAAAGCTTCAAATTTAAAAGAAATATTGTGAATGGTTTAACATCTCCCAATTTGTGGACTTGTAATTAAAGTTGCATCACTGCATATGCATATGGCACCGCTCACAATGCCATCACTGTGGAGATTGTGATTCAAATTTGGCTGCAATGTGACTTGTGAGCATAATTTCCCCTTTTTATAGCATTATATAGGATAATGAACTCTGACTCGCAGGGCCTTCTCAAGGTGCTACCTGTATGAGCGCTGAGTGACAGGCCTTTTTGAGCTTTTTGTCATTCTGTTGCAATGTGCTTTTGTGTACTCTAAATGGCAGCATTGTCCATGAGTTTCATGTTCTGCCGAGTAAACTGTCAAGATAAGCAGCACATTAAGACGGCCCTTTTAGCTATAAATCTGCTCAGCCAGAAGTGCATTTAATAGTTTCATTGACACGCATTTGAACTTCACTTCACCCTTCTGAGTATTTATTTTAAACTTTAATTTGTGTACTGCTTGTTTTTTAACCTCCCTTAGATCAGATCATCATCCAGAGATCAAGTAGTGAACTTGAGAAGGCAGCACTTTCCCCGTTAACTCCGAACCATCACTCGCTATCTGTCCAAGGCAGGCTTGGCTTAATTGTCCAAAGTTGGAGGTGGGCAAAGATTTACAACAACTTATAAAATCACAAGGGGCATGGATAGGGTGAATAGCCAAGCTCTTTTCCCTGGAGTGGGGGGGAGACCAAAATTTGAGGGCACAGTTTTAAGGTGAGAAGGGAAAGATTTAAAAGGGACCTGAGGGGCAACGTTTTCACACAGAGGGTGCTGTATGTATGGAACAAGCTGCCAGAGGTGGTGGTGGAGGTTGGTACAATTACAACATTTAAAAGGCACCGAGATGGGTATATGAATAGGAAGGGTTTACAGGATACGGGCTAAAACGCTGGCAAATGGGACTAGATCAGTTTAGGATAACTGGTCGGCATGGACAGGTTGGACTGAAGGTTCTGTTTCCGTGCTGTATAACTCGGATTCTATAAAGTGTGCGTTTCTATAGCATATGCAGCAATGAAACATCTCATGGCAATTCCCGGGATGGTAAATGGGTCAAATCTGACACAGAGTCAAAAAAGGCAATATCACAGACTCAGTCATAGAGGCTATTACTAATAAATGTCTTAAGGGAAGAGAGCAAGGGGGAGTAAGTTTAAGGAGTCCATTCCAGAGTCAGGTCCTAAATGACTTAAGGCACAGCTAGGTATGGAGGGGCTAATCAGGAGAGCTCAAGAGACCAACATGGAAAGAATGCAGACTTTACTGATCATGGAGGGGGTTACAGAAATACAGGAGGGAACAATGGAGGAATTTGGACTCAGTTCCATCCCATCTGCCTGAGGAGCTATGTGCTTGAAGCTTAGCTCATTGATAAGCAGACTTACTGTGTCAAATTTGGCCCAATGACCTTTCTGAGAAGTGCCTTGGCAAGTTTCACTGCTTACAGAGCTACACAAACGCACACTGCTGCGTCCGGCTTTCAATTTCCACAGAACCGTACGAGGCTAAAAGTGCCCCACAGTCTTGTTAACAGTAGCTTAATTCCCACAAAAAAGTTCCTTGTTGGGTAATATTACAACAGAAAGGGTCAGAACATAGACACCTTCAGTTTAATCAATAAGTCAATATTGGGGGTGTTGGGGAGCAAGAGCTAGGATTTGGACAAAATTTTATTTTTAATGTAGCATATCCCCTGATGGAATTAAATCTTTATGACTTGTTTTCCCCAAAGGAAAACCTGTTATTAAAACGGAATTGTTAAAACAAAAGCAAAATACTGTAGATGCTACAAATCTGGAAACACTCAGCATCTGCGAAGAAAGAAACAGAGCTAAAGTCTTGGGTCAATGACCCAATGTTCTGACGATAGATCATTGACCTGAAACATTAACTTAGATTCTCTCTCTGCTTGTGCTGCTAGACTTGCTGAGAATTTCTTGTATGTTCCGTTTCTTATATGCTTAATAAAGCTCTGCCACAGAGATATAAGTCATGTGTCAACTGCAAGAAATGAGAATTTCTCAAGAGAGCAGGAGACCCCCATAAAATTTAAAACATCACCTTCCTTCTTAAGCTCCAAAGAAGTATTCAGGAAAACATAAAGTGGTGGTAATGTTACAAATATTATTACAGTTTTCGACTTTGCACAGGTTTCAGGTCTCGTTTCTTGCTGCCAAGTTAAAATGGTAAGGCAGAGGGGGGTCAAGTTGTGATCCCACTTCAATCAAATATTATTGTCTCTCAGGGGCCTATGGAATTGCATGAAAAATACCAGACAGATGAGCAAACTACAGAATGCTGAGGAATATTCCACAATGTTAAACAGTCACCTCTGTTTCTGCCTGGAAAACAACTCTCTCTAGATCTGATATGAATTAACTGAAAGTGATACAACATTCAACTATGTTTAAACAGGAGCTAATGTTTAATGTGAGGAAGTCCAGACGTGTCAGTAATGTATGTGTGCATTGCACAAATCTGGGCATGTTTAACATTTGTAGTGTACATTCTTGGTACCTCTCTCCGTGTCGTATTTTATTTGGGTTGCTGCAGTATGCAATTACTTCCAGCAATGAATTTCTCTCCATTCCTTAAGTATAAGAGCAAAGACCTAACCCTATACGGTGAGAAGTTATCTCACAAGCTGTGCTTTGCCACTCTCAAACAGTGCCCACTGGTAGCCAGTCCACATTGAGAATGATGCCTTCAGATGCAGGTGAATGCACATGTCATAGAATCATCATAGAATCCCTACAGTGTGGAAATAGGCCCTTCGGCCCAACAAGTCTACACTGACCCTCAGAGCATCCCACCCAGACCCATCCCCCTATAACTCACCGAATCTACACATCCCTGAGCACTACAGGCAATTTCCCACAGCCAATCCACCTAGCCTGCACATCTTTGGACTGTGGGAGGAAACCGAAGCACCCGGAGGGAACCCACGCAGACACAGGGGAGAACATGCAAACTCCACACAGACAGACTGTCGCCCGAGGGTGGAATCGAACCCGGGTCCATGGCGCTGTGAAGCAGCAGTACTAACCACTGAGCCACCAAGCCTCAGACCACCTGACTGTCACCATTCCGACTTTAGTCACGTGAGCAGTAAGTGTAAAATTGTTTTAAGATGTTTTCACTTTTCCCAATGTAGAGGAGGAAGGTGAAAACTTTGCAATCCAATCCTTAGCCACTCATCAACAGACAGCAAGAACTTGCTGACAAGCAGAAAAAAATAGCTCCTGTCATCAGTGGCATTGTACTAGAACTGGAAAGGGTGGATCACCTGCAAGTTGGCATGAGGACAATAACAAATGCAGAAATTCAACACATAGCCACCACTGGGTCCCTGGAAAATGGGTGCGCAGGTGATGGTGGGGTTGGGGAAGCCCTCAACTGAAAGACTCCAATGAAGATTGCCAGGGCTTGCCCTGGTCATGCCAGGAATCAAGCAGCCTGATCAGAGGTCCTTA
Organism: Rhincodon typus; assembly: GCF_021869965.1. Taxonomy (NCBI): domain Eukaryota; kingdom Metazoa; phylum Chordata; class Chondrichthyes; order Orectolobiformes; family Rhincodontidae; genus Rhincodon; species Rhincodon typus. The sequence goes on from NC_063351.1 coordinate 5,781,771, forward strand.
AAAGTGACCGTGCAAGCCTGTTCCCCAGAAAATAAACTCAAGTCACTGCCAGCCCTCCCGGTCATCTTCCACCCTGAGATGGTCTGGAAATGTGACCCAAAGCCACCAGCACAGCCCTCTCCAACCAGGAAGGTGTCAGCAATGGCAAAATCTAGCACTGGCAATGTTTATTAATCACAAACCTAACTCCAATTAGGTATCGGCTTCAGAGGGTACATCATCTTCAGCGGAAGGCTACATTTCCCAAACGATGCTCAAACCTTCCCTTTGTATTGAACCACTGTATGGTGGCGGGTTCCATTTTAACTCCTCCCAGACTCACCAGGCCTCAATTCCTCAAATTCAGAAATACTGAATTGTTTCAGCTACCTCGTAGCGGTGGAGGGACTGTAACTGCACCCAGAGCAATTACTTCCGAGGATGCTCCCCAGATTTCTAACCAGGAGAGGAAAGCGTGTTTATTGCTGAAGCCAATGATGGAAGTGACCTCTGCCAGGGTGATGTAGGAGACTGGGAGGGGGAGAAGGACACATTTTTGGATGTTGCTTCTTGTGAACACCAATAGGGATGATCTCTGACCGTCGACAAGGCTCTCAATTAAAGAGGACTCTAACCATCTAAATCAAGAGCTGAACGTGCAACACCAGCAGTTGTTTTATTTGTCAGCTCTCAGGCAAACCACAAAGTAGGAACATCTCACTGCTCAGACGGAAACATAAGGACATTCATAGATTCAGAGTCATACAACACAGAAATGACCCTTTGGCCCATCGAGTCTGCACCGACAGAACTAACACTAAAGGTGCACTAATCCCAATTTCCTGCACTTGCCCCATATTCTTGAATATTCCTTTTGCCCTTTATCCTCAAGTCTTCTGGAGTTCACCTTCCCAAATGTACCTTCACAATTACAGAAGGTTCTCCGTCTGGTCATCCATTAGAGGGAAATCCAAATGATTTCACTGAGATACCTCCAAAACAGTGTAAATTCAGAACAAATCTAGCATGAGGAAAGCTAATTACACAATCATCACCTATTGCTGTGGAATCAGCCTGGGAACTGTGTCCCACAATAGAACTACAAGCATGGCACAGATAGGGAGACGCGCTCAAACTTGACACCCTGAGAATTCCACCTGCAGCAGCTCACAAACTTTATGACTGTGCTTCATGGCAAACTGGATGGTGATGGCAGTACCAAACTGCAGGGCAATGTCACAAATGCCACAAGTAGAAGGTGAATTCTGCTAATACAAAGGCAATGGTACATGGCAAGCTGTCTGGGGAATCTGCACAGAGTCAGTGATCCAGAAGGGGCACTAACAAAATCCTCACAATTGTGTGCGTTAAACTGCACACACCGAGCTCCCACTGCCCCCATTCTGAAAGCCCCCACATCACCCCTTGATCCGAGAGCCCCTCACTCTGGGAGGCCCCACTCCCCACCCCATCACTCCTCACCCTGGGAGGCCCCACTCTGAGCATCCCCACCCTTCACTCAGTCAGCAACCCCCTTCACTCCGAAAGACCCCATTCCGTGAGAACCCCTCAATCCTCGGTCCAAGAGCCCCAGGTTCACGAGTACCCTACCCCATTGCTCCGACGGGACCACACTCTCCCCCCCCCCTCCCCCCCCTTCAAGCCAGCCCTCGGTCTGTGAGTCCACCCACCCCTCTCACTCCGAAAGTACTCCCTCCTCTCCAAGAGCCCCCTTCCCTCCCCACTCTGAGAGCTGCTCCTTCTTGCCCGCTCCGAGAGGCTGCACTGTGGGACAGGCACAATACCACGCACAGAAACCCTGCACAGCACTGATTGTCTCAGACACCTACAGTACACATGAAGCCACAGGGTACAACACACAGCCTGGCACTACCATGGAGCAACACAGATTCTGAGCCTTTCCTTTTTTGCTATCTGTTCTGAAACCAAAGGGGAAGACTTGCTAAGTATTCAACTTACATGCTGAATGTTCTTATGATCAAACAAGAATGTATGTCGAGTATGTGATATAAAAACCTTCAGAAAGTAGCTGCAGTTTAGCTGCATTTGTATGATGCAGTCAGCAAGCTCACTGGAAATAAAATGAATGGCAAAGTCCCATCTGTAATTTCTCCCAGTCAGAAAGTCTTAGTGAGGTGAAGCACATCTACTGCTTAGATCTTAAGCAGATTTAGTGAAAGCAGCACTAACCTCAGAACATTCTTTCACTTTCTGAATAATGTCTCGGTCTCTTTTCACTTTTCGGTTTGGTTCCGTCTTCCGTTTGGCTACAGCTGCCCTCACCTTGCTCTCACTCTCTGGAGGGCTGCTCTCCTGCTTCCGAGGCTTGATTGGAGGCAAAGGCTTGTCCTCCTCCCCTTTGATATATCTTTCATACGGCAGGATCAGCCTGAAACAGTCATGAAACATACGCGGTGAGAGAGAGACTTGGCGAACATACAGCCAGCCCACAGTCCTTACTAAATGCTAGGTCACCGTCTGTAAAAGCAAAAGGGATTCCCAAGATTTGGGGTGGTGGGGAAAAGATGCAGTTCAGACAGAGAAACACACCAGACAGCAGCAAGCAGACAGGCCTCGGAAAATACTTTGCATTCTCTGTGGTTTTCCTGCTTTTGGTCAATGGGAGGCAAAATGATGGTGAAAATCAACATTCAAGACCACAAGACAGATTCTTCTTTGGTCTTTCTTAACTCACGGGAAAGGAAGAAACACACAACAAAGATGTGGGGGTGGTGGGGGAAAGAGACGTAGTAGAATTTCTGCTCAGTATGTGAGGATGTTGATCATTAACGGGTCTTTATGGGGATTAAAGCTCAATTGAAACTGTTATAAATACGAGCTGGTATTCCAAGCAGTCAGTCACAAATCCACTGTGACATTAAACAGCGTGCAGTGAAATGAAACATTGCAACAACACTGCATCCAAGCATCGATCACAATGACAACATGAAAACTAACCACAGCATTCTGCAAATATTTCATTTTCAGAGCACAGATATTATCAGAGTGTACATTCCCTGTGTGGAAGGGGCATGAGCAAGCTCTTACTGCCAATGCAATGGCAGTTTGCCAACGATAATGCTTCAGTTCTAGACCACGGGGTATATTTATCATTAGATGCCGTTACAAGGAATGTTTAAATATGTTACAGCTGCTAAAACTGGAAAAAGTTCTCTGGACACAAAGCGCACACCAATACCAGAATAATGAGGATCGGCTAAATTCCTAGTCCCTGCAGTAACGTTATAGTAACATTTACATAATGAATGTCACATTATTGCACTAGATAGTAATTTGGCTGACTTTAAGTTCCATTTAATGTACAACGCAAAAGCAGGAAAATAGCTTCTAATGCTCTCCTGTACAGTGTAGAACCCATTGCTCACTTGGAAAATCTAGTGGCTGAAAAGGAAGTGATGGGAAAACAACACAAAACAACTAAATGTAGAACTTTGTTCTGCAGGATATTAAAAAAAGCTCACAAATAAACACTGGAGTCAAATGGCCTCACCGAATAATAGCAACCCTGCAAAACTGCAGAAAGTCAATCCCTACAGAAGGCTCTCTGCATTCCCTCTGCCCTTCATACCATAGGATAACCAGCCTTTTTGGAAACAATTACACTTTATCACAAAAACGTATGCATCGTGTAAACATTTTTAATATTGAGCCAAATGTGGGCCAGACTGGGAACCTTCAATTCAGTGGGATGAGACTCGACAAGACGGATGATCCAACATTCTTTCCCATGTATGGAGATTTCTGAAAATGTCTCTCGCCCTTTTTTCCTTTTGAAATTCAGGGCCATCTTCAAAATGAAAGGTTGCTCATGTGTCAGGGTTAGCAAATCAGGCGCCCACGGTTAGAGCTTCCCTTTTAAATCTCTTAACAGTTCAGCTGGGACGTGAAACATTTAATTTTATTTTTCACAGAGCTCAGAAGCTGGCAGTGAGACAAGGGTAAAAATACATTGAGCACAGCTGGGCTGGAGGCCTTCTGCCAGCAGCAGGAAATCTAGAATTAAATGTTCCTTGTATCTGTAGAGTCATGACTAAGGTAAAAATCAGAATCAAAACACACAATTTGCTTGTTCCAGGCGATCAGTGTTGTTTTTTACATCCGGACCAATCTGCTACTGCTTCTGAGACAGGTTAGAACATAAGACTCGCCACCAATATAAAGGGAAAAGTCACTGAGTACAAACAGTACAATGCTCTCAGGATTGAACTTAACCAGCCCTGAGCCAACTGCTTTAAATGTACAAAACATCCATGTACCATTAATCCTGACTATTTTCCCCTGCATTAGGTTCAGAATAAAGTCTTACAGCAACATAAGTGGGCCATTTCACAGATGGCCTCATTCTACTTATTAGATTTGGTACTGATGGCTAATTTACTCCAAATATCAGGACCAATTAATCCACTTGAGAAGGTTTTCCCCTGAATAAAAACACGTCATGGTTTTGGGGTGGGGGTTGGTGGGATGTTTGGGGGGGTGGAGAAAACTTCATGTTTTTAGATGTCCAAGTTGCAAATCCAGACTCATTCTACCTGAGTTTTTTTTTTAAAAAGAGATAAAGTTTTTGTCTAGATTTCTAAGTGAATGTGAACATAACTCTTTTTCTGCTTCTGCTAAACATTTTTTTGTTGAGAAACTGAAGGAAACAGTCTAAACACTAATTGGCAAGATTACAATGGAAACACCAGCAGAACAATTCCAAAAAGGGTTGAGATTCATTTTATGCATGCATCTCTCTTTCTCTAGTTTTTTTTAAAGAATTTGTCACAGTCTTACATTCCAAATGTAGTGAGTTACAGGGAATCAAAAAGTGACATCCTTCACAAAGGTGCAAACACAGAATCTGAATTGATTTCAACTCCTGATATTTCCTTCATAGAGACATGATGTTTTACTTTAACATTACGCAGAGCAGTGGTGGAATTTGGAGCAGGGGGTGGGGACAGAGAGAGAGAGAGAGGTGGGGAGTGGTCGGGGTATAAACAAAACATTAATTTTTCCGGTTGTACAGCTAAGCGTGACAGCAGCTGAACAAACATGATATATTACTTCACAGAAATAGCACAAACACTCATTAAATTCTCCACAGTCGTAAACTTTCCCTCTATTAGCCATTACACGAAGAATGCTGACAGTACACATCATTTCATTATTTTTTTTTTAAGCTCTCGCTGAATATTAGAAACAAAGCTCTCCGTTTGGTGAAAATTACTGTTCTACCGGTCCTTGCAACTGTTATTTTGTTGCCGCTTGAACTTATTACACAGCAACAGCTGTGCCCTTGTCACGTTGCACTATAATTCTCTTTTTGCATCGACATTTCATGAATAACGACAGTAACAGGTTCAGTACGTATATAAAATTGGATAGAAATAAATCATTCTTGCCTGTGAAATCAATCAATGCAAGCTACCAAACAGAAAGAAATCTTGAAAAACAACAGATCCTGAAAGGCAGGGATTGATCCACATTGATGTGGTCTTTGCTTTTAGTGAGTTATCATTGTTTGGTAGATTTTTTTCCACCTTCAAAAACTTTTGATACAATCAATTGCCTCATTTCACATTACAGAAACAGTAAAATGATACAAAGGAATCAGCCATCACTTTATCGGAGTAGAAATGGAGGAAGAAAGGTTAGTCTTTACAGAGAATTTTACAATACAGAAACAAACCATTTCACCGAAATGATCCATCCCAATGTTTACACCCCACATGAGCTTGCCCTAGTCTTTCATCTATCGCCATTAGTGTATCCTTCTTTCCATATCTCCACCTTCCCCTACAATACATCCATGCAATTCACCTCAACTGCTCTCTGTGGTAAAGAGTTAGGCTTCTCTTGAATGTCTTAATGGCTTCATTAGTGATTATCCTATTTTCATGATGCCTAGTTTTGGACTCCCAAGTAGAAATATTCCTTTTACATTTACTCCATCTACTCTACTTCTCCCTCACTGCACTCCTTTCTACAGAAAAGTGCCCTAACTTGCTCTGACTTTGGCATTATGAGGACACAAATCATTTTCTAATAGTTTCCTAACTCATGTCCGGTCTGTTATAAGAATAATCTGTCAGTATAGCTCTTCTTTCCCTTGGCATCTAACCCCAATCTTGCACTGAGTCCTCCTGCTACTTGATACACAGTTGAATGAAAAATATAGCTGTGATGATTAAACTCAGGAATGAAACTAATGATGAAGCCCTGAAACGGTAAATTACATTGGGCTCAATTGAGAAGTGCAGCTCTATAACACAGTCACTGGAAAAGGATAATCTCCGGTCAAAAACTCATGGTCCAAATTGATTGAGGTTGGCTCTCCTGTTTTATTATGGAATCTGATTCCTATGAGCACAATGCAGTCCAGCAACCAACCCTGGAACCTCTGGTGGTAACAGACCCCTTACAGAACACACTCAAATAATGTCTCTTCCCAAGAGCAAGCCTGCCATCCTCAAAACGTTCTTTCAACAATTCTGGCAAAAATATAATCTGGTTTGAAAGCAATGCTCAAAAACATTCAACTCTGCCACATTCACAAAATAAATATTGCGCAATTTAGTTATAAAAACACAATCCCCAAAAGGGCTTTACTTAATAGCTGTCACATGGACCAAAAAAAAGCACATGCACTTTTTTTGATGTACAATGTTAATCAATTAAATTCTACTTCAAAATAAAGATTTCCTTTTTAGTAATACAAAGGAAAATAAGTTTTTGTTGATCACAAAAGGCTGAGCACAAATCTGGCTTCATTCTTAAAACAAGGCGCAGGAAACAGTTTCTCTGCTTGTGATGCACGTTTAGGGGGAAGAAAGTGGGAAATTCTAAATACAGCCTCATCTTTTTTTGGATGTTGTGCAGCTTTCAAACAATTTAAGTTATGGCTTCTATCACCAGTTGTTTGCTGGAAAGCACAACTGCCAATGAGTAATTTTGCGTATTCCAGGCCAACACTGTGGAAGTACCTTTCATCATAAGGCAGCAGTTCACTCTCACCTCCTCAAGGGTAACTAGAGATTGCTGGCTTTATAACTAACGTGGTAGAAAGAATTAAAAACTAAATACACAAGACAATAACATCATACCTGGGGAAATATTTCAAAAGGAATGAGGTGCAAGGGAGAATTTAATGTTGTTTAAATGTTAATGTAGTGCCCTTGTAGGAGTATCAGAACTGCACCTCTTTACCCTCTGGTACCTGACTCAGTGTGAACTACTGAAGACTACATTAAAACCAGAATCAAACAGCGAGGATGGAATTCTATTGATATTGCTTAACAGTTCTTGCTAAACCAGAAATACTTTTCTTAAAGACTGAACAAAATTGGAGGACAGCATGAAAATGGCACACATTAGAAAAATGTTTCAGTTGGAGAAGAAATAGTATTGTAGGTTAAATATGTGCATCTAGAATTACAGAATTGTTAAAAGAATTGAGGCATGAAACGTTCCACATTTTCAAATACTGTCAGGACTGGTAGAACCCATTTATAGCATCTCGCAAACAATATTCTGCAACAAAAGTAGCATAGTTACCAGGGCGAGGTAGAGCAGACATTAATCCCCACAAACACTATATCTAACAACAGCCTGGCTTCATGGATACACACAAAAGCTCAAATCTACCATGTATTCTGATACTTGACCCATATTTTACAAACAATGCTTTATTAATCCAGCTAGGTGCAAAATATACAAGTCCTCAGGTGAAACGTGAACTGTTGGTTGTGTTACAGAAACATTATTAAAAGGTGCTAAGTTCAGACATCAAAGAACCACAGTTGCCAGTGAGAAGTGTGTTACACCGTCAGCAGATACAATACACCATCAAAACAGTGTTTGATGTGCCAGGGCCCGATTTGCTTCTGCAGCAAGAGCTGAGCTCAAAAGACGACTACAGATCATGAATAGTGCTGGGGGAGAAAATAACTCATGAAATGAAACCATTGTTTAACGACAAACCAGGCAGTGTTGGCAGCAGCTGACAGTAGCTGAACCCACCTGGACCTAGGACATACACTAGTCACACTGTTGCTCTTTGGCATATGACATTACAAAATATCTATCAACTAAACCCTTAATGAGATTTTCAGAAAGACTTCCAACAAAATTCTGACCGTCCGTGAAAGTCTCTTCAAATATAAACAATCCAGAAAAATTTGTTCACAGTCTGGATGTGAGTAAGGTCAGGATTTTGTCTAGGGGAGGGAGGTGCGACATTGTGGTAATGTCACCAGATTAGTAATCCAGAAGACCAGGCTAATACTCAGCAGACAACAAGGTGCAGGGCTGGATGAACACAGCAGGCCAAGCAGCATCATAGGAGCAGAGAGGCTGACGTTTCGGGCCTAGACCCTTCATCAGAAAAGGGGGAGGGGAAGGGGGTTTTGAA
>NC_063351.1:5790586-5791192 GCF_021869965.1 Rhincodon typus
GTGTTCTGCAAAGCGGTCCCCGAGTCTCCGCTTGGTTTCCCCGATGTAGAGGAAGCCACACCGGGTACAGCGGATGCAGTATACCACATTGGCAGATGTGCAGGTGAACATCTGCTTGATGTGGAAAGTCTTCTTGGGGCCTGGGATGGGGGTGAGGGAGGAGGTATGGGGGCAGGTGTAGCACTTCCTGCGGTTGCAGGGAAAAGTGCCGGGTGTGGTGGAGCTGGAGGGGAGTGTGGAGCGGACAAGGGAGTCACGGAGAGAGTTGTCCCTCCGGAAAGCAGATAAAGGTGGGGAGGGAAAGATGTCTTTGGTGGTGGGGTCGGATTGCAGATGGCGGAAGTGTCGGAGGATGATGCGTTGGATCCGGAGGTTGGTGGGGTGGTACGTGAGGACGAGGGGGATTCTTTTTTGGTTTTTATTGCGTGGACGGGGTGTGAGGGATGAGGTGCGGGAGATGTGGGAGACACGGTTGAGGGCGTTCTCGACCACCGAGGAGGGGAAGTTACGGTCCTTGAAAAACGAGGACAACTGAGATGTACGGGAGTGGAATGCCTCATCCTGGGAGCAGATGCGGCGGAGGCGAAGGAATTGGGAATAGGGGAT
>NC_063351.1:5791292-5831657 GCF_021869965.1 Rhincodon typus
GTGAAGTGTATGAACTGTTCGAGCTCCTCATGGGAGCACGAGGCGGCGCCGATACAGTCATCAATGTAACGGAGGAAGAGGTGGGGTTTAGGGCCGGTGTAGGTACGGAAGAGGGATTGTTCCACGTAACCTACAAAGAGGCAGGCGTAGCTTGGGCCCATGCGGGTACCCATGGCTACCCCCTTTGTCTGTAGGAAGTGGGAGGAATTGAAAGAGAAGTTGTTGAGTGTGAGGACGAGTTCGGCTAAGCGGATGAGGGTATCAGTGGAGGGGGACTGGTCGGGCCTGCGGGACAAGAAGAAGCGGAGGGCCTTAAGGCCATCTGCATGGGGAATGCAGGTGTAGAGGGACTGGACGTCCATGGTAAAGATGAGGTGTTGGGGACCGGGGAATTGGAAGTTCTGGAGGAGGTGGAGGGCGTGGGTGGTGTCACGGACATAGGTAGGGAGTTCCTGGACCAAGGGGGAGAAAATGGAGTCTAGATAGTTGGAGATCAGTTCGGTGGGGCAGGAGCAGGCGGAGACAATGGGTCGACCAGGGCATTCAGGTTTGTGGATTTTGGGAAGGAGATAGAAGCGGGCAGTGCGAGGTTGGGGAACGATGAGGTTGGAGGCCGTGGGTGGGAGGTCAACCTGAGGTGATGAGGTTGTGGATGGTTTGCGAGATGATGGTTTGGTGCTCAGGGGTGGGGTCATGATCAAGGGGGCGGTAGGAGGAGGTGTCGGAGAGTTGGCGTCCGGCCTCGGCGATGTAGAGGTCAGTGCGCCATACTACAACTGCGCCTCCCTTGTCCGCGGGTTTTATGGTGAGGTTGGGATTGGAGCGGAGGGAGCGGAGGGCTGCACGTTCTGCGGGGGAGAGGTTGGAGTGGGTGAGAGGGGTGGAGAGGTTGAGGCGATTGATGTCTCGACGGCAGTTGGAGATGAAGAGGTCGAGGGAGGGTAGGAGGCCTTGGGGTGGTGTCCAGGAGGAGGGGGTGTGTTGGAAGCGGGAGAGTTTCAAAATCTCCCTCCCCCCACCGCATCCCAAAACCAGTCCAGCTCGTCCCTGCCTCCCTAACCTGTTCTTCCTCCCACCTATCCCCTCCTCCCACCTCAAGCCGCACCTCCATCTCCTACCGACCAACCTCATCCCGCCCCCTTGAACTGTCCGTCCTCCCTGGACTGACCTATCCCCTTCCTAACTCCCCACCTACACTCACCTTTCCTGGCTCCATCCCCGCCTCTTCGACCTGTTTGTTTCCTCTCCACCTATCCTCTCCTCTATCCCTCTTCTATCTGCCTCCCACTCTCTCCCTATTTATTTCAAAACCCCCTTCCCCTCCCCCTTTTCTGATGAAGGGTCTAGGCCCGAAACGTCAGCCTCTCTGCTCCTATGATGCTGCTTGGCCTGCTGTGTTCATCCAGCCCTGCACCTTGTTGTCTCGGATTCTCCAGCATCTGCAGTTCCTACTATCTCTAATACTCAGCAGATACTGGTTCAAATCCCGCCACAACAGTTGGTACAATTTAAATTCAATTAATAAATTTGGAACATAAAGGTGATCTCAGTCACCCTGCGGTGAAATTATCAGCGATTGTCATAAAGTATCATCTCGTTCATCAAAGATAACAAGGTGTAGAGCTGGATGAACACAGCAGGGCAAGCAGCATCAGAGGAGCAGGAAGGCTGACGTTTTGGGCCTAGACCCTTCTTCAGAAATTGGTTCATCAATATGCTTTAAGGAAGAAAATCTGTTATCCTTACCTGGTCTGGCCTACATGTGGCTCCAGACCCAAAGCAATGCAGTCAACTCAGTGCCAGGGAATGGTCACTAAATGCTGGATGAGGCAGCAATACCCATATGCCACGAGCACAAACAAATTTCAAAGTACCTGTGAAAAGCTGCCTTCTTGAACCACTGCAATCTGTGTAGTGTAGGTATATCCACAGTGCTGTCAGAAAGGGAGCTCCAGGTTTATGACCCAACAACAGGGAAGGAGTATATGACATGAAGGGGATCTTGCAAGTGGGAGTGTTCTTAAAGTCAGCTGCCCTTGTGCTTCTAGGTGGCAGAGTTTGGAAGGTACTACTGAAGGAGTCTTGGTGATTTGCTGCAGTGCACCTTGTGGATGGTACATACTACTGCCACTGTGTACCAGTGGTGGATGGAGTGAACACTGAAATTGGTGGATTTGGTGCCAATCAAGCGAGCTGCTGTGTCTTGACTATGCTGAGTTTCTTGAATATTGTTGAAGCTACACGCAGGCAGGTGAGCAATATTCCATCACACTCCTGACAACTGAACATAAGGACAGACCAGAAACACAGACAGAAAAGTACATTCTGTCAGTTTTGCTCATTTCAGAGATATGACTTTGGTGATGAGGAAATGGAGAGAGATGTTCCATTTTGTACTGACTGCTTACTGGGGTAAAGTTGCAGTCGGACACTGTGACACACTCTGCTTTAAATCAGTCAGAGGAATTGTTTATCAAAGCTACTTCTGTTCATCATTCTGGAATTTGAGCACTGCAAAATACTGGAATTGTTGTAGTCAGCAATTCAAATTAAGTTTTGTTGAATTGTTCACTGCAGTACGGAACCAAAGATCAACAAAATATGTTACTACATGCAGTTTGGAAATCTGCCAATTTCTATCTCACTTGTAAAAGAAACAGATGACAATGAGTAGCTTCTTCACTGTTTATTCTTTAATCCTGCGCAGTTATAATTACCAGCACAGCAGACTGAAAATAACTTATTCAGGGAGGAATATGGATCTTCATAGGTTTCTCCCTGTTCAAATTGATCTGAAGTGCTGGTGGAGGGGGTCCATTGCAACCTAGCAAGAATTAGGCAGCCATTTGGTACACAGCAAGATCCCAATAAAAGACTTTGAATTATGAGTCATTTTGCTTTCCAATAAGGCAGGGCATTACAACAATGCAAGAATTGGCCAACTCATGGCTTGGAATTAAGGCAGTTCATGTGATTAAACTTTCTAGAATATTTCTAATCACACTCGTCAACCCTACATAGACTCATAGAATCCCTACAGCGTGGAAGCAGGCCATTCAGCCCATCGAGTCCACACCGACCCTCCGAACAGCATCCCACCCAGATCCACCCCCCTACCCTATCCCTGTAACCTTCGCTAATCCACCTAACCTGCACATCTTTGGACTGTGGGAAGAAACCCACGCAGACACGGGGAGAATATGGCAACTCCACACAGACAGTTGCCAGAGAATGGAACTAAACCCGCGTCCCTGGAAATCAATGACAAAAGTCTCTTCAGTGACTCAAAATCAGAGGTTCGTTGCAGTGACAATTTCTCATGATTTAGCTCTAAGTATGCAAATTTTTCTTTGACAAAACAGGTAATCATATTATTTAATCCATTAACGTGGCCCATTGATGAGAAATTCAGCAGGTCTGGCAGCATCTGTGATGATAGAAGCAGAATTACTCTTCTTCAGTTCCAGAAGACTCAAAACAGACTGGAAATGTTAACTCCATTTCTCTCCCCACACATGCTGCCAACTCTCGAGTTTCACCAACATTCTCTGCGTTTGTTTCATATTTCCAGCATCCGTAGTGTTTTGTTCTGACATTGGCAAGAAAGTCACCTAGCTCATGTTTTAGAACTGACTTACTTTCTTCCTCTGTTTTAGTCAGTCTTGGAATCCTTTCCAAGAAAAAAATATCTTTGTCAATCTAACTTGATGAAGTTGCTGCAGGAAATCATTAGTTTTATCTTAAAACACCCTTGGCAGATGCTACCTCAAGATTATACCTTGTAGAAACAAGTTTTACTTTCTCCTGGTGAAAATTTCTCACAGGATGAGAGAGGAAATAGTTAAAGCACTGAATAGATGAGTATTTGTACCAATGTGCTCTTAGTGTCAACATATAAAAGCAATACGGCTCAACAAAACAAAAAAATAGACCATTGAGGGCGATGCAAAAACATGTCTTCTTGTAAGTGGAAATTGCAATAATCTCTTCATCTAGTTAATTATTTTCTACAAGCGAAACATCAATCACTGAACAATTCCAGTTTTTTTTCCAGAAAACTGTCGTGGACTCATTTTAAAAGAACCTGTTTTGCTGATGTGGGCAAGGTTGGGATTCACTGCCCATTGCTAGGTGAAAGTACGGCAATTGCTTTATAAATGAGTGATTTCACAGAACAGCTCAGAAGAGCATTAAGAATTAGCTGCACAGCAGCAAACTGAAGTCACTTGTAGGTCCAGCTGGGTGGCAATATCAAGGTCTCTTCCCTGAACGACATTAATGAACCGGTTGGGTTTTCAACCATAAGCCAACAGCCTATAAACCAAGACAACAAGGTGCAGGGCTGGATGAACACAGCAGGCCAAGCAGCATCATAGGAGCAGAGAGGCTGACGTTTCGGGCCTAGACCCTTCATATAAACCATCATTCTTGAGTGCCAGGGAACAGAAACCGGGTTTTATTCTTCCCAGTTTTATGGCTTGTAAACGTGGGATGAGAGCCCCGGACCATGGATGCATTTTATTTTAAAGGGTAAACACCCGTCAGTCATGGGGGAGATTCTTGGACTACTTTTCTACAGAAAAGTTCAGGTGGGGAGCAACTTCTCAGATTCTGCTATTTAAGGAAAGCTTATTCACACAAGTTTGGTTTTAATAAGGCACCGAGATGAAAGTCGATTAAAATGTTAAGGACTCGGACCCAGGAGTAGTTTTCCCCAAAGGCCATAGTGGATTGGTCAGCCTGTCTCAGTGACTTGGACAACAATTTAGATCATAGAGGACTGAAACGATGGCACTCGAGTATTTGGAATCTCTACCCAGGATGGTGGTAGGGTGTTCCACTATTGAATAGATTTCAGGCTGAGACAGACAGACATTTGGTCTCTCAGGGAAATCGAGGGACATGGGAAGCAGGCAGGAAAACTGATGAAGTAGTTGAAATTCAATATCAGAGATGATCGTATTAAATAGCAGAGCAGGCTCAAAGGGTTGAGTGGTCTACTCCTCCTCTGCAGCTTTAAGGGCTGGCTGGGCCAAACAAACCATCAATCTGTCTGTTCACGTACAGTCTATTCTGTATAACAAAACAAGTCAGCCACCACCGTGCCAGACATTTAGCAGGGGCTACCTGATATTGGCTCACTCCTCAGATTGTGGACACTGACATGATGAAATAGGGACCATCAGAAAGCTTTTAGTGCAGACTTCCTCCCAGGTTGTGAATGTTAAGAAGGCAGTTAGAGATAATCTTGATTCAATCAAGACAAGGCTGTGATGTGGAGAGAGGTAGTGGCTTCATTATTTTGTATTTTTACATGAGGACAAATCAAACTGATTGAATTGAGTCCATAAGTTTCTGTATGTTTCAGTAGCTGTCTGCAAAGTAAAGCCATGTAACAACTGACAGCCGGTCTCATTTCACTCAGGTTTATTGAGCCAAGTCGCCTATTTCCGTACTTCCAAATATTTTTAAAAATTCATTACAAACTTGGCAGTGTAGTGCACAACAGCCTGGCTGCCAGTAATGTTCACACTTATAAAGTCCTAGAGCTGTACAGCATGGAAACAGACCCTTCGGTCCAACTCGTCCATGCCGGCCAGATATCCTAAATCAATCTAGCGCCAGTTGCCAGCATCTGGCCCATATCCCTTTAAACCCTTCCTATTCATAAATCCATCCAGATGCCTTTTAAATGTTGCAATTGTACCAGCCTCCACCAATTTCTCTGGCAGCTCATTCCATACACACACCATCCTCTGTGTAACAAGTTGCCCCTTAGGTCTCTTTTAAATCTTTCCCCTCTCACCCTAAACCTATGCCCTCTAGTTTTGGACTCGACATCCCTCATGATTTTATAAACATCTATAAGGTCACCCCTCAGCCTCTGATGCTCCAGGGAAAATAGCCCCAGCCAATTCAGCCTCTCCCTGTAGCTCAAACCCTTCAACCCTGGCAAGACCCTTGTAAATCCTCTCTGAATCTTTGAGTTTCACAACACCTTTCCTTTTGCAGGAAGACCAGAATTGAACGCAGTATTCCAAAAGTGGCCTGACCAATGTCCTGTACAGCTGCAACGTGACCTCCCAATTCCTAAACTCACTGCACTAACGAATAAAGGCAAGTTGTTTCATCACAACAGATTTTGCATATTGAAAGTGATTGCAAGAACTGCAGATGCTGGAGTCAAAGATAACACAGTGTGGAGCTGCAGGAATGCAGCAGGCCAGGCAGCACCAGAGAGGCAGGAAAGTTGACATTTCAGGTCGGGCCCCTTCTTCAGAAATGGAAGCAAATTGAAAGCATTCTTTTCAGCCAGTCATGGTCTCTTCGAATAACTCTCGGAGGGAGGTTCCGTGTTGCTACAAAGACCTGGCCACCTAACATTGCCGTTAATTGGATGATATAAGGCCCAAGCAATACATTGAAATCTGAACCAACTCCTCTGTATTATTCAGAGGAGGAGATCGATAGACTGGCCAACATAGGGTGGACCATATACCAAGTTCTAGGCATGCAGAGAGAATTATCCTATCTGCAAATTGTAGAAATTGTAGCACTAAATCCTCAGGCTGATGGATCTCTTAATGATTCAAATAAAGGAAATTTCTTTTCAGATCTTGCAACACTCTGCAGTCCATTTGCTTATTACGGATCCCTTGAATAGTTTGCAACAGTACTACTTGTGCTTTTTTTATATTAACTCAAACAGATCCATGTTTACAGCCTAATTACAGGGCTGAATAAAATTAACGTTAAACATACTCTTAGCAGCATCTCACTGAGAGCACCTCATCAGTGCTGATTTACAGTTAATCATCAGGAATCCAACTAATTAAATTTGGAGCAGTGAAGAACTTTAGCCAAGTGGCTGGTAATTTGTAATATATTCTGACAATGATGGATAGCTTTTGAGCAAATTAAGGCTGACTAAGCCATTTACTTATAGAGTATCAGAGCTGATTTGAATTAAAACAAACTAGAGACAGGCTTGGACCAGTTTAAGCCTAAGGGACATTAGTGAAATCATCAGCATTAATTTATTCCTGCTTTGCTTAAACTAAAAGCTTCCATCCAGCATTTAAGACCACATCACAAGAAAGAAAAATCAAATGAATTCATTCTGCAGTGAATGCAAAACAAGCCACGTGAAAATAAACAGAGGGCTTGATGCACGTTCTGAAACTGAGTACAATTCATCTCGACAATCCACTGCCCCATTTAATCATTTTAAAGTGCTGTAGCACAGCCTGAATTAGTAGCTTTCACAGAGCCAGCCACTGCTTTTTTTTGGGGGGGTGGGTGAAGAAAAACATCCCTAAATCAGGCCAATCCATCAGCTTCCACCATGAGCAGATAATCTTAGAGTCTGACAGCTTGCAAGAAAGAAAAGCAGTAATAAAATCAAATACAATCAAAGAGGTGGCTGATATTAATTCAGCTCAGTACCAAAAGCTGAAGATGCACTCAGAATAATGGGTGCTGTATCAAGCTTTCCAAGAACAAGATGATCCTTTCAATTTACCACCCCAGGATTAACTAGCACTCCACTGTGTCATACAGCATGGAAACAAACCCTCAGTCCAACTCATGCATGCTGACCAGACATCCCAATCCGATATAGGCCTATTTACCAGTATTTCGCTCATATCCCTCTAAACCTTTCCCATTCATATACCCATCCAGGTGCCTTTTAAAATGTTGTAATTGTACCAGCCTCCACCCCTTCCTCTGGCAGCTTGTTCCATACATGCACCACCCTCTATGTGAAAAAGTTACCCCTCTGGTCCTTTTTAAATCTTTCCTGTCTCACCTTAAACTTATGTTCTCTAGTTTTGGACTACCCCACCCTAGGAAAAAGACCTTGGCTATTCATCCTACCCATGCCTCTCATAATTTTATAAACCTCAATAAGGTCACCACTCTGACACTCCAAGGAAAATAGCCCCAGCTTATTCAGCCTCTTCCTATAACTTGAACCCTCCAGTCCTGGCAACATTCTTGTAAATCTTTTCTGCGCCCGCTCAAGCTTACAACATCTTTCCAATAGTATAGAGACCAGAACTTAAAATGCAGTATTCTAAAAGGGGCCTCAACATCCTGTACAGCCACAACATGGCGTCCCCACTCCTATACTCAAATATTCTGACCAATAAAGGCAAGCGTGCCAACTATCTTCGACATCTCCCTGTCTACCTGCGTCTCCACTTTCAAGGAACTATGCACCTGCACCCCAGGTCCCTTTGTTTGGCAACATTCCCCAGGACTCTAGCATTAACTGTATAAGTCCTGCTCTGGTTTGCCTTACCTAAATTCAACACCTCACATTTATTTAAATTATCTCCATTTGCCACCCAATGGCCCATTTGATCAAGGTCCCATTGTACCCTAAGATAGTCTTCTTCACTGTTCAGTACACTATTTTGGTGCCATCTGCAAACTTACTAACCATGCCTCTTATTTCACATCCAAATCATTTGTATAAATGACTCAAAACAGTGGAGCCAGCACCGATTCTTGTGGTACACCAAGAGTCACAGGCTTCCAGTCTGAAATGCAACCCTCCATCACCACCTGTCTCCAACCTTCAAGCCAATTTTGTATTCAATTTGCCAGCTCTCCTGGATCCCACGTGATCTAACCTTATCACCAGTCTATCTTGTCGAACGCTTTGAAGAAGTCCATACGGACATCTACTGCTCTGCCTTCATCAATCTTCTTTGTCACCTCTTCAAAAAAAACTCAACCAAGTTTGTGAGACACAATTTTCCACGCACGAAGGCATGTTCATTATTTCCTAGTCAGTCATTGCCTTTCCAAATCCATGTTAACTCTGTCCGTCAGAATCCTCTTCAATAGCTTACCCACCACTAATATCATGTTCACTGGTCCATAGTTCCCTGGCTTTTCCTTGCAGCCTTTCTTAAATAAAGGCACATTAGCCACCTTCCAGTCTTCCGGTACCTCATCTGTGGCTGTCACCCACTCCTAGTCAGATACCCGGAATTAACCAGAGCTCCAGATTAACCAGCACTACCGATTAACTAGGCTGCCGATTAACTAGCACTGCAGATCAGATGCCCAGCATTAACTAGTGGTCCAGGTTAATCAGTATTCCAGATAAACCCAGTGCTTGAGATCAGATTCCCAGGTGAACCAGCGTTCCTGGTGTTGAAGGTGCTGAAACCCACAATATACTTTACAGCAAAAAGACAAACAGAAAGAAGGCCTGTGTGACGCGTAAACTGATCTGATTCCTACCTCTCGTAATGCCTGCGAGTACATGTTGCTGCACTGGTACTTCCAGGATTGCCACCCAATTCATCATATATCTGCTTCCATTGTCGACGGGCGGTTATCTGTTACAATCAGAGTAAAACCTGGTGTTAGTTGGCAGCCTGAGACTTAACACTCAGGTGACTGCTGCACAAGGAACTTCCTGTGGTCACCTGATTCACCTGGAACACTGCTTCTAAGATTCTGCACTAGGTGTGGTCATAAGTGGAATTGAGTGGAATAGCTAGATCATTGTAAGGCTTTTTCTTTATGCGTCATCTGTGATTCACAACAGTTGCCAATTAATGTACTTACTGCATTCTTGAAAGACAACTACAGCATACACCGTTACACCATCACAAAACAAAACCCTCTGACAAATGGGGAAACCCAGCCACACAGCAACCAGTTCTGCATAAAAGCCCTGTATGAAAACAGCGTTGAGAAAATGGGTTTTTGCACAGTGCAACTTATAATATCTCACCCAAAAGACAACCCTGTGACCATGCAGCACTCCCTCAGTACTGCACTGGAGGGGCCAATCTGGGTTTTGCTCTGGAATTCCTGGAGAGGGACTTGACCCAACAACTTTCAAACTCAGGCTGAGCAATGATGAGTTAGAAGTCAAGTCTTTTTAAAATAAAGTAAAATGCAGTTTGTTCCTTACAAGTAGTTATTATGTCAGACATTCAACAGTCTGTCAAAAAGTACAGGACATGTAATGCGCAGACTGTAACTCAATCATATTGACTGACCAGACACGTAAAAGAAGTGGACTTCCTTCCTCATTATACTGATGGGTTTTAATATTCCACATTAGCTTGTCAAAGGAACCATTGACAAATGGCCTTTCCAATTCTTTAACAACCATTACTGACTCACTTTGCAGCCATTAATACTTTCCCATATTACAAATGAACAGATGCAAAGCAAGCAGCCAAGTTAAAAATTCCTTTCTCCAGTTTTGGCTTCGTTTTATAATTGTCCCCTTTGAGAGGCAACATGGGAAAAAATTACAGAGCTCACTTTTTTTCCTTGACAGAGGAGCTGTTACATGTGTTTTCCACTTATAGCATTTTACAATAAATCTGCTCCATTCTAAATCTGGATCTAATCTCTAGTCTCTGTGCAAAAAAAATGATTCTATAAACACATACAGAGCGGTTACAGCCATTCTAAGAATTCATCAGAGCCGCTGTTTATTTATACAAAGTTCTGAATGACAAGGCTGAAAGGGGCAAAGTTACAGAGCGGTAATCGTTAGCAAGGGAATATTGGACTTACCGCTTCATATCCTCCGAGATTTTGAGCGGCTTGAAACATGGTCCAAAGGTTAACTGTTATAAAGGACAATATGTGCAAAAATAAGAATTATAGAGAAATAGAAACATCGCAACTGTATTCATTTATAGAGCTCAAGCACCAGCATTAAGTGCACCATTTGTACTATATATAAAAACAAATTATCAGACACAAATACTTTAAGAACAATTCACTGTGCTAACAAGCCAGCTACCCCTCGGTGTTTAATAACTGCCTGGTGTAGAGGTGTCCAAGATTTTTTTTTCTCAGCTCCATAGGTAAACACTGTGGGCCCCTACTGGCAGAGCTCACAATAAATAAAGAAATGCATTTATACAGATTTCACCACTGCTGGGCGTTGTAAGTTTCTCCAGCACCTTTGAAGGATAGTGCCCATTGTAGATAGAGGAAATAGCAGCCAACTCGCATACACCAAAGTCTCACAAACAGCAGTTACATTGTGAGCAGGCAGATTGTTCTGGTGGTGTTGGTTGAGGGACACATATCGGACAGAACACTTGGAGACTTCCCTGTTTCTGCTTGAACACAGAGTCATGAGTTCTCTTCCAACCATCCAAACCTTGGTTTAATGCCCCAGCCAAAGATAGCACTGCTGGCAGTGCAGCATGCCCTCAGTACAACACCAGATAAACATCAAGTCTAGGGATTAGAACAGACGACAATCTGACACGGAGGTGAGGATAACACCAGCTAAACCACAATTAACATCTAACTTGAATTGTGGGCACTGAAAAGATTTCAGATCCACCAATAATGGATTAGGAACAATCCTTGTCCAAAGCTGGTTACCAGGTTGGACACCTTTAATGGTGTCATGAGTAACGGATAAGCTATTCAGTCACACTCATCTTTCATCGCGTGTGAAAAATAGTATTTCAAAACAACAAAATAAATTTGCTTAAATTTGCTTCCCGGGGAAGCAGACAGCGTAGTCCACAAAGAGTTCTGTGCACAACATATGGGAGTCAAGTGCTTAGCAGGGTTTCTGAACCACAATGCCTGCTCATAACAGGCTGCAACAAGGTCAACCTTCTGTCTTATTCAGTCAGTCACATCCCCACCCTCTCCATGTTGGGCCACCATTCACTGGAGAGTCCTCCAGGCTGACCACTATACTTAGCTATTTCCAGAGAAGGACTCAGCACAAGTAACATTCAGTTGTTTGAAGGGGTGCCTTCAGGCTTTTGATAACTACTGACAATCGCTAACCTTCTCCTTTAATTTCTAAGCTCTTCTAGAAAACTGTGGTAAATAGAGTTTGTTACAATGGGGCAGCTTCGTTGTTATAGAGTACAGGAAGCTGGTACTCTGACAGTTGCCCCCTACTTCCCACATCACCAGGTGCTAATACTCCTGTTACCAGGCTGCCTGAGAAAGCTGCAACCATGAACTAAATTACTCCCAACAAGGCCACTGTACTGTGTTACGGTAAAAAAAACTTACAGTCTTTAAGGAAGAGACACTTCGGAATGTAATAATTATCAGATACCCAACCCTTCAGCGAACTAAAGGAGAGAGGAGGGCTAAACATTTTGGCAAATATTAACGAAAGTAAACCAATGATAAAAAGATATTCAGATCAAATCTCCAGATCATCCAACTATGACAGCTACACTTCACTTTGGTTTGTTTAATGGTGAATACGCCACTTCCTGAGCTGAATTCTGATGAGGAATCAGAATACACTCTTCACCTTCTCTACTCTGGGGTCAAACTGCAAGCAATATGTACACACTTAGGTTGAAAGCAACATAAATCCATCTTTTGTCTGAAGTGGGAAAGTAATTCCTGATTACCCAATAAAGATACTGGAGATATTCAGATAGGAACATTTGGGGCAGATTACTCCTGGTTCTGATGGATTTAACCACAAAATGTAGAGTCTTAATCTTCGTTCCAGACCAGATCTGAGTCAAAGCTGGGTCCATAGTCTGAAATCCAATGTCAAACAACCCAAATTGGGTAGAGGGAGGGGTCTACCACTAAATTTGAGGGATTTGGCAATGCAAGGTTAGGACAAAAAGGTCACGAGCAAGTGGATGATCCAGATATTTGGAGTGAATATTGACTCACCAATTGCTTTACCTTTGTTAATATTTGCCAAAACATTCAGAACTCACCGAGGATGAGGATTTGGGGAATGGAGGTTTGCTGATGTTGGCTGGGTCAAAGCCATGGTGGATTTGTAAAACCAAGCAAGGCATTTACATCTGCTTTGTTGGGGGATGGAGTGATGGGACAGACTAAATGGTGCATGAAGTGGGGTTTCGGATATGCTTTTATACACTCACGGGACGTTGGCCTCACTGATATTTCTTGCCGGTCCCTAATTGCATTTGAGAAGCTGACAGTGAGCGGTCTTTCTGGCCCAGTGCAGTCTATGCAGTGTAGGCACAATGTCATTGGCAAGTGAGCACCAGGACCTTAAACCTAAAACAGTGAAGGAATGGTGACATAGTTTGAACTTACTATTCTGTGCAACATGTAGGTGGTAGTGCTTAGGTACAACTGCTGTGCATGTCCTTCTCAACGGTCAAAGTCACAAACTTGGAAGATGCTACTGAAGGAGGAATTGGTGAATTCTTGCACTACAAATTGTAAATGGTATATGTTGCTGCTACAACATAAAGGGTGTGAATACAGATGTGGTGCCAATAAAACTGGCTACGTATGTTGGATTGCAGCAAGCTTCTTGGAAGTTGTTGGAGCTGCACACAACCAGGCAAGTGGAGAGTGTTTGATCTCCTTCCTGACTTTAGCCTTGAGGATGGTGGAAAGGCTTTGGGCAGTCAGAAGGTGGGTTACTCAGCTCTAAACTGCTGTTGTAGGACTGGTATTGATACAGCTAGTCCACTTCAATTTCAGGTCAGTGCTAGCTCCTAGGATATTGACAGTGATAGTAATGCCATTGAATGTCATGGCGAGATGGACTGATTCTGCCTTGCTGGAGATGATCATTGCCTAGCACTTGTGTGACGTGAATGTTAATTGCTAATTACCAGCTCAGGCCCACATATTACCTCCATGTTGCACAGGTGTATAGGCTGTTTCAATGTCTGAGGAGTCACAAATAGCACTGAACATTGTGCAATCATCAACTCACTTCAGGAAACCTCTCTCTTGCCAGCTTAGGTGAAGTTGGCTTGGCCCAGGATACTTCCCTGAGGGACACCCATCAGCCAAAATGTCTTGGAGGTAATTGGCCTTCAATAACCATAACCACCCTACTTTGTGATATTCCAGATGGGATCTTTGGGAAGCAATTGCTACAGAAGTCAAGTTTGGGCTTAACAGGCAGAGTGTTGAATGTTCTTGATGGTAAAGAGGGTTGAGGGGTAAGGGATAGAATTGGACGGTGTTTCTGGAGTTGAAGTAAACATTTCCAGAGACTGGAACAATAGAGGGGTTAAAGGTGAACTCAGGACTGACCAGGATTCTGATGGTGAATCACACCTGGTTCAGCCCTTCAATAAACAGCCCCAGAAGAATGGAGTCAGGGACAGAGATTTTGGTGGGGAGTGGAGGGAACGAACACCATGCGGTTGTGTGTTCCCAGAGTCCAATCCTGCAGCACATAGACACTGATGTAGCCTTATTCATAATATGGTTCAGGTCCATAATGGAGTACTTCAATGAAGAAATCTACAATGTGTACTCCATAGTTTGTAATGTATCAGTTTTTTTTTTTATAAATCATTTTCATAGAATCCCTACAGTGTGGAAACAGGGCCTTGGCCCAACAAGTCCACACCGAACCTTGGAGCATCCCACCCAGACCCATCCCCCTATAACCCACCTAATCTACACATCCCTGGACACTACGGGCAGTTTAGCATGGCCAATCCACCTAGCTTGCACATCTTTGGAGCGTGGGAGGAAACTGGAGCACCTGGAGGAAACCCACGCAGACACGGGGAGAATGTGCAAACTGCATACAGACAGTCGCCCAAGGGTGGAATCGAATCTGGGTCCCTGGCGCTGTGAGGCAGTGTCACTAACCACTGAGCCACCGTGCCGCCCCTTTTGCAAGCTTGCCTTCTCTGAGGATTGAACTCAGGACCTTCAGATTATGAGACTAACATGCTGCCTACTGCGCTAGGAAAGCACAGCAATTAATTCCATATTCCATCTTTTAACATCCTGTACACCACTTCCCTGTATCCCACTAACTTAATTGTCTATTTTAATTATTCCTTAATTACGATCTGTGTTTATATGAAGTTATGAGATTTTCTCTTGCCACAATTCAGCCTTTGAGCTGTGAACAAGTTTATTGAGTAAATTACCATTCTTACTTTAAAACAGAGTCCTTTCTCATCACAATCTATTCAATGAAAAACGTGTTGACACTGAAGCCAAGGTTAGCGGTGGAAGCTGGTCTGTGTGTGCGTGCGCGTGTGTTTTGGTCGGTGGGGGGAGAGGGGAGAGAAGAGCTGCTGGGAGGGGAGAGAGCCATTCTTTCAGGTCAACTGCACACTGACTAACCCTGGGATGAGAGAAGTGAACACTGCAGGCATAAACGTGCTGGCTGCTTCGAAACAACAAAGGTGCAGGCAACTGCAAGGGCAGCACCGAGGAAGTTGACCATCGGGATTTAGATTCGGTGGGGGAGAAAGTGTCCTCAAAGACAACCTAGTAGCTAACAGGCTGAAAGCCTGGACAGGCTGTAGAGTTTGTTTCTGGTGACTTTGATTTGGGGCCCTCGCAATACTTCAATGAATTGACTCATGTTTCAACCTAGGATTGTGATGGGGGGAGGAAATGAGCAGCTTGACAGTGAAGAGGTCAAGCACAAATGAAATAAAAAAAGAGAAGCCGATCAAACATGGACAATAACCAAAGGCACAGAGTGTCGACTGTTTGATGAGATGCCTGATTACATGTGGATTCACAGTTTCGAACGGAAAGGAAGGGAACAAGTGCCTCAGTGGACAAATCCTTAAAAAAAATGTCAGAGAGGCACAGCCAAGAAGAGCAGAAATACAAATATGAACAGACAATCATTTTAAAATTTCAAGCAGTTCCTGTATATTACAAAGTACTTGTATTACAGATTATATTACTGATGAGCTAATTAAAAAGGACGCACGAGTAATTTTAGAGAGTATGAAAGAGCTCTGAAGGCATTAATTACATAGAGATGATATTTTATTGTACTTATGATCTTAAGACCCGCTTGATTCACATTATTCAATATCTTCTGTATAGCCTAGAGTACAGCACAATAGGAATACTCCGCAGTTAGGAAATGCCCCTAAGTAACTCTCAGGCAGCTTTAATTTACGAGCAGAGATCTCAAACAAGGAACTGCCATGAAATGTCTTTGGCAAACAGGATAAGGAAAATCCTAAGGTGTTATATACATATATAAGGTGCAAGAGGATAGCTAGGGAAAGGGTAGGTCCACTCAAGGACGAAGGAGGGAATGTGTATGGGGATCTGGAGCAAGTGGGTGAGATCCTTAAATTCTTTGCAAGTTGTATTCACAAAGGAGAAGGACATGGTAGATGGCAAGGATGGGAGAGGTATGTTGATATTTTAAGGCACGTCAACATAAAAAAGGTGGTGGTGTTGAGCGCTTTGAAAAGCATTAAGGTAGACAAGTCCCCAGGGCCTGATGGGATCTATCCCAGAATGCTGGCAGAGTTAGGTGAGGAAATTGCTGGAGCCTTGTACAAAATCTTTGTATCCTCTTTAGTCACAGGAGAGGTCCCAGAGGACCTGAGAATAGACAATGTTGTTCTTTGTTAAGGAGGGCAACAGGGATAATCCAGGAAATTACAGGCCAGTGAGCCTTAGGTCAGTAGTAGAGAAATTATGGGAAATTATTCTTAGGGATAGGATTTGCTCACATTTGGACTTATTAGCAATTGGCAGCACTGCTTGTGCAGGGAAGGTCATGTCTCACACACTTGACTGAATTTTCTGAAGTGACAAAGATAATTGATGATGGCAGGGTGTTAAATGTTGATTATATGGACTTGAGCATGGCCTTTGACAATGGCCCTCATCGCAGGCTGATATGAAAGGTGAAGTCACATGGGACCCGCAGTGAGCTGGAAAGAGCGATACAGAACTGACTTGGTCATGGAAGACAGAGTAGCGGTGGAAAGGTGTTTTTCCGACTGGAGATCTGTGACCAGTGGTGTTCTGCAGAGATCAGTGCTGGGAATCCTGTCATATGTATATGATTTGGAGGAGAATGTAGACGGGCTGGTTAGCAAGTTTGCAGACGACACAAAGATTGGGAGAGCTGCAGACAGTGAGGAGGATACAGCAGAATGAAGATAGGCTAGAGATATTTTAATCTGGATAAATGCCAGGTGATGCAATTTAGAGGATCTAATGCAGGAGGGAAGTATAGAGTAAATGGCAGAATCCTTAGCATCAACAATCAGAGGGGATCTCAGTGTACAGGTCCACAGTTCCCTGAAAGTGGCAAAACAAGTTGGTAAGGTGGTCAAGAATGCATATGGCATGCTTGCCTTCATTGGTTGGGACATAGAGTATAAAAATTGGCAAGCCATGTTGCAGCTGTACAGAACTTTAATTAGGACACATTTGGAATATTTTGTACATTTCTGGTCACCACAATACCAGAAGGATGAGGCGGCTTTGGAGGGGGTTACAAAAGTGGCTTACTAGGATATTGCTTAGATTGGAGAAAACTTGGTTTGATTTCACCTGAATGTCACAGGATGAGGGACGAGCTGATAGAAGTTTACAAAATTAAGAGAGGCATGGATAAAATGGATAGTCGAATTCTTTTCCTGGGATAGAAATGTCAATTACTGGGGACATGGGTTTAAGGTGAAGGAGGTAAATTTCAAGGAGATGTGAGAGGCATTTTCTTTGAACACACTGCGGTTGGGGGGTGCTTTAAGAGAAGGTGGTGGAGGAGAATACAACAGCAACATTTAAGAGGCATCATACAGATATATGAATAGGCAGGTAATAGAAGCATATGGACAGTGGAGAGGCAAAAGGTTTTTAGCTTAGAAGGGCATTGTGTGTTGGTGCAGTCTTGGTGGGCCGAAGGACCTGTTCCTGTGCTGTTCTGTTCTTTGTTCTCTTGTACCACCATTCAGAGGCTCCACAGATCAAAGAGAAAATAAATCACACTTTGTACCCTAACTGCAGCCTAGAGGAAGCATTTCAGAATAATCCAAAAGAGTGCGCCTGCATGACAGTGATTTCCACAGCTAATTACACTCATTTAATAATCCATTTATTAAATTCCAATCTAGTACAGACTCAGCATTGTGTTGAAAGCTGTGGACAAGATGCTATCTATGGGTATGATCGTTTATTGGTTATAGAATTGGACAAGAAATCCAGATACTAGGGCTAGACTTTTGGTGGTTTGACCTTATCACATTACTAGGAAGAAACGTGGGTTAGGAACCCAAAAACGTCAGCCGCTTCACAAAGCCCGGAACAATTTGGAATATCCCTTTAGTACAGTGAACGACAGTCCATTCATCTGAGATGGGAGCTGTCAGTGCGGGGAGGACAGGGTGATGGGGAGTAGTGGGGTGTGGGTGAGTGTGCGCAGGGAATAACAAGGGGTCTGTACTCTGAAGAAGGGTCACTGGACCTGAAATGTTAATTTTGCTTTTTGTCCGTTTTTCCAGCAATTTCTGTTTGTGCATCTGGTACACTAATGCCCTTTACAGAAGGAAATCTACCATCCCTACCTGGTCTGGCCTACATGTGACTCCTGACCTATAGCGGTTGACTCTTAACTCTCCCCTGAAATGGCCTAGCAAGTCATTCAGTTCAATTGCAGTAAGATTGGGGAACAAATGCTGGCCTTGCCAGTGATGCCCACATTCCCTCAAAGATATTGGCATCATGGCTGATTCGCACCTCTATTTTAATTGCCCAACCTTGGCTGGTATCCTTGATGTCTTACCTAATTTTAAAAAATATCTCAGTCCATGGTGAGGTGAAAGACCACCACTAACCTTCGCTGAATTGGAGAATAGCAGGGAACAAGAGCACATTACCAGCATAAGGTGGTCACAGCAGGTGGAAGAGTCAAGCCTGCCGTGCCATCTCTGAGCTGAGCGAGCTTGTCACAGTGGGTCCTGCTACATGACCAGGGCAGCTAGTGCTGCTGATGTTATGGTGGGTTGTGCTGGTCAAGAAGACCACCAATGGGCTCAATTGTGGATCGGAGGTCCAAAGCTCTAAGCCTTGGTGACTGGCAGCTTCGACTATCCTGGGAGCTTCATAGGGCACATCAGTGACTTCAAACAAGCCAAGTGTCCTATGCCAAAACAGGCTGGCGAATGAAGACTCTTTAATTGGCCACGTTGATGACTGACTGTAAGCCATGAGCCAGTGGTCACTGCAGCTGAGTGCCTTCGTGCACCCAGAGGTATAGGATTAGTCAGAGAGATACATACTCTACCGGTTGAAGGAGGAACCAGTTAGCTAGTGACATGACCAGCTGTCTGAAGATCTTGGTCTCTGGTTAATCCTATACCTCCTGCAGCCAGGACAGTTAGTCATGTCGCTAGCTAACTGGCTACTCCTTCAACTGGTAGAGTTTGTATACAGCAGGAGGCGACAGCGCACCAATAAACAGCTGTCATTATTAAAGCTGCAGGTTTGCGGGAGAATGAAGATGGTCATTTACACCCCAGAGCTTAGGCAAGCTGCCACCTGCCTCAGCATCCTCTCTCATGGGAGTAGAGGGGCTCCTCACAGGCCCAGAGCACGACAGGGCTGACAACTGATAAAGGGGCACAGCGCAAACCGTCTGACTCCCGGAACCTCCCAAATCAGGATCTCAGAGGAGCATGTCGTATAAATGTGAGGGCTCTGGTGACTTTCACTGCCATGTCATAATGTCAATGCCCTAAAGTGAGGGCAAGAGGGCAGGAACCTTTTCAAGGAGCAGACAACACCGTTTCCAAAAGAGAGAGAGAGCGCCAATTCGGTCATCCTGTGTCTCCTGCCTGGCCAGAATGTTGGTGCAAGCAGTGAGCCCTGAACAGTCTGAGCTTCTAAGCTCTCCTCACCTGCCTTCTCCATTTAAAGGGGTTAGCCATGGCTATAATGAGACAGAGTCTCTGCCATTCACACCTCTGGGACGGATGGGCTGATTCTGTTCACACACATTACACTGACCCACATTGGGAATGGCTGTGTAATTCTATATTTACTTCACAGGAGCTGCCTTCAATAACATTTTAACAAGTAGCGAACAACACTTCTCATTGTAGAAACACAACAGCAGTTAGCTCAGGATATTTTTATCTCATTACTGAGGAGATAGAAATTGTCAGACAAGAATTAAACTCAGTGAACCATTCTGTCAACACATTATATCACATCCTCACTCCTTATTCGTGGACATATTTCCAACTTTTCCATGTTCTGACAGAAAGGATCTCAATGCCCCCCAAAAAACTTCTCTCTGCCTGCGATTTACAGTCAGGCATTTCACTCTTAACAGAAACACAATTGAGACCATTCACTGGGAGATAGCATCTTAGCGATCATTCGTTACTGGGAAAGCCTCTGGGAGACTCCTGGGCTGCAACAATATCGCAGCTCAATCTAGAACACAAACCCAGATGACAAACTCATCACACTAACATTTACTCAGTGTCATCCTGGCTGACAAAAGCCAGTTCCTAGTACAACATGATCTTTAAACGTATTATAGACGGTAGAGTTCATCCACTGGGCTAGACAGTACCAGCCCATCTTTTTTTTTAAGATGGAGTGGGGAGGGTGGCAGAGAGTGAGGCTGGTGAGGTGGTCTATAACCTCCCTGTCATTTTGTCAATGGCAGGAAAGGTGTCCCTCCCAGAATTCCTAAGTGGCTGAACAAGGGCCTTTTTTGCACCTCCCGGGCACTTTACCAGCCACTGGGGCACCACCACGTGATACAGCAACTGGCTTGGTGGGTTGGGGGTTCCTCTTTTGCAGGCACTCCCTGGAAGCTATGGGCACTCCCCACCCAACAATGGCACTGCCTGCCTTCACCATCACCCAGCCTGGGGCCTGCATGAATGTCTACAACTCCTACATGGCTGACTGAGTCATTGACACTCCCTCATTCTCCAGGTGCAGTCCCAGCAGTGACTACCACTCCCTGTTTAACAGGGACGGCAGTCCCCACCAATAGATATCAAATTAGCTGCTACTGGTCACCACGCTCCCACCGTACCCCACCAGCACTTGGCTAACCTGGGATTTCTAACACCACGAAGTCCAGCCTCTTGAATTCCTTCATATAGTATGTACAGGTTAGCATGTGTAGGCTAGCACATTCAGTGGTGCGAACAGATTTTCCAAGGAACTTTTTAAATGCCATGAAAGGACAAGAGGTGGCACTTACTCTGTTTAAACCCAAGGTATGGTATCCTTTCTATTGGTGTATTTCTTTCCTTCATGTATTTGTAGAGAGTGACGAGGAATGTTTGCTCCTCAGCTCTGCATTCTTCATCAGCCGCAGCTTTGGATTTTTCATCAGCCGAGAGATTTTTGCAATTGCTGCTGTTATTCTTGGGTTTCACCATTGTGGCTTTGGGCTCACATTTTGCCTGAGATGGAAAACAAGAACAGAATTTACAACTATGCTGCAGCTTGACAATTCACACCCAAACAGAGCCTTATGTTAATATCCTCAAAAGGTCAATACGAGTAACTGTTACGAAAGATCAGGCTTTCATCTATTTAGAGACTTTCACAACATCCAAGACATTCAAAGAACTTTGCAGCCAATGAAATACTTTTGGAGGTACAAGTCACTGGTGTTTTGTCAGAAAGGCATCAGCCAATCTGTGCACAGCAAGCTCCCACAAACAGCAATATGACAATGACTACATCATCCAAGGCTTTTTTTTTTCCCAAAACGTGATTGGACTGGGGGATAAATACTGGCCAGGACACCAGGAAGAACACACCTGCTTCCTTTTCTAGATAGGGGTCATGGAATCTTTCCTTCCATCTGATGGGGTCTCACTGTAACACCTCACCTACCCCTTTGACAATGCCAGCCGAGCTGATGTACTCACACTTCTCCTTTGCTGCTGGGATTTACAGCCAAATTTAAGGCTCATCAAGGAGAAAGAAAGATCAAAGAAAAGTTGTCAGACTCTTAGACCTCTACTACCTGCACGTTAATTAAAAACTACTGGTATAGATGGGAACCTGAGATACCCAACCTTCCAACGTTACTGTTAGGTCACTGAAACACTAGTATTTCCATCTCTCAATCTAATCCAATCTCATTTCATCTATAAATCCAACTAACTCCACCCACACTGTGCTATTTATGCCCGGGGGGAGCAGCTCCAATATATCATCGCTAGATTGCTCCAGGGTCTTACGGCCCTTATGCGTACTGGAGTTGGACATGAGCACCAGTCATCTGAAACAGGTGGATGTGGGGGCTTGGTTTTATGTTGTATTCGGGAGGCAGACCCCACCCAAGAACAGCACCTCCTGCCCCGGCAGCAGCTTGAATCCTGTGCTCGAATTGTCGGGAGTGGGATTTGAATACACACCCTCCTGACTTCAGCAATAGTGCTCCTTGCTGGGCTGTGCTGACACTTTGCTTTTAATCTTGCAAGCAAGCAGCTATCAATTTTAAAAAAAGGCTGCCTTGCCAAAAGGTACCAGGCATGAAAAGAGCTAAACTAGACCATACTTTGGCACTGGCTTTTCCATCCGAATCCTCATTGGAATCTCTCTGACCGTTTACAGCTTGGGTGTCTCGCTTCTGGGAGGGGTGCTTCTTCTTCCGAGGGCGCCCTTTAAGATTTGGTGCTGAAAATAAAAGAACGGGGAACAGTTCAAGAACTCAAAGAGCAACGATCATCAGAGAATGTTTATTGCAAGTACAATTCTGTGCCGCTATTAAGGGGACACTCACATCGTTCTAACCAACATGATTATTAAGCATTTTGTATAAATAGCAGCATTGTTGAATAAACCTTCCCACTAAAAGGGTACAGGAGCCCTTAATGCTCCACTGATGCCCATTCCCAGCAAAATGTTGCCATCACCCCAATATCCCATTGAGAATGCAGACAGCCCAATATGAATAACAGCTCTTACATTACAGGATGAGCATGTACATTCTGTGTAGTTGCACTGTTTCACTGCTATAAATAACTTCACTGCAAAATATTTAACTAAGCACAGTTTCTTCAGCTGCAATTGCACAAAAAAAGGGAAAGTTTTCACAGCAACGACATTTTGTTTCGCTTCCAAATTTTTTCGCAGCCCTTCCCAGGTGCACCAATAAAAAACAGTGCAGCAACAACTGGTTTCCTTTGTATAGCCGCAGCCCTGTCTCTGGTGAGCTTCAAGTGGCACCGAGACACTGCCCACTATGTGCTCTTCAGTCACTTTTACCTCACTGTGGGCTGGGCCCATTGCTCATCCTTGACCCTAAAAAGATCAAAAAGTGCACGGATCCTGAATGAGCAGATATGTGGCAGGACAACTTTGAAACAGCTTATCCCCTGTTTACAGGTTGGATACAATTTACAATACTGAACGTGGAGTGGACACAGATGAACTAAGTGGCAGTAAAACGTAGCTGACTGCAAACCAAACCTTTACTTGGTGCCACCCCCGTCAGCCCACCGCGGTACTCTGACAGGGCACTAACCTGTACCAATCACAACAGCTTGCCCTCAATAAAGCTGATGTATTTTTGACTGAACACAAAAGGTGGTGCTATCAGGTCCACCACTTGTTGATTTCAATGGAGTTAAAAAGAGTGAGGGAGGCATGTAATGGAGAGTTAAAGAGGACATGCAGAAAGGTAACAGAATCACTGCTTTATAGGCATCTCCTGCGACTGGGCTGCATTACCGTGAACCTTGCTAGATCTAATCACTTCAGACCGATGACTGCTATTTTCATCTAACATCGCTCTCTTCCAGTGACCTCCTCTGCCACTGCTCCATTGCGCGATCGCACCGACAGAAAAATCCAGAAAAACCATGGATGTTACTCTGCTTACAAAATGGTATTTGTAATACAATACTCAGAGCAGTAGGTCTATGCTGGCAGGGGTCTCATACCCACAGCAGGTAGTAAAAGCTAAGCCACTCATCATCGGTACATGAGGGGTCTAGAACCCCATTTCATCATTTGACACTGACGGGCATAACTCAGTACCACCACCGCCACATCGCTATTTAACGTATCGTGGCCTTGAGGATCCCAAAGCACCATAAATCTCACTCTGCTCCATGTCATTTTCATTGCAATCAACAGACATGTTCATACCAAGCCAGCAATGCTCCAGGGAACACAACTCACATCAGTCACGCACCAATTCCACAATGAGAGGAATTCAAGCACTCTCTGCACTGCTATGGAATATTCTGACGTTAAGTAGGAACTGCTTGGAACATGACTATTTGAGAATTCACTTTGCTGAAGTGCTTGGAACCGGTTACAAAAGATCAGAGAGATTAGCAACCATTAAGCACAGTGTTTGACAACTCAAAAGCTAAGTTCGTACTTTCTTTCATATTGTACTATAAAGAGCAGTCAAGACATCAAAAGCTACATGAAATAAGCAACAATTCCCATTTAATTACTGTATATTTGTTCAGTAGCCGATGACTGATATAATGACAGGGTTCAGACGTAAACTGTAATGAGCACTGGGATTTGGTAAGCTGTCTCCAAAACAACAGAGTTGCTGATGAAATGCAAAATCCAATCATAATGCGGTGTGTTGGCATTTTTAAAAGTATCACTTAGTTTGTACGTACACTTCCATTAAGAACAAAACAAACAAATATTGTGTAAGACTGTAAAGATAGCTTTATTCAGTGCTTTGGAGTATTTATCATCTACAAGAATGCCCTGCGATACCTTACACAGTGTTTATTATTTGTATTTGAGAGTGGAGCCAAAACATACAAGTGACACATTAATCTTTAGTCAATTAGGTTTTGTTGTGTAAAAGAGGGCCTTAGAAACTTTATCCTGTTAATTTCAGAAAAGGTTCCTCGTTGCATCATACTAATTGTTTGAAACATGCTTAACAAATATGAACAGCAGTGACAGAGGAAATTATCCAATTTGAGTTGATTCTGAAATATTAGACAAACTGCACTTCAGCTAAGTATGCCCAAAAATGGCCTGGATTTAGAATTCTTCTATAGCATTGTTGCAGTGTGATGGCATCCTGTCAGATTACAGTAAAAGTGAAGTCATCACTCCAACCTCCCACGCACAGAGACAAACTTACACACACACAGCAGGAGCGATCAGATGGACACAGAGTGTGTCAGGCACACATGCAAAGTGAGCATGTGCAGGGCATATGCACAAATGGGCACATGCAGATGGGCAGAGACAGAGTGTTGGGTGCACACACAGACAGGCAGAGAGGAGGGTGTTAGCATAGTATGAGCGGGCACATTGTGCGTCACATACACCACAAGACAAGCAGCAAGCGAGCACCAGGATGGCACACAGCTGGGCAGACAGACCAATGAATACGTGCCCACTAAAGACATGGGAACGCACACACAGACTGACTGGGAGACACACATCACACATGCATGTGCCGACTGACCAATATACACATGCACACACACAGACTGACAGAAAAGGGACATTGGGGGACATAAACACATGAAGACTGACAAAGACACACACACACTGACGGAGGGCCACACAAACATGTGCAGAACAACAGATCCAAGTGCACACAAGAGCACACAAACTGACACACGTGAACACACTGACAGAGAGACGCAGACACAGACTAAGAGGTGCACATGGACAGAGACATGCACAGACACACACACACAGACTGACCTACAGAACGATACGCGTACATGTACACACAGGCGTGCGTGTGCCTCTATCTGTGCTTATCCACATGCGGCCCCTCCATCCACACAGACGCGTGCGTGCCTGCATCTGCGTTTGTCCACACGCAGCCCCTCCATCCACACAGACACAGGCGCGTGCGCGCGTCTGTGCTCATCCATGCACACACGCACACACATACAGGTGCACATGCAGATGCAGGCACGCGTGCAGACACACACACTTACAAGCGTACGTATGCAGACAGACTAAAACAGGCGCACCTACACCTAGACACACAGGTAGAGGTATGTGCACATACATGGATATACATGCACACACGTGGAGACGTGCATGCGCGCACACAGCCATGCAGAGAGAGACAGACACACACAGAGACACAGGTACACAGACTGACAGGCATACACACATGCTCAGACTGACAAAAACAAATCACACGGAACTTATGCAATATAAAACATTGACAGCTTCACACTGGACCCGGAATTGTGCAGTGGCTATTTCCTAATTTAGACCATTTCAAGCAACTAAAAATCTGTCCCACCTTAGCCCTTTGACTAAAAACCACGTCCGCCGTGAGTCACGTTAATACGGTCACACCACACAAAAGAACATTTAACACCGCACTGTCAGGGTGGCTAACAAACTCAGCCGAAGAAATACAAGAGGAGGCACGGCACAAGCAGAGACAGAGAGAACACAAACCCCGGTTTACCCATAGTGTTTGAATGGAGCCGAGAGGCTCAGCAGACTGTGGTAGGGGACACCATCCCGTGAGCCCAGTGCCCGATACACACTTCACGCAGTTGCCCGATCAAGCGCTTTCTTACCGCCCGGGCTGCTCAAACACATCGATTACTCATTGGAACAGCAGCTGGAAGCAGCGAGCAAACAAAAACAACCCGGGGGTGGGGGGGGGGGGCAGATAGAGAGAGAGAAAAGGGGGATGGACTGCCTGGAATGGAGACAGCAAAAAAAAAACCCGAGCGAGCTTTAGCTGCTGACAGTCCATTTGCTGTCATCTGGTCCCCACCTCTTCCAGCGGAGCAATCATTTCCCCGGCTACATCTCTCTCTGCACAGCCCCAGTGCCCAGCTCCTACAAGCTGGCACTGCTGCCATTCCAGATTTATGGCACTCTCGATATTTCGGGGGGGTTTTTTTGTGTGTGTGTGTGTGTGGTTGAACCTGCTCTCCTGTATATCTTAGTGCTCGTACAATCACTGGCCCCAACATTTACACATGAAGCGCGGTGCGTTAGGAGAGAGAAAAAAAAAGTTTGCAGACACTTTCCAGGCGACTTGCTCCTGTAAAGTGACATATTGTTGCTAGCCGCTAGCAACATTAGCAGCAAACAGGATTAGGGTATCCTGTTGGTTTTCAGGAAATTACTAAACGCGATTGCAGCCCTTCCAAGATCCACTTCGTAAATTGGTGGTGACTACCGCTTTTCCATCAATGAACTCATTAAGATCGCCGCTGTGCAATTAACTCTTTGAGAGGGCACTGGCAGAGCTGCTAACTTGGCCAAGGGTGGAAGCCGTGCTCAACAACTTCCCTCTGTTAATGCTCTGCTTTCGCAGCTCCAGTGTAAAATTCCAGCTTCTAATTTTTTTTTAAAAAAAAGTCCACCAGACAAGCTCCGCGCTCTGTCATGCAAACCGCTGACGCCATCCCTTCCTTACTGCACAGCGCCTTCAAATCTGCATTTCCAAACTCTGGCGGATTATGCCCCGTGTTATTTAGATGTCAGCTGAGACAGTGCGCGCACACACACACAAAATTGTAAAGCGCCCTTTAAGTTTCTGCCTATAAAAGGCAGCATTAATCCAGAAAATTAGATCATAAGAAAGTCATTAGACTAATTCACAACATCCCTTTTGATGCTATTGATGTACATTAAAACCTGTTTAAATAACAGGGCATGTACGTCAAGTGCCGCAGCAAACTCAACAAAGGACTACCTTGCAGGCTGACAGAAATACACTCTTAACTATTAGGTTTCATATGCTGTGCCAGATTCTGAACAAAACAACCTCTTAATTACTGCAAAAGAAAATCCAATTTAGTATCACTGCAACATGATCCCATTACTGCAGTTATTATATTCCTCCTACAATTCTGTTCACAGACCAAAACGCACAAAGTATAAGCAGTTCGGTCAGTTGGCATCCATCTCCCTTCTGGAATTGGACATCCTGTCTCATCAATTGAAGTAAGGATGCTAGATATTCAGGAGACATAGAAGTCCTGAAATACCACCCCAATTTACCATTTCTTATGGTTACCATGTTTTATCAATACTATTTTATGAATAACTCTTTTAATTCTAAGCTAGTTAGCTTCAGTACACATTAAGGAGGCAGCTGATATCCCTGTCTTTCCCAAGCAATGATGTTTTCATTCATAGAATGATTCAGAACAGAAAGAAGCCATTCAGCCCACTGTACCTGAGCTAGCCAATACTTAATCAGTAGGCTGGAGTTCTCCATCTGCTACTTATCCAGAGTCCCATAGTGTTTACTCCATTGTCTTTTGGATGTTGTTAATGAACCTAGCTTTTTAACCATTCTTCTGGGTATCACATTCCAGATCAAAACAACTCTGCATTATTTCTCCTCACCTGCTGTTTAGACATTCTCATCTCAAGTGAAACCCTCTCATCTGGTTAGTGACCTACCTGCAGTGGAAACAGCGTTCTCTTTATTTACAGTACTGTGTAATTTGGAATGCACTTACTAAATTGCTCCACATTTTTCCCTACCCGGAATAGAACAATCCCAGATTCTTCAGTCTCTCCAAATATCTGAAGTCCTCACTTCTGGTACCATTCTAGTAAAACTTTCCTTGTTCCTTCACCAAGGCCTCAGTATCATTACAGAAATGTGCTGCCCAAAATTCTAGCTCAGGCTAACCAGCAATTTCTACAGTTATGTCATAACTTCCTTGTTTTTGCACTTTTTACCTGAACTCCTTATTTTAAAAAGCAGCCTTGTCAAATTCTCCTGTCATCGAAAGCAAAACACAGGATGCTGGAGAAACTCAGCCAGTCTGGCAGTATTTGTGAAAAGAGAAACATGACTCTTCTTAAGAATTGAGCTTGAAACATAATTTGTTTCTCTCTCCACAGATGCTGCCAGACCTGCTGAGTTTCTCCAGCATTCTGTGTTTGCTCCAGATTTCCAATACAACAGTATTTTGCTACTATTAGTCTTGTTAAAGTTTGTCCACAGATAAACCTCACTCTCTGGACTCTGACAGAGAAGAAACTGCCTATTTTTTTTGACCATATTAGTGAAACCACTTATTTGTGCAGCTAGCGTGAAGATTGAGTCTGGTGCAATTACACTGCGTACCATAATGTCGCAAAGTGGCAGTTGTGGTGCAAAATGAGGAGTCTAACTTCTCTTTTGAATTTTCAATTTAAGTAAGCTAAACACAATCCTTGATAATTTGAAGTTAGCTTCTCTAATGAGGGTGAACTAAAGGTTTGCAACTTTAATTGAGTTTCCCTTTATGTATCATATCATTCAGGTCAATCATTAATTTTAATCAGACTGAACCATCCTTACAATTTAAGAATCAGTCTGGCTCAGTGGTAGCACTCTCCCCTCCAAGCTGGAAGGAAGGTCTAATCCACAAACTGGAGCACATCATTTAGATTAAAGACATCACTAGACTCCTGAGGAGTAGTATGGTGAAGGATGCAGTCTTCCAATTTTTATATGATACTAAGGACCCCACTTTAGTAGATGTTAAAACAAGAGCTTTCTACCTGCTGTCCTTCCAATTTTTATACTCCAACCAACATCATGAGGTAGACTGTCATAATGCCGTTTGTGGGATCTTCCTGCCACTTTGCCCTGCTTCATAACAATGATTACACTTTAAAAATACTTCATGTACTTTACTGACCTGAGTTGTTCCATAAATGCAAGCCATTTCCTTTTGGGCTTCATAATAGACCATTCAGTTTCTAACATAAAAATTGAGAGAGGGAGTGGATCATTCAGCCCTTGGGATGGCTCCGCCATTCAATAAGATTTCAGTACAAATAAAAAGGAGACAGGGACAATAAAACATCAGAGTCTGATTGCAAATCTTACTAATGGACCTGACGATAAGAGAATTCAATACTCAAGTCACCCAACTGTGGAAAAGTGTACAGCATCCCCACACTGGCTGGCATCTAATTGAAAGTTAAGTTGGTGGTTTTCTTTGCATATTTGGTCTCACCTGAAAAGAAATTATTAATGATTCAATACTGGACTGCACAATCAAGGCAAGTGCAAAAATGCTGCAGAAAATTCACTGTCTTCTTTTAATATCACTTCCACATTTCCAAACGTTATTGTATATAAATACTGTATGCTTAGATTATTGCATCTTCTGAGGAAACCTTTCCTTATTAAATGAAGACTGGTGACAATCTGCCACTAAGTGTGTTTACGGCTTCCTGAACCAAATTTCTGGCAATATTTTAAAATTAAAAACTGTTTGATGATTAGAAGCATCTTCACCAAAAGGCAGTCCAACTAAATATTTCCCCAATTCTCACAACTGGATGAAGTTACTGCGCACAATAATTATGACATTTCTAATTTTAGCTCAAATTGTGTACCTTATTTGTCTAAGCGAATAAAACACCTCAGTAACCACAGCATTCACAATTTAAAGCATACATTTTGTGCTGCGCACATCAACATGAGGCTGCTTTTGTGTTCTGTAAGTGGGTCAAGTGCTCATTAAATGCAATAGAGCAAAAGAATTAATTATGTGTTATTGACTTTAAAGACAGCACAAATATGCAGTATTTAAGTAATTGGAGTTGGTGGGGCGGGGGAGACACACTAGAAATGTTGAGACTTGACAACCCCAGGAGCACTTCTGAATCATCGGGCGCCTTTTTTCTGCGATTTTCAAAATTTGGTTTTAAATGCCCTCCACCCCCGCGTTTTGCTGCCACTCTGAGTGCCAGGGCACACCAACTTACTTGAATTGTAGCAAACCTCCAAGGCAGCTCTCTGGTGGGATTCCTGTACTTGGGTCAAAAGTATTCCAATGGTCAATACTTAACCTGATAAAAACAACCACTTAAATCTCTGGTAGTAGGGCAGAGCAATAACTTAACGGGTAGTAAGAACTGCTGATGTTGGAGTCAGAGATAACACAGTGTAGAGCTGGAGGGACACAGCAGGCCAGGCAGGATCAGAGGAGCAGGAAAGTTGACGTTTCAGGTTAGGACCCTTCTTCAGAAAATTTTCTGCGCTCCTCCAGCTCCACCCTGTGTTATCAGTAACTTACGGGGGGTTTTTCCCTCCCATAACCCTGTCCTAGGAGGTGTCAACAAGTACTCCGCATTTGATTATGAACAGGCATTACCAATGCCAGTGTTAATGGGCTGTATAATTCTAATAATAACAGGTCTGACAATAAATGCTTTGATCTCCTGGTCCAAAGCTAAGGTGGTCAGGAGGCTTTCGCTTCCTTTTGGATCAAACGTAGTCAGATGATGGCCAA
This sequence comes from Rhincodon typus, assembly GCF_021869965.1. Lineage (NCBI taxonomy): Eukaryota > Metazoa > Chordata > Chondrichthyes > Orectolobiformes > Rhincodontidae > Rhincodon > Rhincodon typus. The sequence goes on from NC_063351.1 coordinate 5,822,240, forward strand.
TGCACTGCCCTAGGCTCTGCACGTCACCAAAACAATGACAGAATTACACACATTTAAAACCTATTTTATTTGTATGAGACATAAAGATATACCTGCAACCACATTTAAGTAGTGGAATTTACGTTCTATAAACTTTGTCATGGATAAAAATCTCATAGCATTCCACAGGAGTGTATTCAAAACATCACTTCAAAAGGAATCTAAAACATGTGTAGAATTTAGATTCTGTTCTAGTACAGAACACTATCCCATAGCCTCGAACCTACAACTGATTGTTAATAACCACAAAGATAAAGATTTTAAAAAAAGATCTATATAAGTGGTTGAGAGATCTTTGAAAGCCATCTTAATCTCTCCATACTGACGAGTGGGTGGTGGAGTTACACTTCTGCAGTTCCATCCTTAGTAAGAAAATCAGGCATCCTTTAGGCGTGGGATTCTGGAGTTTGCCCAATGGGTGAAAGATTTAAGTCTAGGAAAATGCAACACCAATTAGGTGCAAGATGAGGTCGCACAAACCAAACGCTTGGTTGTGCTGGGTTAAAGCGAAGTTTAACAAATAGATGGCTGTTTAAAAACAAAACTCACGGATACCCCATCATCAAATGGAGGTAGAAAGACAGGCTTGTCCAACTACCATCTACCTCCTACCCAATCCAGCCACATGCTCTTTGCCCCTCCAACTCCAATATTTGGCCTTCAAATAAAAGGAAAAGTTGTCACATGGTTACAGAATCAGCTGAGTGAGGGGAAGGTGTTGCAGGGGGAAGACATACAGGTGGATTCCCCAGGGATCAGCATTCGGCCCCAGTGTTTATATTTATCACCAGCCTAGACTTGGATGCACAAGACGTCAGTTTAAAATAGAGGCAGATGACACAAAGCTTGGGAGGACAGTGAGACACTTCAAGAGGACACAGATTGGCTGGTGGTATCAGCAGATACATGGCAGAAGAAATTTAATGTAGAGAACTGTGAAGTGATTCATTTTCGGTGGAAGAACAAGGAAAGGCAATAGAAACTAAAGGCTATTATTTTAAAGCAGGTGCAGGAACCGAGAGACCCAGGGTTTGTGATTACAAATCGTAGGAGATGGCTAAACAGATTGAGGAAGTGGTTAAAAAGCTTGTAACACTGGTAATCTTGAGTTTTACAAATACAGACAGAGCACAAAAGCAAGGGGGTTACAACGAATCCTTGTAAAACACTGATTTGGCCTCAGCTTGGGAATTGGGTCTTTGTTAAGAAGCGAAAAAGTGTTCAAAGAAAATGTCTTAAACAATTGTTTTTAATGCTTTCATTTTTTTTTCCCTTGACTTGCTTTCAGCTGCATCCCTGGAGATTATAGTTCAATCCCAGGAAACTCCAGAACAATCCTGGAAGCACTGGCAATGCTTTAGGAAGAAAATGAATGCTGAACACTGGCCTCCAAGTTGAGGTCGTGACTGGTTCCTATCGTATGTAATCTAATGTCAAATAATTACTTTAATTTAAAGTTTAATGATATTGGCTGGAGATAAGTTGTTATGTACCACAAATCTGGAGTTAATTTTGGAAGCAAAGATTTCCTAGACTCCATTTCTCATCCATTAGATCATAATTGGCCACATGAGGCTCCAATATTAAAATATCAGCCTGTATTATGACTAAGCTGCTGTGATTCAGTCAGAAGATCCATTTTATATCAAATATTCCTCATACCGCAGCATCCAACACAATTAAGTAACCAGATGTTGTCATATGGCCTTCACGAAGCATTTATAGTTTAATTTCTTGTTGAAATCCTTTTATAACATAAAGAGGTCCAGTTTGGGGGGGGTGGGGCGGGCGTGGAGGTGGAGAGAGGCAGAGAGAAAGAGAGAGAGAGACACACAGAGTTATATTTTTGGCTTCAGAGTTTCAAAAGAATTCAGATGATCAATGCAATGCCAGTATTGAGGGAGTGATGCACTGTCAAAGATTTGGACAAGACCTGATTAAACCAAGACACCTACCTGCTCTCTGGGGGAAAGCAGGTCCGAAAGCACTACTCGAAGGAATAGCAGTAGAGATTCACCACCTCCCGCCACCCCCCACCACCCCACAAAATCCAGGCAGCATTTAACCTGCAAGCAACATCATTAGAAGAGTTAATCTAGTTAAATTATTTCACTACTGGTTGAGAGAGTTGACTGTACCCAAACTGACTGCTGCCTTTCCTTTAGTGCAATAGACTGTACCCTTTCAAGTATTTCATTTGATCCAAAGCACTTTTGGATTTCCTGAGCATGTGAAAGGTGTGACATGAATCCAAGTTTTCTTTAAACTAAGTTAGTATGTTTATCGCAATTTTATTTTGTTAAATTCCCATCCAGGTCATGCCATAACTCAACCTATTCTTTTCCTAATATCCCCATTCAACACCCCATTCCAACCTTCCTTCTTACTCCATCCCCATCTCCCATTCCCATATCCCCTGTGCATCTCTCACCATTCTCCAGCTCCCCCACCTAAGCCCCTATACTTTACAGAACTTACTTGCCCTGGAAGGACATACAGATTACAATAGGGGGAAAAGCTTGTTGCACCCATCACCCTCTTCCATAGTTTATGATCTTGGCTACAGCAAATATACTTTCCTCAAATTGCATACTTCCCAATAAACCAATGATCTCAGCTTCAAACATGTTCGACAGTTGAGCACTCTTCAAATTCTAAATGTCCACAAGCTTGAAATGAATGAATTTCTCTTCTTTTCTGTCCTAACTGGCTAACTACACACCCTCTCAGCAAAGAAATTTCAGGGCCTTACAATGGTGCCTCTTTGTTATAGTGACATGAGTGGGGAAAGACAAGAATGAGATCCATGACCAAAAATGATGAACACTAAAACAGTCCAAATACATACTGAGGAGTCGCAGTTAAAAGGAAAAATCCGAATTAGCTCAACATGTTCAAAGCTCTCAATTGCCCTCTAGTGTCAGCCTTCCATCCTATGTCACCAAAATACAAATTATTGGTGATTTCTCTATTAATCAAGAGTTAGATTCTCGGTAAAAAGGCTAAGGTGAAGAAAGTCTGCCTAACATTGGGAGCAAAGTGCAGAGCCAAGTGTCTGTTCCAAACCGTCAACAGAAAAAGACCATTTCCTTAGTAACTGATTAATAAATATTATCAATTTCACATAACAAAGCTGTATCACTTGGAACAAAGTTCAGTCGCTTTCCAGACTCCAATTTAGGAACAGATTTAGTAAAGAAAACATGACTAATCTTTAACAGTTCTTACAGCCTCTTTTCAAATACTGTTTTAACAAACACTGCGGCTATGGCTTCACTCAATTATAGTTCTAAGGCCAAGGTTTTTTCCTCAATTACTGTATCAAGAGCAATGCCCCTTCTGTTGACCCCTGAAACCTCTTGACCTTTACCCAAGTAAATCAGCAGAAGCAAAATAGCCACAAGTCCCATTGAAATAATGAAAATGCCAAAATCATTTTGGGGCGAGGCAAGATTAATGAACAGCCTTGTTGAACATGAGTAGCATAACTGTTTCTTGCTAATTCTTACACTTTTCAACAAAATAAAAGCAAAACTGTATTCAGTTTTCTCCAGATGCAGAAACAATCTCACTCCCTACCTTCCCTCCACTCGAAACATTTCTAATCCCATTGCAGGTTACAGATTGGACACATCAAAGCCCGGCAAGTCATAGCAGATCGATACATTAAAAAAAAAAGAAAGATAATACTTTAGTAATATGTTACACCGCATTACACAGAACACTGACCACTGAGAAACTTTAACAGGTTGGAAACTTTCAGGACTCAACTAGTCAACGAAAATGTACAATCAAAGAAGGGGAACCTTACAATTGCATTCAAAGTTACACCACACCTTTTGTTTTAAAATGAAAATAAGACCAAATTATTCCACTTCATTCTCTGAAGAAAAATTGTTGGCAACGATCGAGGTCAATGGAGAGTGCAGTAGAAAAATCAACAAATGACTTATATACATTAGCTTACTGGAAAATAAACTATCTCCTGACATCAGCACACTGTGGGTGATCTGCCCCTGATGTCACTCAGTGGTGTACTTTCCAGTAAACTGATGCTTGCTACTTCTACAAATGGACACGAGGTGTTTCTGACCAGACTCGCAGAAAAAAACGAAACAAAGCTACAACTTTCACGCCACAAACGAGTCAGAAGTTAGTCAAAATTTACTCATGTCAACAGGGTTTGGGAAATTGCATGCTATCGAATTGAATTCTATTCCAGCCACTGCAGAGAGTCAAGCATTCTGCCTTGTTGAATCAAAAGATAAAGTTCTCTTTTTATAAAATGCATTAATTTCCGATGCATTCGGAATTACAATTGGTTTGAGTTAAGAAAAGGAGCCTCATCAAAATTTAATCATCTGCAAAAAGGCATTTTTTAAAAAAGAATCCATCAGCTTTCGTTACCTGGCCAAAGCCATTCTGTTCACTGGTTTGGCCGAACACCTATTACGAAGGATATTCTGCAAATTGGCCAGGTTCAACATCTATTACAGCTACAATCTGCTCATTGTAATAGATGCTTGATGGAGCCAAATACAGTCTATTCACTAGCTGGGTTAAACACCGATTACAAACATCTGCAAAGCAATTTGAGAAATGCCAATGAAACTTCGCTAAATGTTTCAGGACTTTAAATGATTTCCCTCTGTTTCGACAACATATTTTACAGATGTTATGTCACAGTTGGAATCTCACAAAGAAATGATTATTAAGCATGCTTGTGTCACAAAGAAATGATTTCAGGACTATAGGAATGTCTAAGACATCTTGTATGGTCACTAATGAGCTGACATGAACACAGTCTTGCATCCAGTGGTTCCATGTCTATTGTTTCCCCTTTTTGGCTTGTGTGTGATTGGAGTGGGCAGGCCAATCACACTGTTGATTCAGTTAAGTATATAACACTTGAGCTAACATTTGCTTGCAAAAACTTCAGTTGTAACTCGCAGAAAGTAAAATACCAGATGCCGTGATTAATATCTTTTCAAATAGGTTTCAGGTTACACTTCAGGAATTCGGCTGCTGAGCTATCTCGAAGAAAAAAAATGTGAAAAGGAGGATTTTTTCACTGACCCTGCATGAGGTCAGAACAACTCATTTTATTGCAATATACTTTAAACCTTGCAGCTGAAGGCCAGATGCCATGAAATACAAATGGTAAGACAGAACATTATTTAATTACATCAGTCTTAAACCTAAATTTGAAATTTAAGTCCCAGTGACTCCACTAAATGTAAAATTTCTAAACTTGGATTTGTGTCCAATCACAAGTTTAAATTTTCCTTCCTTCCAATTAATTTTCTAATGTCAGACTGCACATAGATCAATTGTGGCATCAATGAGCACCAACCAATTTTACAAATGGATTTATTTCTCTTTATTCCTTCGTGAACTGTGGGGCTAGCACGTTTTCCCAACCCCAGGTGCACAGACAAGGTGGTGTGCAAGCGGTTTCTAGGCCACCTTTAGTGGATAGTTAAGAGCGAAGCACGTCAGCGTGAAGCTACAGCCAGATCGTCAAACTCTGCCTCCTACAGGTCATTACCGAGCTGGTCCGATCGTAATGACAACTTCACAATCAATATGGTCTCAGTGGTTTCACATTCCCTGAACTGCTGGTGTGAGCAGCTGGATTATTAACCCAGTAACTGTGAAACCACTACCCATGTGAACGCCAAGTACCTGATGTCCCAACACTCACATTTAGATGAGTATATATAGGCAGCTGACCTTCTACGACATAATAGTTTTAAAAAGGTATGAGCAACTCAAATCTCACTGACTCTCAGCACCAGTCACGGAGACCTGGAATAACTCAGGAACATAGGATTCAGAAGGTAGGAGTAGGTCATTTGTACCTTTGCGCCTGCTCCACGAGGAAACACGTCATTTCAAGCGGCCTGGACTAGAGCTTCTCAAATTGGAACAAGAAGGTAATAAAACCAAACTGATTCACCATTTAATAGTCACTGGGAGAATTCCCTACTTGAGTGTGGTTCTTTATAGTAGTGCCTGGGATATTTACCTCCAATTCCTGAAGACTCAGACAGTGGCATTGACTGGAATGCAAAGGTCAGCAGAGGGCATCTTGCATGGGCACTCCACCTCTGCTTCAGTTGTGATGGCATCAGAGACTACTATCCATGGTGTGCCATCATTTAGACAGGCAATGCTAGCCCAACCAGGAGTGACCTACTGAAATAGTAGGCCTGATATTAACAGAAGTAATTTAAAGATGGGCCCTGAAGGTTTCAAGCGTGTAGAATCCCAATGGTCCCAAAGGAATAAGTACAAAGCTGTGCATGGCCCCCATCACGCCACATTCGGGTGTGGGCAAGGGAGGGTTCTGGGCGCCTCCACATATCGGAAACTGCGCTCCTGCCAGAAACTCAGTGGCATCACCAGGGTGTGCCAATCCACCATGTCTCGACCAAAACAAACAGCAGAGAGCTTGACAAACCAGATTCCAGCCATTGATCAGGACGAGACAAATCTGTGGGAAGCAAGGAGGAAAATCATTTACTCATTTCATGCGGTTATTTCATAATATTGTACAAACCAAACTGGACATTAGAGAAAGCCAAGTGCACTTGGAGCGGTAGAAAAGTGACATTCAGAGCGTTTATTTGGTGTAACATGCAAACTCTCAAACGAATTTTTTATTGACTCACCCAGACCTGGCAGTGCTGTTGTAGTCATGTAGCAAATGCGCATTAAAAGGTGATGTAATTATGCCAATATTGCTGGCTGTACGAACACAGATGTAGCAAGCATTGTTAAAACTGAAAGATGAGATCATATACAGAGGAACAGAAAAAAAATCCCCAACTAGATGTGTAATTAGAAAAAGCAGAATACTCATTTTCTAAGTAATTATGGAATTGCTTCAAAAACACACAGAACCCTTTGTAATGTATTTTACTTGGCTAGAATCCCGAATTTAACTTGATGCTGCAAAGACTAAATATCTTTGGAGTGTAAGCCTTCCTTCAAGTCTGTACAACTTTGTAGCGGGACTATAATTAGATGCAATTCAAACATTACTTATATAGCAAAAAAAATGCAATGCAGGTTTGTGTAGCCCCTCCTTCTGTTCTTGTCTTCTCTATAAAACAAGTTAGAGGAGCAGCCCTTACAGCATGCCAAGACTGGAGTACTTAGTTTCAGTTTTATCTAAGCCTGGGCACAGTATCTGCTATCCAGGTTGAAGAATAATCTTATCTATTTGTCTTTGATAAATCATTGAAAGAAAAGTATAAAATAGCACAGCATGCATTTGTTTGAAAATTGCAAAATATTCACTAAGACCTCTCTCAAATAGTCCATAATGACAGTTTGGGCTCAAAATATTTAGAAGTGGTTAATTTTTTGTTCAGTTGAACTGAAAAGGAGTCGCACTGATGATATGTATAATCAGCAAACACAGCACAATATTTTACAAAAAGAGCTGAATTGATTTTTTATTTAAATAATTTGCTTCTTCCATGCAGCCCGCCCCACCCCCAGTCCCCCAAATCTGGAAGAAATCACGTGCTTTTTATCGTTGAATAAGAAAGTTTTGCCTATCCTCAACAAATGATCTCAGTTCCCACATCAGATACAGTGCCCTCTTTTGAATAAATGCCACTAATTACATCGCCTCAAGTTCACTTTTGGTTCCTTCCCAACAACAACAACAACAACAAAAAGCAGGGCACCAGTTACATATGATTCAGATGTTATTTTTGGTCCCGTGTGATTAAATGGTAAGAGATACCTAGAAGTGATCTCGGGAGGATGGGGGAGGGATGGGACTAACACAAGGTGGTGTATGTACTAAGAGACATGCATCAGAAGCACAGTTACAAAACGTGGAACCTAAAAAAGAAAATACTTCACATTCTAAAAACTTTCTTAATTAATTCACAGCATGAAATATTTCGCTGAATTCCTAGCCGGCCAAAGCATGTAACCAGGATTTGAAACTCAAGGCTTCTAGGGAAAGTCAGGTATAATCTCCATCAGGGAAGCAAGCAGTTCTCTCCATTTATATTGCCTTTTGTCAGGGTCCTGCTGGTTACAGACACAGCATTAATCACAAGAGGTGAAGAATCCTGTACAGGCTGGACTCAACTTTAAAAATAAAGCTTAAACAGAATGTTTATTGCAAGTGACACTTGCTCCCTCAAGCCTTACAGGCTCCAAGCTCCCATTAAAAGTTACGTTTCAGCTGGGCATTAAATTCCTGCTGCACTCTCATTGTCTATAAGAAGAATATGTTTCAAAACTTACATCCATTTGTCAGAAATACAGCAGAAGTGGCTGCACCTCCACTTAATGTGGATATTAGATGTGAAAGTTTCAGCAAACTGACAATATAAAATTGTTTCCTACTGCACACCTGTCAAACGCATAATCTTAACCATTTCATTTTGCTCCAGACAGGTCCCAGATTGCAAATGTTGTCATTCGTACAATGCTATGACTGCTTTATGGTATTTCCAAGGCCCATTGTTATATGGGGCTCAGTTGGCAGCTTAAAGTCAGAAAACTGTGGAGAATAACTCCAGAATCATAATCTCATTGAATAACCCATGTGCAATATGCTGTTCTGTATGATGTTCTGTCTTTCAGTTAAGATGTTAAACTGTCTGCCTTCTCAGGTACATGTAAAAGATTCCATGGCAACATGTCCGAAAGGAATGGTGGTGGTGGTCCTGACCAATATTCATTGCTCAACCAAGATCACAAACAGATTATCTGGTCGTTATTTAATCACGTTTTGAGAGCACTTGCTGCAGTCAAATTAGTTGTCACATTTCTCACATTACAACAATGACTTCACTTCAAAACTGCTTCATTGGCTATAAAGCGTCTGGAACATCCTGTAGCCGTAAAACGTGCTACATAAAAGCAGGTTCTTACTTGCACCGTTCTGGTTCATTAAAAGTTTCTAGCCACATGGCAGGCTCTCCAAGGTGGACACTGAGGGTCAACTGGTTCCAGCCCTGTCTAAGAGGCGCACACAAGCACACACACACACACACACACACACACGCGCGCGCTCTTCAGGCACCCAACACACACACACACACACACACACGCGCTCTTCAGGCACCCAACACACACTCTCTCTCTCCGCACCCCACTACATCTCCCCCACCAACACACACACACACTCCCTCTTCAACCGTCCCCAACACACACACTCTCTCCGCACCTCACTACATCTCTCCACCAACACACACACACACACACACACACACACACACTCTTCAACGCACCCAACACACACACACCTTCTTCACCCCCTCAACACACACACAAACACACCCCCTCTTCACCCCCCCAACACACACACAAACACACCCCCTCTTCACCCCCCAACACACACACA
>NC_063351.1:5831757-5832676 GCF_021869965.1 Rhincodon typus
CACACACACACACACACACTTCACCACACACACACACTCTTCACCACCCACACACACACACACTCTTCACCACACACACACTCTTCACCACACACACACTCTTCACCACACACACACTCTTCACCACCCACACACACACACACACTCTTCACCACACACACACTCTTCATCACCCACACACACACACACTCTTCACCGCACACACACACACACACACACCCCGTCTTCACTCCCTCAACACACACTCTAGTTCTTCCCACCCCCCACACACATACTCTCCCTCTTCCCCCACCCACACTCTCTCTATTCACCCCCCACCAGCAACAAACACAGACTCACAAAAGGGAACCATGACGCAGCACTGTTTTGCAGTCATACCCAACACCTGAGGAGAACGTTAGTAGTTGCTGCCATCGGGGAGCTCAACAACAGCTAAACCAACTCGGCAGATCGGAGCACCACTGTCCTGCTATATCACAGCGGGCATTAAACCACTCACTGCAGAGGAGGCCACTCCAAAATGTCTCCATCCTCAAAGGTAGGGCCGCACAGGACATCAATGCAAAAGTTAAGGCCGCAGTATTATCATGTGGATGCTCCACCCTGACCTCGTCCTGGAGGTCCCTTCTCTCACAGATGGTAGTGTTCTGCCAATTCATTCACTTCAGCATCTGACCAAAAGGTGACATCAAGGGGTCGCAAGAAAAACCGGAGTCAACAATCCACTGGTTGTGGTCATAACTACACTGATAAAGATTGTGGCTGTTGGAGGTCAGCCATCTGGGGCAGTGCAGTGGCTAGCACTGCTGCCTCACAGCCCCAGCGATTATGGGTTCGATTCCACCCTCAGGTGGCTGATGGGCTAAGTGCAGGCAAATGGGACTCGTCGAGTTTGGAATTGTGGTCGGCATGGACTGTT
>NC_063351.1:5832776-5857920 GCF_021869965.1 Rhincodon typus
GGGGGCAGAGGGGGGGTAGGTGGGATGCTCTTCGGAGAGTAGGTATGGACCCAATGGCCTGGGTGGGCTGTTTATGCATGGTAGGGATTCTATGATCTCAGCAGGAATTTTTCATGATAACTCCTCGGCCCAACCACCTTCAGCTGCTTCAACAATGACCTTCCTTCCATCGTAAGGTCAGAAGTGGGGGATGTTCACTGATAATTACACAATGTTCAGCACCTCGGGCCCAGCCAGGAGTAGGGTGGGCATCGTTGAAATGTCACTGGACTAATAATCCAGGATACCAAACTAATGTTCTGGGGAGATCGATTCAAAAGTCTCAACACGATAGCTGGTGAAATTTGAATTCAGTAAAACCTGGAGTAAAAAGCTATCCTAATAGTGACCATGCGACCACTCTCAGATTGTTGTATAAACCCGTTTGGTTCACTAATGGCCTTTAGAGAAGGAAAGCTGACCAGCTCTCCTGGCCTGCTCGAGCCTCAATGGGACTCCAGACCCACACAGCAATGTGGTTGACTCTTAGATGTCCTCTGGACAATTAAGGATGGGCAATAAATCCTGGTTTAGCCAGCAACACCCAATGTCCCATGAATGAAAGCAAAAAAATAAAAATTTGGGCCAATTTCTGAAGCATGCTGCATCCCACCAGATTTGGGCTGACAAGTTGCAAATAACACTCGTGACACACATTGTGCCAGGCAATAACCATTTCCAGCGAGAGAGAATCTAACCATCGCACTTTATTCTTCAATGTTATTACCATCAATGAATGCCTCCACTATCAGCATCCTGGAGGGTGGGGGAGTCAATGAACAGATACACACTGGAGCAGCCATTTAAGTAAATACCGTGGCCCCAAGAGCAGGCCAGAGGCTGGGCATCCCGTGGCTGGTAAGCTCACTTTATGATAACCATCTACCTACAAGGCACAGGTCAGGAGCTTTTTCTTTTATTCACCATGGGACATGGGTGTTGCTTGGCTGAGCCAGCATTTATTGCCTGTTCCTAATTGCCCTCAAGAAGGCTGTGGTGAGCTGTCTTTCTGAAACGTTGCAGCCCATATTCTGAATACCCCTTATTTACCTGGATGAGTGCAGCTCCAACAACACAAAGTCTGATACCATCCACAACAAAGTAGCTGCTTGATCTAACTCCATACAACAAATTCAAAATGCACCCTTTCCCCCATCAATGTTCAGTAGCAGCGGTGTGTACCATTTATAAAGATGCACTGCAGAAATTCAAAGCTCCTTAAACAGCACCTTCCAAACCCACAGCTGCTATTATGTCGAAGGACACAGGCAACAGATACTTAGGGACACCTTCAGTTCCCCTTCAGTCACACACCATCCTGACTAGGAAATACACTGTCATTCCTACAGTGTGACAGGGTCAAAATCCTGGCACACCCTCCTATCAGCATGAGGAAATTAAAAAAAAGGATCAGAAAGATTCCCATTACAAATGGTAACACAATCAGATTGTGCAAAGAGAAAGCTCATTGCTGAATACAAATTTTATTTGCTGCTACCTACCTTTCTCAGCCACACTTTCATCAGCGTTTAACATCGTAAACTGTTATGTCAACACTCACGCTGCAGGTGCCGGTTTTGGCCACTAAGCGCCACTGCATGGCAAATTTATGTAGCCGCATTGGGAAAAAGCTGCAATTCTATGCACAGCAGGATCCCACATTTAAAAAACACAGCAATCAGGTGAACGATCAGTTAACTTTTCTGGTGCTGCATTGGACAACCATCAAACCCCACCCTGCAGCCCAGGATTCAACTCTCAAACAGTGAATCAGGCTCTTGGTTTAACATCCCCCCGCAAAGCATAGCATCTCGAGCAATTAGACAAATTCCTCAGTATGGTGCTGAGAGTCAGCCTCCACTGGGTGTTTGAATATTCAACCACAGATTGAACCAATCATCTGCGGATTGGAAAGGTGGAGCTGATACTGGGTGAGCCCCAAAAAAGGAGTAAAAATCAAATACAATCAGCACCTTCTGAAATATTCCGATACTGACCAGTTTCATTGAGCTCAATTCCTAATAACAGATGCATTTTCACCTCCACACACATATTCCACCTTCTTTTCCACATTATAAGCTGTCGTAGAGCTGTACAGCACAGAAACAGACCCTTCACAGTCCAACTCGTCCACGCCGACCAGATATCTTAATCTGGTCCCATTTGCCAGCATTTCGCCGATATCCCTCCAAACCCTTCCTATTCATGTACCCATCCAGATGCCTTTTAAATGTTGTAACCTCCACCACTTCCTCTGGCAGCTCATTCCATACATGCACCACCCTCTGCGTAGAAAAAGCTGCCCCTCGGGTCCCTTTTAAATCTTCCCCTTCTCACCTTAAACCTATGCCCTCTAGTTTTGGACTCTTCTACCCTAGGGAAAAGGACCTTGACTATTCACCCTATCCATGCCCCCTCATGATTTTATAAACTGTATTACATAATACTGTACTACACAGCAAAGCATTAAGTGACAATGCTGAGTTTTTTATCCACAGAATCCCTACAGTGTGGAAACATGCCCTTCAGCCCAACAATTACACACCAACCCATCCCCCTATAACCCACCTAATCTACATATCCCTGAACACTACGGGCAATTTAGCATGGCCAATCTACCTAACCTGCACATCATTGGACTGTGGGAGGAAACCAGAGCACCCGGAGGAAACCCACACAGACACAGGGAGAATGTGCAAACTCCACACAGACGGTCACCTGAAGGTGGAATCGAACCCGGGTCCCTAGTGCTGTGAGGCAGCAGTGCCAACCACTGAGCCACCATGTCACCAGTTCAGAGACAACTTTGATTGTGGGGGGGGTGGGTTCCAATTGTTTCAAATGGTGGATGAAATTGAAAATGAGATTAATCAATGAGGAAATCAGAAAGCATTTTGTACACACAAAGTGGCTAAAATCTTGAATCATCTTCCAATAAGGGCTGTGGAAGCCAGAGGATATTCAGAGCTTGCAATACTGACACTGACAGATTTATATCAGTTACAGCATATGAAAAACAGTGGATGAATGAAGAAGCAAATTACTGCGGATGCTGGAATCTCTACTGAAAACAAAAAAAAGTGCTGGAGATGGATGCTGCCTGACCACTGTGATCTCCAGCATTTGTTTGTTTTCAGTGGATAAATGACGTTGAGCAAAAATTAGCTGAAATCTAATAAGACAATAGGTCAGGTTTGATGGGCTGAACCACCTCCTTGTGTTCCTATGGGTGATGATAGATCCACAGTGCAAAACAGTGACAGACACACTTGACGGTTTTAAAATAAACGGGCTTGGGTTCATACAGCACCTATCATGATCATCGGATGTCTCAAACTATTAAGATAGCAGAGACACAGAACACCAATGTTCTATTATTTTATCTCAGGTACCATTGCAGCATGCTGAACCAAAAGCCCAGCAATGTGGAGACTAGAACTTTAATTTAGTTTCATTACCTAGAAACTGGTTACCAACTCAACAAAAGAAAAAAAACACATCCAACAGAATTAAGCAGAATACAAATTAATCATGTTTCAATCTTTAAATAAAACTTACAGGTTACAAATGAACTCTGACAAATATTTCCACGTGAGCTATTTTCAGAAACTGTTCCCTTAAATCTGTGTAGCTGTTTATAAAAGTGTAGTTTTATAACAATCTAAGCAGAAAATAACACACCCTCCCTGGCGTCTACAAAGGCTGTAATGAAGAGTTGACAGATGTTGTATTTCAACCGCTTTAAGCTGCAAATCTATTTTTAACCAAAAACAACACTGACTGCTTTGTGACAAAGTACCTGGGTGAAATTCTGCTGCGAATGATTTGGTTGGGAAAAAGCAAAACTGCACCAAACGTCGACAATAATTAACGTGGCACGATATTGAGGACTAAATCAAGCACCTCTCAATTGACTGAAATTCCTCTAACCTTTATTCTATTGTCTCCAGATTGTTGAGAAAGAAACCATGTCTCTGCTTTAAAGCGTTGTAAAGAGACTGTTTAAATATCTGGCAAAGCAACTTCCATCCTATAAACACACTGAACCAATTGTACTTTGTGCCAGAATTCATTACAAAAAGTTTCATTTGGTGCTGCTAATTTCTTTCTAAGTACCCATGCCATTTTTCTGAAACTCGATTGATTTTTCTACCCTGAGGAGGATTGGGACAAACATTGTTATAAATGGCATTATGGTTATGTGTTTTTTTCACTTTTCTATAAATAACACAGTAATCTCTTTATAATGCGATTTTGCACTGTACTACAAAGAAAAGATCTTGTATTATTTTCTGCGAACTGAATAGCTTTGTATCAAAGCCTAAATCAATGTTTGTGCTCTGCTATTATAGCTGGACGCCAAATAACTATTCAAAGAAAATTTACAACATATGGCACTTTTATTACTGCATGTAACATAAAACATTTAAAAAATGATCTTTCTTGATTAAAACTCCACTAAGTAATAGCAAAATAATACACTCTTCCTTCTGTGCAAATGAAATAAGCCACTAAGTACTGAACACTAAGTACATACACAAATTGGGCTTATAACATTTTTCTTATACGAAATCACTTAATAAATTCCAGCAGTAAGGCCTCCCCCTCCCCAACCACATTACCCCACCCTTGCCCACAACCCATGGATTAAAAGGTGAACTTTATAAATACCATCCTATCATGAATATAATCAGGGCCTGCTGCATCAAACCCGTATTGTTCTTAGTGCTGTCAATATTGCTGCAAGATGGATTTCATGATAGAATTGTGTAAATAAACTGCACTTAGACCCAAGTTAACATCCACAGGAATTCTTCAAACTGCTGTAGAAGTTCACATTTTGCTTCTTTGAACTTATGTCTGACCATGTGACAATCCCATGATCAGAGCGCTATGCCAGAAGAAAGGATTGAGTAGAAGCGAGTTTGACCTTCTATCTAAATACCTCAACCCTTAATTAAAAAACCCAGGGTGTGTTTGTAGTCCAAGGCTCAGTCTGTCACCCAGCATCGAAGCACTTAATCATGGGCACTGTGTGATGAATAACATTCCCAATAATGAGATCTGAACGATGTAGTTAGAGAAATCTCAGAATGTAGCAGCCAGATAACTAACCCCAACTTAATATTCGTAAGGAACGGACTGCTTCCTGACTGATGAGATAAGTGGATGGCTCAGTCTTTCAGATTTCGACAGCCAGATAAAGCAACTGCTAGTTACTTTTCTTTCATTAATTCTGAAAGCTGAGAGCTGCAAACCACAACCTGGACCAGAATTCCACCACAACGAGCTGTGACAGCCCTTGGTATTTGCCCGAGTAATGTGCTCACACAGCAAATAGCTTCTAACCTTATTTAAGGTGACTTGGCTGTTACAAGTGACAGGAAAGCTCTACAGATCTCGAAATCCTTTCACCCAGACTCTTCGTACTTGGAAATATGCGACTTAGCTCGAGATGAACACTGGTTATGCTAAACTGTGCTCAAAAATAAACAGCAGAGAGGCCACGCTTCTAAACAGGAGAGCTGTGGGATTTTTCAAACACTGGTTGCTATTTCATTTCAGGCTCACATTCCCTTAGAAACAAGAAACATTTATTTGTTAGTGTCTTTTATGACTTCAACCTGCTGAAGCACCTCACAGCCAATGAAGTATTTCTTAAAAATGCACAGCAAGATCTCCCAAACAGAAATATTACTTTGGCCAGATTAAACTGGTATATTGAAGGAAAGTACCCTCTACTCTTCTGTGAAGGAGTGCTGCGAGTGGAATATTTTACATCTTCCAGAGCGTACAGACAGGATCTCATTCAAACATGGCAGTACTAGTCATTTAATACTGGAGTGCTGCACTCTCTTTTCACTAAAGACTCTGAAGCGAGATGTGAACTGACAAGCTTCTGGCTCAAAAGCGACTGCAGGTTCCACACAGCAAGAGGACTGATTCCGCAAACCTATTTGGGGGGTTGGAGAGAGACAAGAAACATTGTGGATTAGGGCAGATTTGATGATAAATGAGACGGATCCTGTGTCTGAGAGTAAAGAACCAGCTGGGCAGAGCGAGTACAGGATATTTGCACAAGGAGAGTGGGCAAGCATGCCCATCTGGGAACCCCTGCCCATGAAATGTCCACCCACTCCAGGTTTTATTGGTCTTCCACCAAGCACTTCAACATACTTTCCTCAGATTTCGGAATAATCTGTTCTAATTCCATCTGAACAATGGCAATTGTTTGCTGACCCATTTTAGGCTCGTGTCAATACACATTTCAGTTTGAACTTCAAGGACAGACTTGGTTTGTGTAATGAGACACAAGCAATAAATGAAAAGGGCAGTTTGGCAGCATATGATTCAGACAACTTCAATGCACAGTTTAATTCAATAAGATGTTAGTGACGATATAAATCACTGTTTTGAAGGAACTATGTTAATAGTATTTTAATGAATTATTAAACATATGAAACAGCGGATCTGCACAGTCTTGGAAATAATGTACTGCCAAAACTATATATACACATATTTGTTTGATGTCAAGAATTCCCCATTTATTACATCAACCGGTTACTTGTAAACAATTAATTCATTGTTCAGTTTGCTAACACTCCACAATTTCTTTTTAATGAATTTCCGATGCATATAAAACTAGCAAGTTCAGCATAGAATGTTCCTCAGGAGCAGAAATGACAGAGTTATGCTTTTTGTGACTTGATTCAGAGTAAGTCATTCATTAAACTACAGAGGGTTTGTTGGGTCTTGGGGGGGAAAAGAGAGAGAGAGAGAGGGAGAGGGAGGGAGGAAGGGGGAAAACACACCCACAAGCTTTCAGCGAAAGCAGGTCTGAACAAAAGAATTCTTCCTAAAAATTATTTAATTTTCTTCATAGAGCAAAACCTACGGCAGAATGCTCTCCTTTCAGAGCAAGTAATGGCATGCACGCTACTGTGAGTCAGTCTACATGTCTGTGTAAATAATATCAGACACCAAAGCATCATTGTCATTAATATTCCCTGAGGCATTAGAAATGTATTATGTGTTCAGAGGATGAAGTAGCCAAAAGCAAGGTTTTTCCTTATAAAGTAACCCAATTGCTGCTGTACAAATGGAATTTTTATTAGTTTTGCAATGCCAGAAAGGAATGCAATTGATAGTCTGATTTAAATCCATTTCCCTTCCTCTCCCCCTTCAAGTTTTCTACAAATAAGAAAAATGAGATTTCTAAAACTGTCAGCGAGTGAAACATACTAAAGATGTAGGGGCTCAATGAACATGGTGAAACTTGCATGGGCAGTGCTACGAACAACTTTAGCTGAACTGTAATTCATCAGTGCTACATATAAATATAATTAACTTTCATAGATTCATAAATTAACCATGTAGATGATGTGAAATGGGCCTCAGGTGGGGGAAGGGGATTACACTGATGACTGGCTCACAGAATTTAACCACTGAATGCAAATCAAACAGAAAGATTTCACAGAAAAGCAGCCAATTTAAACAATCACCCAATCATATCACTCAATTGTATTTCTTTTTAAAATGGTTCTAGTCATAACATCATGAATTGGTCAGAGTACAGGATGCTGAAGGACCTCAACATGTCTTGATAAGCACCATACTAACGTTCACTTTCATGATTAAAGCCTGTACATATTTTCTCTCATTATCCTTTTACAGCATCTGCGCATTGCTGTCATTTGTGGTCTGTCCCCAATTGCTATTGAAATGAGTGCCTTGCTGGGCAATTTCAGGGCTGCCACATTGCTGCGGGTCTGGAGTCACGTGTAGGCCAGACCAGGTAAGGATGACAGATTTCCTTCCCTAAAGGACATCAGTAAACCAGATGGGTTTTTACAACAATTGAGAATAATTTCATTGTCACCATCATTACATTCTAGATTTAGGAACTGAATTTCAATTCCATCAGTTGCCGTGGTGGGATTTGAACCCATGTCCCCAAAACATTAGCCTGGGTCTCTGTATTAGCAGTCCAGCAACTTGATCCCTAGATCACCACAGCGAGAATACCACCTTGCAACTGAGAAGACAGAGACCAACCACCTCTCCTCCATGGCTTGTAGCTGGAGGTCTGCTTTGGTCCCTAAGCCAGGTAGTTTCCAGACATTGGCTGCCTACTCTTTGGCCAATATGCACCGTCAGAGTGATCCCCAGTGCCAGTAAATGCTCACAGTGCCAAGTAATACTTGCACCACAGACATGTTCTGGTCACCCCGTTATAGGAAGAATATTATCAAGCTGAAGAGAGTTCAGAAGAGACTTACCAAGGTGTTGCCAGGTAAAGAAGGTTTGAGTTATAAACAAAAGGCTGGATAGGCTGGGACTTTTTCCATTGGAGTGTAGGAGGTTGAGAGGTGCCTGAAAGAAGTTTATAAAATAACGAGAGGTACAGATAGAGTTAGTGCTAGTTGTCTTTTCCCTAGAATGGGGGAATTTCAAGACAAGTGGGTACATTTTTAAGGTGAGAGGAGACAGATTTAGAAAAGACATAAGAGGCAAATGTTTTACACAGAGGGTGGTTGGCATGTGGAATGAACTTCCTGAGGAAGTGGTGGATGTGGGTACAATTACCACATTTAAAAGACATTTGGATAGATACAGGAATAGGAAAGGCTTGGAGGGATATAGGCCAGGAGCAGGCAGATGGGATTAGTTTAGTTTGGGCTTATGATTGGCATGGACTGGTTAGACCAAAGGGTTCATTTCCATGCTGAATGACTCTGTCAGTCAATGGTCATCTCCAACAGCATCGTGGGTTACTAACACCTGACAAACTGCAGCACTTCAAGAAGGCAGCTCATCACCGGACAACTCGGAATGGCAACAAATGCTGGTCTGGTCAGTGACGCTCACATCCCATGAATGATTTTCGAAATCAATGTCAGGGCCTTTGTTCTTCACAAACTTTATTCAGTGGAATGTTGGCAAAGACGTCCATGTTAATGGCTAACATCTAGTTGGCTGGCATCACTATCTATGTTCTTAAGTGCCCTACATAAACTAGATGCATTTCCCCCACCGACAAGGGAAAGCTTTTGCCCTGGCATTTAAATTGCACAGTTACACAAATTATCTTTCCACTAAATGTTTCATCAACATGATATTCAGAAAGGCAATTCTGAAAGGTCACAGCAGGTAAATAGTCACACACGATGCATCTGATGTTCTGTTTGTTTGCAGTGCCGAAGGTTCCAGCCAAGCTCAGGGCTGGTCTGCACTTTCCCACAAAACCCACTTTTCCAAGGAGCATTTTGCTCAAGGGGTTCGAAAGGCTCCAAAGTTCCAGGAAGTGATAAAACTTGGACTGTGCCTCAACCTCTGGTTTAAAAAGAAACAGGAGCCAGTCAAGGTTAAGACCATTTCAAATCTGCGACGCAAAGTGTAAATTCATGTGTGTTTTGTTAATCGTTGGTGTCGAGTGTCTCTCGATTGGAGGGTGATGAGGATCACAAGCTTCTGCCCCGAGTCCTCATGTGAATGAGCAGGCCAATTCCCAACAAAAATCCGGATAGGATGAATAGCCAAGGTCTTTTCCCCCAGAGTAGAGGAGCCCAAAACTACAGGGCATTGGTTTAAGATGAGAGGAGAAAGATATAAAAGGGAGCCGAGGGGCAACTTTTTCATACAGAGGGTGGCGTGTGTATGGAACGAGTGGCCAGTGGAAGTGGTAGATGCAGGTACAGTTACATTTAAAAGACATTTGGACAGGTACATGAATAGGAAAGGTTTAGAGGGATATGGGCCAAACATGGACAAATAGGACTTGTTTAGATTGGGGAACTTGGCTAGCATGGACAAGTTGGACCGAAGGGCCCGTTTCTATGTTGTATAACTCTGTGACTCTACATGGGGCACGGATTCCACGAGGTATTAGTCTGAGGAGGGCAATTCGCCTCATCTTCCTTTCTCTGCTCCACATCATCAGAAGACTGTGACTCTAAACCTGCACCTTGTTTTTCGACAAAAGCTTTGGCCATTCTCAAAAATTGGTGGCAAGCTCCTTCCATTAACACACCAAGAATTTAGTGTTGTAAAATATAACTCCCAGTGAAAACTTGCCCACGTGTAATAAACCAGGTGTGTAATTACTTTCAATGAATGACAGTGAATCATGCAATTTGTTCACTTCCTTGTCCAAACCGTAATTGCGCAATAAGCAAATTTACTGCACAAAATCACTAGCATATTTATTTACCATATTTATTCTGCACTATAAATTATACAGGCACTAATTACCATCTGAAATAAATCAAAGTCATTGGGGAGCAACTGTGATGCAGAGCAAAATAAACAGTACATGGAAAATATTAAAATGTTTTTCTTTTTCTGAAGCGTATGCATAATTTGAAGGGATGATCAATTGAAAGCACAAACAGCTTTAATTGCTAATACTAGGAGCTGGCTTCCGGAATGCTGGAATCATTGGCATTTTGTGGTTACTTTCAACTTATGCCTTTGCTTAGGAGTGCTGGCTGGATCCAAGAGTTAGACACGATGAAATGTAGGGGTGCTCAACGCTGGCTGATGAGACTCATAGCCCTAAACGAGCCCAAAGATGCTGGATCGGCCATAGATATTGATGGGCAGCCCATTAAAATGGAGTGTCACTGTTCAAGCCAACTTCAAAGTGCAAACACCAGCTGAACAAGCAGAATGTGAGACTCAGCAACAATGCTGGCCTCTTTCCAAAAGGCAGGTAGACCAACACAATCTATAAAGCCCACCGATCCAACAAGCCAACTTACCTTTACAAGAACACTGGAAATAGGTGAACATCATGTGAACACTTGAACTTGCTCCACCACTTGAATATTATCAAAGGCAGAACGCCAGCCTCAGCTGGGGGGAGGTGGCAGCATAATGGTATATCAGCAGGCTAGTAATCTAAAGACCCTGGGCATCAAGGTTCAAAGCCCACCATGGCAGATGGTAGGATTTGCAATTGAAATAAAAAACGAAAAATAGAAGTGAAACGATGACCATGAAACCATTGTCATAAAAACCCATCTGGTTAATTAACGAAGGAAATCTGTTGTCCTTACCAGGTCTGGACTACATGTAACTCCACACCCAAAGCAATGTGGTTGACACTCAACTCCCCTCTGAAATGGCACTCAAATCACCACAAAGTCAAAAGGAAAGAATGAAACCGAGCAGACCACCTGGAATTGACCTAGGCACTGCAAGTAACAACAGCAAAAACAGACCCTGCAATGCCCCCAACACTTGGGGCCAGTGCTAAAATTGGGACAGCTGCCTCACAGAGGAGTCAAGCAACAGCCTGACATTGTCTGTAAGTTATGATTCCGTGAGAATGACTATGTCCCAGACATTATCATCACTACTTCTGGGTAAGTTCACAGTACAGTGGTACACAGTAAGGAGGGAGGTAACCTGGGAAACCTCAACATTGACTCCAGTTACCATGAAGCGTCATTGCATTAGGTCAAACACAGACCTGGAAAACTCCTACTGTTGCACATACAGTCTTCCCTCAGCTGATGAATCAGTACTCCTCCATGTTAAACAACACATGAAGGACGCATTGACGGTGGCAAGGGCACAAAATGCACTCTCGGGGTGGGGGGATTTCAATGTCCACCACCAAGGCTCGGCAGCAGTACTACTGATCAAGCTAGTCGGCTCCTAAAGGACAGAGCTGCTAGACTGGGTCTGCGGCAGATAGTGAGGGAAAAATATACTTGACCACATCCTTACCAATCTGATGGCTGCAGATGCTTCAGTCTATTACAGTGTCGGCAAGAGTGACCATCGCACAGTCCTTGCTGCCTTCACATTGAGAACAGCCTCCATGTTGTGTGGCACATCACCATGCTAAATGGGACAGACCTTTAACAGATCCATTAACTCAAGAGTAGACATCCATGAGGTGCTGTGGGCCAACCAGAGCAGCACAACTGTACTCTAGCAGAATGTGTAAACTCTCTCAACAATTACTATCAACACATCAGAGCATAAAATATGGCTGAAGCATTTACAGTAATCTTCAGCCAGAAAGTGCTGAATGGATGATCCATTTCTGCCTCCTCCAGTGATCCCCAGCATCACATACCAGTCTTCAGCCCACATGATGTCTAAAACAAAATGGGTGAAGGTACTGGATACTACAAAAGCCAAAAGGTCCTGCCAACATTATGGCAAAATACTTAAGACATGCGCTCCAAAACCTGCTACACACCTAGCCATTCGTAGCACACGAGGAACAGCAACATAGCAGAAATTACTCTTTTTAGAACCTAGAACATAGAACTGTACAGCACAGGAATGGGCCCTTCGACCCACGATGTGAACATGACGCCAAATGAAACTAATTCCTTTTGCCTGCCCTTGGTCCATATCCCCTCATTCCTTGCATATTCATGGGTTTTTGTAAAAAGTTCCTTAAATGCCCCTATCGTATCTGCCTCCACCACCCCCCGCGACAGTGCATTCCAGACTCCTATCACTCTCTTTACAAAAAAAATTGCCCCTCACGTCTCCTTTGAACTTTCCCCCTCTAACCTTAAATCTATGCCCCTAGTATTATCAACTCTGGGAAAAAGATTCTGACCACCAACCCTATCTCTGCATCTTATAATTTTATAGACTTCTATCAAGCCGCTCCTCAGTCTTTGCAGTCAAGAGAAAACAACCCGAGCTTTTCTAGCCTCTCCTTATGGCTCATACCCTCTAACGCAGACAGCATCCTGATAAACCTCTTTTGCACCCTCTCCAAAGCCCTCTACATCCTTCCTGTAATGTGGTCGCCAGAACTGAATGCAATTTTGTAACAAAGATTTACATTTGATGACCCATGACACATTACCAGCGTAAGACAACAATAGTGTATGGAAGCCATTCAGCCCCATAATGATAACTAACAAGTTGAGATGAGATCAGGCATGACCATACTGAATGGCGAAGCAGGCTTCAGAAGCAGAATGGCCTCCTCCCGATCCTAGTTTTTAAAACATTCTAAGTGGCTCTTCCACACTGAAGCCTGCTCTTAAAGGCCTAAAACTAAAGATGAGGCTTACATAAGACATTTTGTGCTAATTGCGGTCAGGAACAGTCTCAATATTTCAAGAGAACGTGCTGTGGATTTGTGGAATATCATTTAGCAGCATTTAATTTCCCTCCACACAGAATGCATATTGACAGTACACACACAAAAGCAAGTGTCTTTTTAAACAAAGCAGGACCAATTGCTTCCTCTCTTTAGGAAAGTATTCAGCATTGCCTGAGAGGAGAAATGTGGTGTGCTTTTAAAGGATTGTTCAGTCAGTTTGATATTACACAACCCACTGTATACACGACTGCTTACAAAATACAGTGCAGTCTGATATTTCACAATACATTCAAAAGGCTCTGTGTGTTTAACCTTACACCATATTTATGTGAAATGCAGAGATATATTTCACAAACCTTCAAGCCAATAAACTATACATCAACAGTTGACGCAATCTGGCAAAGTAGAGAAGGCTTTTACAAACTGGCCCAAGGAGAGGGATGTGGAAATCATTATGAGAATGTAATATTGTTAATGCATATACACCGCATTAATGGCTTAGCCAGTTGGCACATAAGCAGTGCAGCAAAGCAGACCCGGAAGGTTTCAGGTTCGATCCCCAGTTGATACAGAGTTAGCTGAGTCAGTGTCTCAAACTTAGTTCAGTACCCCCTCCTTCCCCCACCCTAGCCAGAGAGCAGGAAATTAACCTGGCACTCCAAACGTGATTGCTGGCATAGACAAAGGATGCGATGCCTTTACAGTCAAACAGTCTGACGCCAAGCACTATCGGGGCTCATGTGGAGGCAGCCGGGTGCATGTGGAATTACAGAGTTAAGGGGAGATGAGAAAGGGCTCTAACATAAGGATACAAGAACACAAGCATGGAAATGTCACAAACAGTGACACAAAATTGCATGCTCTATAATAGGGGCTTACTCAGTACAAATGTCAGTTTGCACAGCTAACATGGAACCTAACTATATAGAGCAAGGCCAGATAACATAGAAAGATAGGAACTTCAGCACGAAAAATGACCAAAGTCTACCAAAGCTCACCTTTAACTAACGCAGTATTGTCGATCTTGAAAATTGCATGTTTGACTAATCACAGCTTTAATCGAGTGTACCTGAGACTCAGACAGACAGGAGGGAAGATAACCATCAAAGCCCCATGCCCCCACCAAAGCCGAATAAATATAACACTGACTATTTCCACCATCTGCCTAGGGCACCTGTCCACAGACTGACCACTCACTCACCAAAATCTGTTTTCTGCACATTCAATTTGTACTAGTTCCCACATCATTGCACCACAAGAACTACTGTTCTGGACAAGGTGAAACAGCTCGTTGTCATTGACTGTAAATAACACCGTATTACGGACTTCCCAAAGTTCTTGACGGAGGGTACAATGCTTGCTGCTGCATGCATAATATCACTGAATAAACCTGACAGAACAACAGATGCTTGGCAGTGATTACAAGGCACTAAATCCACTTGAGGTGTTCAAATAATGTTGCAAACCCCAAGAGAGAAACTCAAAGAATTAGAACAAAGCTGTGATTAAATAAACCGAATAGAAGTCCCTTTAATAAGATGTGCATGGTTTCAACTCAAAGTGATGCTTCTGTTTCATCAGTGGCTTGGTTTCCCTGCTGCAGATCCAAGCATCTGGACAATCGAGATTTTGAGAGAGACCAAAAAGGCTGCATTTGGATTCAGGAAAATTGGAAAAGCAATGTTAGACTAAGTTGCACTAATAGAGTATCTTCCATTATTTCAGGATGTCTGAAAATGCTTTACAGTCACTGAAGTGTTTCTGAAATACTGTAAAGCAGGAAAGATGGCTCCAACTTGTGCACAGCAAGCTCCCACAAGGAACCAATTGAAGAAATGGCCAGGTTATCTGTTTTAATGATGTTGGCTGAAGGATAAACATCGGACAGGACTCTGGGACCACTTCCTACTCTTTGTCAAAATGGTGCAGAGGGATGACTTGCTGCCATGATGAACTGTATCCTCATGTATTTTTGCTGTAATTTACATGTATTCATAGCCAGGGACCTGTCCTCTGCAGGAAAAACGAACAAGTCCAGGAATTGCTCTATTTCGGAGTGAAACAAAAGCAGGAGACAATAGCGCACTGGTGCACTTCCATGGCAATGCCTCAATCGGAGTCAACCTGCCAATCGGCAGCACCGTTTTCTCCTACAGTATAAACTGGTGGTCCCCCTGAAAGTTGGCATTCTTGGCGTCTGTCCTGATGGAAATCTTCATCAGCGTGTCTTTTCTTAAAAGTAAAAAAAAAATCAGCAATATTCAAGTTCTGTGCTAAAATGAGCCATGTTGAGGCAATGAATGAAGCAATCAGAATGGCCTTCAGTGTTTGTACATGCTGTTAAGGATATTTTATACGCAGAACCCTTGTTATCTCAACAAGTATACCCAGTAAGTAGTTCCACTATCCAAACCCGCAAAGTCCCGAGTCAGGTGCCAGCACACTGGAATGGCTGGCCTAATTCAGGAATAAGCATTGTCGCACCTAAACAATCTCTAATGACACCTGCCAGTTATGCAAGAGGTTGGGTGCCTCAGCGAGGACAGGATAGAGCGCGGCAGGGAGGCTTCTGAGATTCAGTCAAGCATGAATAACTTGCATGAACAACAATGGAACAAACTAAAAAAGGACACAAGGTACAGGGGCTTTGTAAAGTATAGTGAAACTGAAGTGCTGAGCTAGCAGTTGGCATGGGTGATCAGTTCAAAATTACTGCCTAATACATAGATCACGAGAATTAATTATCATGGGTAGAGAAGGGACAGCACGATGGCTCAGTGGTTGGCACTGCTGCCTCACAGCGCCAGGGGCCCGGGTTCGATTCCACTCTCGGGCGACTCTGTGTGGAGTTTGCATATTATCCCCGTATCTGCGTGGGTTGGGTTTCCTCCAACAGTCCAAAGATGTGCAGGTTGGGTGAACTGACCACGCTAAATTGCCTATAGTGTCCAGGGATGTGCAGGTTTGGTGGATTATCCATGGGAAATGCAGGGTTACAGAGACAGGGTGGAGAGGGTAGGTCCGAGTTAGGATGCTCTTTGGAAGGTCAGTAGGGTCTCAATGGGCCGAATGGCCTGGTTCCACACTGTAGGGATTCTATGAGAACACAGAGACAGACATCATTATCTACACAGCCTGCTTTAACCAACGTAAAGCCACAGCTTGTTGTTTGGAAAGTGCAAGTGTTGCACCAGCTTGAGCTCATGTTTCCACTCGATCATTAACAGTGCGATTAGGTCATGTACCCAATCTGGAAAGAAACCAACACTGATAACTGTAAGTGTCTTATCACAGCCTGCTGAAATAAGCCCAATGAAATGGTTACACATTTTGTGAATCTGATAAAGGAGACAAATGAAATGTTT
The DNA here is from genome assembly GCF_021869965.1 of Rhincodon typus. Lineage (NCBI taxonomy): Eukaryota > Metazoa > Chordata > Chondrichthyes > Orectolobiformes > Rhincodontidae > Rhincodon > Rhincodon typus. Next base: position 5,849,265 of record NC_063351.1, read on the forward strand.
AAGGAAGTGTTTGAAGAGACGCTGACTGTTCCTTTGCCTGCTCATTTGAAACAGCTCACCCAAGAATACAGCAGACCTGATTTCAAAAAGCAAGTATCACATAACCGGAAGTTAAATTCAGAAAGGGACTTGTGAAAACTTCAAGTAACAATTTCTTTTTAGAAACATACAATGTCAGCACTAATAGTCCAACCTGTTTCTACTGATGGCTTTGGAGTGGAGGAAGAAATATTTTAACTGGAGCTCAGCCTAGATACCCATCTCTCTACAGTCATATCCATTTTACAAGCCTGAGCTCTAGAATACAGTTCAAATAATGGATCTTCAGGAATGTACTCTACGTTTCCATAGTTTTGGCTCTTTGCCATCAAAAAAGACATGCAGGTGGCCCATCCCCTACCATTTGTTACACTCTATAATCTGGGGAGGTAGCTGCAGACAACACATGCTCATTTTCCAAACACGGTCACATAAATGGTTTCTGGCGTTGCTTTGGGACCAGGTATTATACTGACTAATTGTGGTAGCTCCCCAAAACTCAATAACATTAAAAAGCTCAATAGTTGCAAAACTGGACGATGCAGAAATGGGGAGAGAAAACCGAGTTGCATTTCATCCCACAGGATAGAAAGTACAGTGTTAACTCAGAGCTCCTGCCCACACAAACGACAGACAGAATACTTCGTCGTCAATATCTTCATCAGCTGATCAGTGCTACTTCTGTCACTGGCTGTTCCACAATCAGGTGCATCTCAGCCTCTGGTCTCCATAGCCCCAGGGAGACTCGAAGGAAACTTCTTATGAATGTGACAGTTCACCCCCCTTTTTCTGACACTTTTTCTGCCCAATACCACTGGAGGTGCCCTGGTTTCTTCATCACTGTTAGCCAGTCACAGTTATACTAGTACAGAACAATGTCAGGACTGACACGTGGGAATTACACCGGGACAATGAACACTTCCCCCAGAACTCTAAAACAGTTCAGGTTTCAATAACCCCATCATAAAATCTGAAACCAAGAGGCTTGTTTGACAACATTACCCAATGACCAAGGGGAGGAGACAGAGAGAGGAAGAACGACAGATGATTTAACACTTTGGTCAGAAAGGTTTCTTTTTATTTATTATTTGGATGTGGGCATCACTCACCAGGCCAGCATTTATTACCCATCTCTAACGGTCCTCAAGAAGGATGATGACCTGCTTTCTTGGAGTGCTGCAGTTGTTTGGCTGTAGTCAATGCTCCCATGAAGCTGCTCCCATGCTCACTGACTGGCGCACGCGCGCCAATCAGACTTCGGAGGACTGCACAATGGAGAAAACTATAACATGGAACATTTGGCTGCAGGTTCAATCACGGCGCTGTTTTGACCCAATGACAATGAAAGAACAGCAATATTGTCTCGAGTCAGCATTGAACAATTGCGGATACGTCCCCACAAATCTGCTGTCCTCGTAGGTAGTCCCGGTGATCGGTTTGTAACGGGACGCTGAAGGAGCCTTGCTCATTTGGTACAGCTCACCTTAAACTGCTGGAGGGAGTGGATGCTTGTGGGTGTGGTGCCAATCAAATCCTGAATGGCATCAAGATTCATGAGTGCTGTTGGAGCTATACTCATCAAGTGGGGTGTATTCCATCATACTCATGGACAGGTTTCAAGTAGCTGGTTGATAATCTTAATATTTGCATTGCAAAACTAAAACAAATCATTTGATGCATTCAAAGCAAGATTCCGCAGGTTAGTTATTTACATTAACCAACACTAATTGCTAAAATTGCTTTCTGTTGAGGAATATTTTTGTAAATCACAGCTTTGCCATGGGAACTTGGGATAAATTCTATTTTCATTCTGTACAATTTCATAGGATAATTTCAGGGTACAATGCTCACTCATTCCCCATCACTTCAATTACATTCATGCTTAAAGTCTGATCCTTTAAAAAGATATTGCATGAACCTTGCTGTTGTAATTCATGTAAGAACATCACTATGGACTCAATAATGGAATAAGCACAATTGAAAAGGAATGACTATTCAGAAACTAACCTTGCTCACAGTGAGTTGGAGGATACACAGTCTGAGACTTAGTAATGTGCAATTTTTACTCCTACCATTTCCCTTTTAGGTAATGAGTAGCTAATGTTTTGAAGTAAACCCAAGCTCAAGTCAACATTTCACTGACGGTTGCTCAGGGAACTTTGCAAATTCTAATGGAGTGCTTCTGTATGTAACGTAGTCAGAAAAACACAGCATTAAAGAATTGGCTTTTTTCAAAACAAAAACCTGCAAAGTAGTGCAACACCAAGTGTGTATGTTTAGTGAGATATTTCAACATGATGGTGGCTAATATTGTATCTGTTTTTGTATAAAAGATGTAAAAGTGGAGATAGATACCAAGATGGACAGACAGATATTAATGTATGCTTGGGAGCAAGTTATAAGACTATGAGCTAAATGTGGGAGCCATGCGACATCGTAAGCTATACAATGAAGCTTAGGATGTTTACAATGAGCCAACCATGCCTGAGGTCAGGTTACAGCCGTCAACTGGTGTCCTGGTGTTTATCTATTACTTCTATAATATATACTGTGAATGCAATTTTACATTACAACATTGAAGCGTTTTTGTCACAGTGCCAGGATGAGAGATTATTTTACAACGTCAGTGTAATGCAAAATGGCACTCATTATGTTATGTGATTACTACATTAGAATGGAATCCAGCAGACTTTAGGAAAATTCCATTTACAATACATGCATGTACACACACAAATATAGCATCGCAGATTTCTATAAAAGATGAGAGTACTATGTTAAACCAATTTGTTATCCACTAAAAATTACACGTACTTTGAATCATAAACCATAATAATTGACTTTAATAATTCCATTGATATAGTTACTTGTGTATGTACTGAAACATATTATCTGAACAAATGAGTCAGCCCATTGTGTACTTTTCCACTTAGCCTGCTCAGAATGGGCAGCTACTTAAAGCAATTTTGTTTTTAAAGTTGCATTTTTTTTTAATAGGACAAACATTTAAATGGAAAAAAAAACTGAATTTATAGTTCCATTGGCTGATAATAATCTGCACAGAAACAAAGTAAAGTAATTTGATAACCTAATGGCAGCTGCAGAGCAAGAATTCCAGAGCTCAACAGTTCAAGGTTAATATTTCCAAATAAAGGAAACACAGCCAATATTGCCAACTGCATTTTGTCAGTTTTACTCATTCCTGGCAACAGTCCAACAGAATACGATTTTTCAGCAAAACTACCTGCTCTACATCAACAACTCAGCCCTTCTCAGAACTGATATCATGTTTGCTTTGGTCCTATAAAAGCTGTAGAATGTGGTAATCTCCAAATTGGACCTGACCAGCTTCCTCTTTTTAACCCGAGTCCAATGCGGGTTCATCCTAACTTCCTAACTCGAGGACAAAATGATTCACCAGCACAGCACTGACGTAATATTGAAACGATGAGATAGCTCCACCATACTTGTCAAACAGGAACTCAAACCGGTCAAATGCATTCTCCTGCACTTGACCTTCCTTTCCTTGGTCGCACTGTTGGCAAGGTGCCTTCGGTTATCCTATCTCTGCAATTCCCTCCAGAAACCTCTCTGCCTCTTCAAGATGCTTGTTACAACCTACTTCTAACGCAAGTGTTTGCTTGTCTGATTCAATGCCTCCTTCTCTGGCCGGATGCCAATTTGTGTCTATTAAGTTCCTGGGGAGTTCTTAGGTAGGCCTTACTATACTAAAAGCACTAAATTAAATGTATGCAGCCAGATAAAAAGACAAATTTAAATGCAATGTTTTATGAAGTGTTATACAGTTCCAAACTTTCTGAATCGTCCAAGCTCCGGGCTTTACAAGTATTCAGCAAACACTGACCCTTTGACATTCCAAAATGCTTTAGGACCTTGTTCCTAAACTGTTTGTATCAATTGATTATTTTGGCAATCAAAAGGAAAAGGGTGAATAGCATAAAATTAAAAGAATTTTGATGGGATTCTAAACATTAAAGCATACATTTTTTCTGTTCTACAACCTGCCACAGTCCTTGGTACCTGCAGTGAGCACTACACGTGAGATGCCAAACTCTATTATTCATGAAGACTTGCAGAAGACAATTCATTGTTTAGCGATAGTAGGAACTGCAGATGCTGGAGAATCTGAGACAACGAGCTGCAGAGCTGGATGAACACAGCAGGCCAAGCAGCATCATAGGAGCAGGAAGGCTGACATTTCGGGCCTAGACCCTTCTTCAGAAAATTTGGCTTGATTTATTGTTCTCATATGTATAAACAACGAGACAGTCTGTCAGACCTGTATCCTTTATGCTAGCTTTACAAGGAAGATTTGGTGTGGTGTTAAGTACTGTTGCTTTCACATGAATGCTAAAGGTACAGAGCGTAAAACGGGTGCAAACCCAATTTCAATTCATTTCATTGTAGCGTCAGGTTGAACTGGATTGAGACTGCGTTCAAACTTCAGTATACAGCAAAACCTTATCGCAACAAAAATACAGTTGTAGCATTAATGCATCCTCAGCGAAATCATTCTTCCTGGCTTTTGTTGCCTTTGTTCGATCACTAAACATTTTGTACCAGAAAGGAATTCAAACTTTTGTTTTGCAGCTAACAATTTGACAAACACTGAACGTTCGTATTTACTTTTCAGGTTAGTCCTCAAACAACACAGCTTAATAGCACAATACAACCTCTTCTCTAACAATAGCAAACAAAATTTCCGAAGAATCTGATGCGACAATCTAGTAGGAAGCCACACGAAAACAATGTTTCATTTCAATTTCTTCACTGTTTAGCAATACAGGAATGAGCACAGTCCTTGGACTGCAACATATTTTGGCAACCTTAAAGTCAGTTTAAAGAGTTACGCGGTCTATCAGTTGGAATTCAAAATTTCTACAATGTCCTCTGTTTCAACCACATTGCTGAGATTACAACGAATTGAGAGAAAGTACTTACCAAACTCATCACAAACGCTCTCGTTTTCAATCAGAGTCGGATGATCAAATGTGTCACGGCAGTAGAGAATTCTAGTGCTTCCATTTAATATCGCGATGCCACCCAGTGCCATTACAAACTCGTTGACCAGCCAAGATGACGATCGGTTTTGAATTCTCTTCAGCATAGTGCGATAGCGGCAGTACTGTGGGTAACTGAGGACGATGATTTTGGTATCATCAACATCGCCGCTGTGGTCATCATCAGCATCATCAGCGTCTGTGGAGAAACACGCATGTTTTACATGGGTTGGCATGGAATGTTCTGGAATACACACTGTGCCTGTTGCTGCACACACAAGTTGCCTTAGCCTCACGTCGTTATTTAAATTAAACGCCTCTCAAATCACTGGCAAACGGGGCAATGTTGGTTACAGGAAATATTTGTCCCCATTATGTTCCTAATGGAACAAGGGAACTATCACAATCCATTGATGATATAATGTAAAAACAAAACCCAGAAAAGGACGAGTTATTTGAATCAGTGAAACAGAACAGATTACAAATTCACACATGAATGTAGTAAATCCCACTGTCAAGTGTCTGGGGAGATGGAAGTTTGCTAAACTGTTTAAATATTTGATCACGTTTGGACAAAAAACACACACATATAATTAATGCATAACAAGCATGTGTTTGAAACAAGACTTTAAACAAGTGTTTTGCTTTATCCTGGCAGTTAAGTTCAGCCTATAGCAACCTAAACAGGAAGTGGCACAATAATGGCTAATGGAACCATTATCCTGCACTAATTCAGGCTGATTGACACCACACCTAAACTAATACTATGTACACAACAATATATCTACATCACAAAATGCAGCTAGATTCCCAGGCTTTCCACGCACACCGAACAACAATAACGCTCTATAATTTCTTGGACTGTGACTGCCTTAATAGCAACCCAAATGGAAGGCTGCTGGAGAACGAATTTAGGAGAATCTAGAAGGTGGATATTCAACAATTCTGGCTGAGATGGAATTCAAGAGCTCGCCCCACCACTCCATGCTTCGCTGGATAAATGCATCCTATGGTTTGACGCTGTACAAACTGACAAGATAAAACACCTATGCCCTAGTCTACAAAAAGTTAGAGTGAACCCAGCTGTGGCACATCGCAGCACCACATTTCAATGTCTCGGAGTTTCAGAGCAACAGAATTAGCTAAACGTCACTCCTCTGATTCCACATGGGGCCTGCAAAATATACACAAGACTCTTGCGGCTAGTGGAGGAGGGTCGGACAAAATTCAATGTGAATTGCTCCATTTGCACAACGTGTAAATTTCTCAGAAAGGCTGGTGCCCAGCTCAACTAACCTGACTTTGTACCAGATGACTTGTTCTGTTTGCCAGCACAAACTGGAAGTTAAATCATTTTGGGCACACAATTTATCATAATAAGGGTGATAGATAGGGAGAAGCTGTTCCCACTTGTAAAAGAAAGAAAAGGAGCAGGCATAGATTTATTTAGATATGCAAATGAAGCAACAATGATGTGAGAAGAAACCTCTCTCATACATTGAATAGTTAGGTTCTGTAGTGCACTACCTGGAAATGTGGTGGAGTTTAACTGAGGCATTCAAGACAGCATTGGATGTTTTCTCATATAGTAACAGTGTGTAGAAAAGGCAGAAGATTGGCACAATGGGCTGAATGGCCTCCCCCTGGGTCATGACATTTAGTGATAAAACACTGGTTCAGTCCCAATAGCAGCGCTGCACCCAGTTCCGGCCACCGCGCTTTCGGAAGGATGTGAAGATGGAAACGATTGGAGAACAGTGTCAGGAATGAGAAACTTCAGTTACACAGAGAGGTTCATATAGCTTGGAGAAGGTGCTCCCTTTAAAAGAAGCTCGAGAGGAAATCTGATCGAGGTGCTCAAAATCAAGTAGCGGACAGAGTAGACAGGATAAGCCTGTTCTCATTAGGTGGAAAGACCAAGATCCAGAGGCAACTGGTGAAAGATGCTATGGCAACGTAAGGAAAATGTTTTTCACACTTTGAATTGTTAGGATCGGGAACGCACTGCCTGAGAAAAAGTGTGTGGTGGATGCAGGTTCAATTACAATTCACAAAAGAAAACTGGATCACTCTCTGAACTAGAAGAATTTCAGAACTGCGAGAAGGTGGAGGAGTGGTATTAGCGGATTGTTCTTGCAGAGGGCCAGCACTGACAGAATAGGCCAAATGGCCTCCTCCAAAGCTGTACCCATTTTACAATTCTAAATGCTTCCACGATTTTGCTATATTTCCCACAAGTCAGTGAACGTGTCCCTAGGCTGTTGAAGTTTGCTTGACAGGTGTAATTTTATGCTGCTATCCATTAGAGGTATCTGTTCCATACACAGCTAAACTGAAAAATCACGTGTTTGATGCATTAGTATGCAGCAGAACAATGACAACTACGTTCTTCCTGCAGGGAAGATTTAATTTCAACCCCACCCTGAATTAAACCGGTATATCCCTTTCTTGAAAAGGATAGCTGCAAAGCACACATTGCTTTGTATTGTTTCTTAAATAAACACTTTTCATTTCAGGGTGTAATTGCTGCTTTCGTACAATATCAAGTCAACATCCCAATGGGCTCGGCCCACACAGCACGCTTGTCATGGAATTGGCCCCACATTCAAAGAGTTCCGAAATTACCTGCGCAATTGGAGGAAAATTGTAACATGTATCCCAAGGGTTCCAACTTGCTTCCTCTTAAGCAAGCACAACTTGGTCAAAGGGACCAGAGAGATCACCAAGGTGATCCCTCACAAGGGGGGAGTCCAGAACAAAGGGACACAACCGTAAGATGAGATCCAGACCATGTGGGGCACATCTTCATTCAGCTCCTTACAGTCTGGTAGACCAGGGTTGGTGGGCTTGGAGCAGGGAACAACCATGTCAATAAGCCCAGGGAAGAGTTTCCAGTGGCAGGCATGGAGATGTCTACCCTACAGAACCAAACAGCCAATTCACTTCACCAAGAGCCCAGAGAAAATTCTTTTCTTTCCATCACATTTATGTGTGCTGCAGGAGCCAGCACTCTGTGAACACTGTCGCATTCAAGGGTATAGACAGCTCCAAGGGTTTGTTATATTTGACGTTCTAACACAAGAGTTACACGCAATGCTGCCTAACAACAGGGGTAAGGCCAGTTCAAGAGTTTCAACAGAATAGCTCGGGTCATCGAAGAGGTATTCGAAGGTTACAGGCAGAAAGAGGCAGCCAGAGAGACAAAGTGTTAAGCAGCAATATAGTCAGCTATGCTGCTAAAGGCAACTGAAGTACACAGGCATTTGTAGGAAAGTCCGACAGCAATTGAATATCTTCGTCATGGGAAATCTAAATGTGAAAGGCTCAACAGGCACCAGTGTGCAATCAATAGTTCAGTACATCAGATACTCAGTTTGAAAGCCCACAAACAGCAACTGCCTTAAGCAACTGAGCTAGAAAGGAGCTCAAGGAACAAAGCTGGGGTAGTATGGCCTGATAAAGCCTGTTTGAGAAAAACTGGGATTGTGCCTGTAAGCAAATGTAGGATAACAAGGTGTACAGCTGGATGAACACAGCAGGCCAAGCAGCATCAGAGGAGCAGGAAGGCTGATGTTTCGGGCCTAGACCCTTCTGCAGAA
>NC_063351.1:5858320-5874978 GCF_021869965.1 Rhincodon typus
CTGCTGTGTTCATCCAGCTCTACACCTTGTTATCTCAGATTCTCCAGCATCTGCAGTTCCTACTATCTCTGAAGCAAATGGAGGAGTGCAGTTTCCAAGAATCCAGGAACGAGGTCCCAAAAAGGAAGGGGAATCATCCAAACGTGAGCAGTGGTTGAGGGAATCCATGATGGGCTGACTAGAGAGATTTCAAGGTCAGGCTGTCACAAATGAAGAATTATAATTCCTAATGAAATTTTAATGAGATCTGGTGACCCAAAATGTCCGGGTTTGGGAAAGATGGGGTAGATTGCGGAGAAGTCTGTGGGATCTGTGGTTCACATTTGCAGTTTGATGTGTTCAGTGAGGTGTTTGTCCATTGTTTGTCTGCAACCCATATTTGCCTTAGGTTAAGTTTGGGATGTTAGAACATGAGTCACATCTATCTTTGCACAGTCTAAACCATTTTTTTTGGCAATAATCTTTGCCTGCTTGTTGAAGTAAGTTTCATTTGTAATAAGCTAATTATTCTTTATTGACAAGAGAAACCTTTCTGAATTGCTTCTAATATTAAACCAGATATAGTCAACTGAAAGTTCAAAGTGAGATTGATAATCTTTTTGCTGGGCAGGCATATTGGGATATGGAACAAAGATGGATCATCAGTCACAATGCACTCCAACGCGAGAACATACTCAAAGGGCTAACAGGCCTCCTCCTGTTCTTATGCTCCTAATGATAATGGGTCTAAACTCAAAAGGTCTGACTTCCAGCCTTATGATGTTCTTATTTGAGGGAGCATCGACACAACAACAGAAAGCCAAGTGTTTCCAATGAGTTTAGGAGTTTCTGAAAGAAAACAACAGCCTGGGACTGTGATTGCACCTTGGTCTCTTCTATTATGGCTTCACATCCAAGGTGCAGTCTGGATCGGGAACTGAACAGGACACTGGAGTGAGACTGGACAGAGAGCCTCAGTCTACTTTGCATTGCAGTCTTTTGCTTGTATATCACTTGCTAACCAAACAAACTGTCTGAGGGTGTGATCACAAGGTGGAAATTGGAGCCTTAACCATTTGAGTGGAAATTTGAAATTGACAGATGGAATTGGCTATGCAGCGATTGGTAAAATTTGTTGGCGTGTAAAATGGATGACAACCCTTTTGATTTCCCGCGGGCATGTATCAACATCAAAATGACCCCTGATTGCAGAACACATAGAACTTGGTATCTCCCCAGATGTACAATAATGATCCAATCCAACTACTTTCCACTGAAAGTGGAGCACGGTTGATAACCTTTAGTAAAAATGTGTTATAGTTAAGGTTTAAGTAAAACAGATGTCAGTCAGCCAGAGCACAAAACAAAAGGCAAAACGGAACTTTGAGTTCTTTAATTGTAACAATGAACTGTTTAAAGATTAATCAGCAACATTATGATCATGGTGGTACAAGACTGGACCACAAATTAATTTCTGCTAAATAACTCCCACCATTCCACCCCATCTCTAAATGCAACATTATATCAATAAGTAAAATTTCTCTGGTATTTTAACACAGTAGAACATTTCGCTGCAGCATCAAAAATTGATAGCAAGCCACATACTCCCTTACCCTCGATGAAAATAACACCATGCCATCATTTACAACCATGTGAGGGCAGTCAAAGTCTCAGTTCAACAGCTTATCTGAAAGATGGTGCATGTTGACTGAACTGCATTGGAGTATCCACTTGGATTCGGTACCCTGTGGTTGGAGTTGGTCACGCAACCTCTGACTCAGCAACTAGGATGGTCATGGGGACACGCATGCGTGCACACTCACACACACACCTCACTATCACTGCGGTGCAAACCCTGGGCAGAATCATACCTGCTTGGCACGGTCCATCGGATTTCCTGGAAAAATTCCAGAAATTAATTTATTGGCCCGAGATTCTCCCTTCCCCAGTCCGTGAATTTGGTGGAAAGCTACGTGCATGTCTGCATTCAGTCCAAAACTACACACTCAACAGGAGGACACAGCACTGGAAATGCAATCGAGAAGCAAGAGCTGTCACTGATCCCACCGTGTCCACACATAAATGACAGTTGCAGAGTAGAGGCTCTTCACAATATATTGTCAAAGTATGAGAATTGGAATCTCTCTAGAAATAATTGTTTTGCTTCCTGCATCAAACCTATTCCCTCATAAATACAGCACAAGTTCCCCAATATTCTGCACAGCAGACTTTGCTCAGGATTATGTCACATGAAATTAAATCGGGCTTGATGTCGGATTACTACCAATAAAATGCTGGCAGAAGTGGAACACCACTCCCTGCATGTTCCCCTCCAAGCTACTCACCATCCTGATTGGAAGTATATCACCATTCCTTCACTGAGTTGGGTCAAAATCCTGGAATTCCCTCCTTAGTGGCATTGTGGGTCAACCCGTCAACCCACAGCAGGTAGACTGAAGCAGTTCAAGAAGGCAGCTTACCACCACCTTCTCAAGAGCAACTAGGGATGGGCAATAAATGCTAACCCAGCCAGATATACTTAAATCCATTAAATGGATATTAACAAAAAGCTAAACAGATTCATTGTACTCAACTATACTGGTTCACACCAGGGATTATGTTTCCTACCGTTAACGAGAAAACAGAAACACCAGCAAACAGGTGAACCTCCCAAACAGGCACAACATAATGCAGCTCACTTTATGCCCTGCCTGATTTTCTGTATCATCGTGGGTGCAAATCAAAACCTGAAGAAGGGTCTAGGCCCGAAACGTCAGCCTTCCTGCTCCTCTGATGCTGCTTGGCCTGCTGTGTTCATCCAGCTCTACACCCTGTTATCTCAGTATTATCAGGTGATTCACTTTAATTGAAACTAAGTATTATAAGAACCGTCGCTAGGGGCTCTTGTGGGGCAGTGTAAGTGTCCCTGTCTCTGGACCAGGAGGCCTGGCTTCAAGTCCCACCTGCTCTAGAGCTGTGTAATACCAATTCTGACTAGAAAATATAAGGACCATTACTCCGACTAAGTTCACTCATAATTCCACCAGTGACAAGTATCTTGTATGTTTTGCCACCTACTTAAGGGTTAGTTGCCAATATGGACAACAGATAAACCCCAGCATCAGCACAGAGTTGTCACAAATTTATCTCTCTTTGAAAAAGAGGTCAATTAAAAACAAATAGTTTGTGTCCTGGCAGATGGCCAATACATGAACGTCTGAACTGCAGCAGGTTCTGCATGTCCTCTGACAACGATACACCAACTCCTCCCACCGACTCAACATACATCAATAAAAATGCCCCTGACCTCACCCACAGCTCCACAACAGATGTAGAAACGATTGCACTGCACTCACCGAAATTTCCCGTCCTCGCTGTTTCAATGCTTGCCTGTTAAATTCTCCTGATTTTAAAACAGATGAAACATGGGACATGCCAACATGGCATGGAGGTTAATAGAGATACAACAGAAGGATGCTGAGTGATTGGGGACAACACTCTAATCTCAAGCTACAGGTGATAATGAACAGCCAATATTATTTTGTGTGTGTCGTCACTTCAGCGAGAACTTGACAGATTCGTTTTTATAAGCAGTCCCATTGCTCCCTAGGCCATGTACGTAGCCTGCCTGAAAGCAGACCATGACTATCCGAAACAGAATGCATTAGCTCAGTGAGAAGATTGAAGCATCCTCTTTTGCAAACCCTTCTCTTCATAATTCTTGTTAATTTGTTCTTGGGATGGTTCCCCCATTTAATCCCCCATTGCCAAGTCACGTTTGCCTTTCCTATGACGACTGCGGAATGCCAGATGATAAGCTGTGCTCAAATGCAGGCCACGTTCTTGCAGCGGTTCCCTGCTCCTCATGTGGGTGTCCTACACTAATCTGCTCCCTTGATTCCCCATCTCTAAGTTTCATTGGTCGTCATTCATATTATGCTCCACCCCTTGCCAGCTCCAAATCCCTGGTTTCTCCTTGTATCGCATGGGACTTTCCGAGGATTGTCCTGACTATTCATTCACACACTTGTTCCCCCATCCCCAAAACAAAGACAGCCCAGAGGAACAACACCATTTGGTCTAGAATGCTCTCTATTTACTTGTCCCAGTTTCTCAATATGGAACCAGACTTCTAATTTTACATTAATTAACATTAATCCAGCTCCTGGTCATGTCTAGTACATTTTCCAATGACCACAGGAGATAAACTGGGATGTGCTACTAAAATTTTTTAAATGCTGGAGACATTATACAGTGAGTGTCATATCGTTTCAACAACATCCGAAATCATTCAGCCCATCGCTCCTGTTCTAACACTTTCAAGGAACTATCCAGGTAGTGCCACTCCCCTGCCCTTTCCCCTACAGTTCCTTAATATTGCCTCTTCAATTACTTATTCAGGTGCCTGGTCTAAGTTATTACTGAATTACTTTATAGGCAGTACATTCCAGATCTTACTTTAATGCAGAAAATCTCATCTCCCCTATGGGTCTTTTGCAAATTACCTTCAATCTGCACTCACTGGTTACCAATCCTCCTGCAGGTAGATACAGTTTCTCCATATTTACTCCATCAAAACCCTTCATCATTTTGTACACTTCTATTCAATCTCCCATTTGGATAGGTAAGCATTCAAAAACCAGGCAGATCTAAAAATCAGAACTCTCTTGTGAAAGGTTAAACCAAGCAATGAAAAGTCCAGTGATTACCCCCTCTGTTGACCTTTAACAGATGTTAAATATAATTGGACTTTGTTTGTTGGCCTAAAGAGAACAACGGATAAGATATTCCCCACACCCCCCTCCAAGTCAAAGAAAACTGTGTTCATTGCAATATATTGGTTACTCTTCACAATGTAATTGAAATACAAAGACAAAGCAATATAGAATTATCTTCACTTGAGAAATGTCACTGACAAAACCACCATCATCTCCAAGTCGCATACTAATCTGACTTAGTTACTCATCATCATTCTTTCATTGTCACTAGGTTAATATTTCAAAGTTCCCTCCTTAAAAACCAACATCACAGAGTGACTGGTTCACCTGGTCTGAAGAAGTAGAGATTGGCCATATTGTTCTACCAGGCTGCCTACATCTCAAGAACAAACAACTACTTGGTACAAGATGGATTTATGCTTACCTGCTGAGATACAGGAGTCAAATCAACATTGCTGACTAAAGTATTGTTAAACGCACCAGATTTCTTGAGGAATGAATTTGGTGTCACATTAAGAACTGATTCGAATTGCCAAGAGTCCAGCACATCTAATTTCACAACAAATACAAAATGTGACAACAGAATACGGCACTCAGTTCTGGTCTCCCTGCTATAGGAAGGATGTTGTGAAACTTGAAAGGGTGCAGAAAAGGTTTACAAGGATAGTGTCTGGCATGGAGGGTTTGGAGAGGCCAAATCGGCTGGGGCTATTTTCCCTGGAGGCCAAGGGGTGACCTTACAGACGTTTATAAAATCATGAGGGGCACGGATAGGGTGAATAGCCAAGGTCTTTTCCTTAGGTTTAGGGGAGTCCAAAACTAGAGACCATAGGTTTAAGGTGAATGGAGAAAGATATGAAAGGACCTAAGGGGCAATTTTTTCACGTAGAGGGTGGTACATGTATAGAATGGTCTGCCAGAGGAAGTGGTAGAGGCTGGTACAATTACAACATTTAAAAGGCGTCTGGATGGGTACATGAATAGGAAGGGTTTAGAGGGATATGGGCCAAATGCTGGCAATGGGACTAGATTAATTTAGGATATCTGGTCAGCATGGACAATTTAGACTGAAGGGTCTGTTTCCGTGCTGTACATCTCTATGACTCTAATAACATATCAAGCTCCGTTAAATACTAACCTTAGAAATCTGGGTCCTCTTCAGTCTAATGTCACTCTTGCTCCTCCCTTCACCCCTAAAACTACCGAGAGTGACAGGAGTCAGTCATTGGGTCTCAATGCAGCCCTTTCTGGATTTGCAAGGCCTCCGTGTTCTCAAGAAGTAATATTTCAAAGCTAACAGTCCTGAGCGGGTCTGATGAGGTGAGGAAATTTGAATCACTGAGACACCACATGAACCTCAGAAGGACAGACAAGATACATCCTCCTTGCTCAGCAAGATCATGCTCCCAAACAATCTCGCTTCACAGCTACAGGGGGGAGCCTAGTGGGCACTGATAGAATAAGCAACAAGTTCACAAATCAGAGTGATAGATGGCTGCTATCGTACCGCCATTAAATGAAATTATTAAATTTGACGAAAGCCTACTAAATCATTTCTGGGTTATTACGGCAACAATTGAGTGTTTTCAGTGCAAGAATTAGTCCAACATCCATACCTGCAGAAAGTATTACGGATGGAAATCACTTACTCATGATAATCCATCAAAATATTTTTTTAAATTACACACAACTGACAGCTGGAGGAACATAGAAAACAAAATCGTTATGTTTTCAAAACAACTGTCGCCACAAAACTTACGAAATTGCTTGAAAGCAATATAAATCAGCTAGTTAGTTCAGTCCAGTCTTTTTTTCTAATTCCCCCCTTTCGAGAAGATCCACACAAAAAATAACTTGCAGTCTAACTACAATGTGCCTCAGAAACTCTCAAAGTGAACAGAGCCACTGAAGTGCCTGATACAACGTGGAAAAATTCAAAGTGATGGAAGAGTCAGAACAAGAGGCTGGGAGATCAGTTAATTTTTTTTAAGAAGCGTATTGTAATAACAATAACATTTAAAAGACACTGGGCTTCAAAATCTATGGTGTAATTCAGATTTTATTTCCTCCGGCCTGTCCCCATCTTAACAAATTGGATGTACTCTTTCAATCCCTATAGTACGGACAGAGGCCATTCAGCCCATCAAATCTGCACTGACCCTCTAAAGACTGCCAAAGTGCCCCACCCTAACCCGGTAACCCTGCATTTCCCATGGCTAATCCACCTAGCCCACTCATCCCTGGTAATTTAGCATGACCAAATCACCAAACCTGCGCATCTTTGGACTATGGGAGGAAACCCATGCAGACACGGGGAGAACGTGCAAACTCCACACAACCAGTCACCCGAGACTGGAATCGAACCCAGGTCTCTGGTCCTGTGAAGCAGCAGTGCTAACCACTGAGCCACCCTGCCGCTTGAAGGTTCTGAATGTTGTAAATTTAACCAAACAGACTGAAAGCCAATGCCCAAAAGCAAAGAGTGTGGGGGGCCTGGGGTGCACGGACATGACCTTTAGTCCACCTCGAGACACGTTACTGCCCCGCTTGAGTATAAAATAATTTCCCCCATCACATTAGGCCATCACACACTTTGGTACACGTTGCTCAGCAGCGACACTCGCGCCTCAATTTCTTTACATTGACCAAGAGCTCCCATCTCAGAATGTGGCCTGGAAACAGCCAAATCTGATCTGCTACAAGCTGCTGGCAGCCACACAACAGAAAGGACTGTCCAATGCAGGGGAAAACCCATCTTTGAAAAGGGCCTCACTTACAGCCAATCATTTCTGACCCAGCTACTGGAACCAAGGCTCCTTGCACTGAGCTACTGGGGAGCGCATGTTTTCAGACAGTGAGAGTAATACCATTGAGAAACTGTAGTGAGAGTCACTTGATCAAGTGTTACACTATCAATAAACATGTGACTGAATCTTCCAGAACATGTCATCGAACCACATGTAGGCCATTCAGCCTGTCGATCTTCTATCTCAACACCATTTTTCTCACATCATCCCCATTTGTGTTGGCATTTTTAACATCAAGGAATCAAACTCTATCATAAACATATTGAATAACTGAGCATCAGCAGATCTCCCAGGCAGGGAATTCAAAAGATTTACCACTCTCAGTGAAGAAACTCGTCCTCATCTCAGTAGCTAATGGTCTACCCCTTAATCTGAGACAGTGTCCCCTTGGTTCTGGATCCCCCAGCCTGGGGAACCATCCCTGCTGCATAGACCCTACCAAGCCCTGGAAACACTCCGTCTGGGTCAATGTCCAATAAGAGTTAGCAATACTTAACTGATGGTCATTTTAATGAGGTTAGAAACAGAATGCGAGATTATGCTGGGGGCTCTGGTAGGAAATTGGGCAGAGGGGTGGGGATGGGACGGGGGATGGTGGGAATGGGGCGGGGGGGGTGGGAAGAGAAGAGAAGAGGGATCACAAGGAAAGGTAAGCCAGGTATAGGAAGTGGGAATGGTAGAAATGAACTATAAATCAGACTCCTGTTGAGCATCGGGGAAACTGACCCTATACTGATTCTCCGACAGCGCAGTGCTCCCTCGGCACTGATCCCCCCCTTTAGCACTGATGCTCCAATCACAGAGTTTGGTCAGTGCCACTGCTGCTCTCCCTCAGTAGTGCACTGAAGTGACAGCCTTAGTTTTGTGTTCGAGTATCTGATGTGGGCTTTGATCCACCCCGCCCTCCCGATCCAGGGCTACCCTCAGAGTTCGTCAAGAATCTCATCCACTCCTGCCTTAAAAATATTCAATGACTAGCCTCCACCGATCGCTGGGGAACAGCATCCCACAGCCCCCCTACTTTCAGAGAGAAATGACGACAAATGGTGATCCCCTATGATCCCAGTTCTAATCTCTGCCACACTATTGGGAGGGAACACCCTATTGATAGTGAAGCTTGGCGAGTTGGGTTATAAGCTGCAGACTCACATCACGAAAGACCATTTCAAATCTGCCCCGCACTTCCCCACGCACCTTCCACTCCACTTCTGCCATGCTCCGTGCAGGGATCACCCACCAGGGCCACCCTCATACACCCCCTTGTGGCCAGCTGAACTACAATACTGTGCATCGAAACCACAATCTACAACCTCTCTATCACTGCTGCTTGAGATAGGACCGAGGACAAGCACACAGGGGATGAGCAGGACAGGAGAATAAAAATCACACCCTCATTTCAGAACAGGCTTTGTAACAAACACAATTTTAAAATCGTAGTGATCTCGCATTCACGCGTGTAAACACACGACAGCAGTCAATGGGCACACATTTTCACTCCTCCATCTCGCTTTCTTCTTTTAAAGCAAAAAGAATTTACTCATCCCAGAACCTTCACACTCCGAGACTGGCTGCGTGTGCTCTAAAGGGCTTTTATACGGCAAACGTACCCCAACAAATCCTGGCATCGAGAGATTCAGCTCTGGCGAGCTTCCTTCCGAAACCACTCCACACTCTTGTCGTGTCTTGAGCGACAATGACAGAAGGTAAGTAACGAGAGCAGGAGAGGGAGCGCGTGTGCACTCACTTTACAGACAAGCACACGTTAAGGAGAAATTCTCTTTCCAAATACGCACGTGGGAGAAGTCATAGCCCAGTCAGACACCACTAAATGAGCCACTCTTCTCTATCTGCACCGCATTGGTGACAACCCCACTCAAAACACCGCATGTATAAGCGGCATAGTTAATCGAAATACCACATTAGGCAGCTTATCAGAAAAGCAGGAACATGACTGCAAAACAACTGATAAGAAAAGATAAAAACAAATAAAGTCTTTTGAGGCCCATTTCATTTGTACCATGAGTCATATTAATAAACCACACTGTTGTTTCAGTCACAGAAAGAGGGCAGACAATAAAACTATTCATTTCCTAAAAGGTCACCCTGGGAGAAGCACATATTGTTTCATAGTCGATCAGTGAAACTATTATTCAGCTCAAGGAATAAAATATTATAACAAGTACTTTGAAATGTACTGATGGGTTCATTAGGGAGACCAGAGGGGAAAAAAAACAATTTGCAGAGGGAAATCTGAAGACAATTAATCACTCGCTTGTTTTACTTAATTTTCCAATCTGTTTACACTTTTCCAACTACAAATGCATTTTTTATGCCCCAGCTCACAATTTACATCATACAGCCTCAGACTCCTGGCACTGCGCCAAGTGGCAGTCATGAGGAAACTGACTGCACATGAACAGATTCAGTGTTTTATAATGGATAAAAGGAACATGTAAATTTTCAGCATGTCAGCAAATAAAAAATCATGGCACACAGATTGCATACAAAACAAATTTAAAACAAGCCTGTTCATGGGCAGAATAAAAGTTGCTCCAAAAATAATCACTACTTTCTTGCGAGTGATATTTTTGTTTCCCTTCCCTCGCCAGCTCTAAACGGTCAAGTTTCTCTCTTTAATTTTGCCCATCCTTTCTTTTTATATAAAAAAACCCTGCGGTTCTTGTGTATGTATTACCAATAAAACTTCTGAGTCAAAGAGTACCCTTGCAAAACAGCAAAAGTCAAAAGGGCACTGCGCCAAACAGAGTTAACAGATTAATCACTGTTCATTCCATTCTGCTCGACAACAAGCTTGTTCCAAGCACATAGGATACCCACTACAAGTGCCATCAATCATTTAGGGGATGAAACAAAAAAAACGAAAGCAGCAATATCAGACCCGTGTAGATGAGGGGTCTATAGCCCAGTGTGGATGCAGAAATTTTTAAGTTTCCATCTAAGATAAAATTGATTGCATCTCTGGATCTTAACTATTCAACTGGAACCAAATGCGTTGCCCAATCACTTATTATTTTCTTGTAAACCGAGATGGCAACTTCAAAACACAAAAAGAATAATAGGTTTCATTTCCAAATTACTTTTGAATCAGAAGACTGGAAGATTTACTGGTTTCCTGTTTCAGCTTGCAAAAGGAAAAACTATAGAGACGGCGTAATTAATCCAGGCTTTCTTTCCCCCAGCAGTTTCCAATTGGTTCTCAAAGTTACAACATAATCCAGCCCTCTTTAATATGATTCAATTAAGATACAGTGATGTTTGTTTCAGAATGTCTGTGCAGATTAGCCACAATTAAAACACTTCCCGTAATGTGAGTGTTTAACATGGTTAAAAACAGCACACTGTAATTCTGATATTCAAATGCATTCCACCATACTTTGGCTGATTTTCTGGTATACCAATGATGTTGTGCAATGCATTTTGTCGTTGAGGGAAATTTCTGAGTCAGTGTCACAGTAAAGTGAGCATGACATCAGTTTCATTTCTTTACGTTTCCAGTGAGTTTGTGGGTTTGCACACTAACCCTGCTCACTTCAGAGATAGGTTTCAATTGAACTGAAGGGACAGGAGATGAAAGATTCCCCATTCTTCATCTCTGGCAGTCAAAAACGAAGTAGAAGAGACACAGCTGTTACCCGAGTGGTCAGCACTAATGCAGCAGAGTCACACAGATATGATGGGGAAATCTGTGCACAAAGTGGAGGGAGGACCACATATTATAGCGAGGTTGAATAGAGTGTCTTTTTTTGTTCATTCAGGAGATGCAGTTGTCACTGGCTCAGCCAGCATTTACTGCCCATCCTTTGTTGCCTTTGAGAAGTGGTGCAGAGCTGTCTTCTTGGACCACAGCAATCCATTTGGTGCCCACTGACAATACTGTTATCACAGGAATTCCAGGATTTTGACCCAGCAGCACTGAAGGAACTGTGATGTACTTCCAATTCAGGATTGTAGTGGCTTGGAGAGAAACTTAGGAGGTGGTGGTGTTCCCATGTATCTACTGCCCTTGACCATCCAGATGGTCGTGGCAATGCGTCTAGAAGGTGGTGTCTAAGGAACCTTGATGTATTACATCTTGTAGATAGTCCACAGTGCTGCTACTGAGTGTCAGTGGTGGAGGGAATGAATACTTGTGAATGTGGCACCAATCAAGCGGCTGCTTTGTCCTGGATGGTGTCAAGCTTCTTGAGTGTTGTTGGAGCTGCACCCATCCAGGCAAGTGGGGAGTATTCCATCTCACTCCTGGCTTGTGTCTGACTCTAAGGAGTCTGGAGGTGAGTTACACACCACAATATTCCTAGCCTCTGACCTGGTCTTGCATCCACAAACTCAAAACAGAAAGTCCAGTTCAGTTTCTGGTTGATGGTAACTCCCAGGACGTTGATAGTGGGGAATTCAGTGATAAAGCATTGAATGTCAATGGACTGAGGTTAGATTCTCTCTTATTGGAGATGGTCATTGCCTGGCACTTCTGTGGCATGAATGTTACTTACCATTTTTCAGCCCAAGCCTGGATATTGCTGCATTTGGACATGGACCGCTTCAGTTTATGAGGAGCTGCAAATGGTGTTGAACATTGCACAACCATTGATGAACATCCTCACTTCTGAATGTATAATGGAGGGAAGGTCATAAGGTCTGTATAAAGATTGGCTCAGGAATGGACATGAACAGCAACTTTTTTTTTTTAAATTCTTACACGAAATTTCTGCATCATTGGCAAGACCAGCATTTGTTATCCATCTCGAATTAGACTTGACCTGCGTGGCATGTTAGATCATTTCAGAGGGCAGTTAGGAGTCAACCACATTGCTATGGGTCTGGAGTCACATGTAAGCCAGGCCAGGGAAGGCTGTCAGATCTTGTACCCTAAAGAATATAAGTTAACTAGATGGGTTTTATAACAACTAATAATGGTTACAATGTCACCATTAGACCAGCTTTTTATTCCAGATTTTTTTTTGAATTCAAATTTCACTATCACCATAGTAGGATTTGACCCCAAATCCCCCAAAACATTAGCACGGGTCTCCAGATTACTGGTCCAGGCACAATATCACTACACCTCCACTTGCTTGCATTTATATAGCCACCTTTAATGTAGTGAATCACCCCCGAGAGGCTTCATCAAAAGGATAAAATCAGATTAAAAAACTAACAAACCCACAGATGAGGTGACAGGGGCTGATAAAGCTTGGTCAGAGAGATAGACTTCAAAGAAGGTTTTACAATGAGCCGGAGGGGCTGAGGGAGGGTGCAGCAGAGAGAGAGGTCCAGATGGTAAAAGCACAGTCTCTGGTGGAGGGGGCTTGGGAGTGACAGGTGCTGCAAGACGACAGAATCAGCTGAACGCAGAGCTCTTGAAAAGACCCAAGAAATGCAAGTTAGCGTACTGTGAACGAATAGGACCTCAAGGCGATTTTGATGGGTCGGCAATTTTGATGGGTTGACAATTCTGCCCCTTTTTCTCTCCCAAATGGCGGCAGAGTAACAGCACAATGGGCAGGCTCCTCAGCCCAGGAGCTCATCTACTCTGCCCACACGTTAATTATTTTTTCCCCTATGCTTTTTTCTAAAAAAAAGTTTCCATTTATTATGGTACCTTACCTTCTATTAACAACTTCGACGGAAGGCGCCTTCTCTTGAGCCAAGCCCAGCAATGAGGCGGCTTCCAAAGGCCCAGAATGGCGGATTAGGCCTGGCACCTGGCAGGGTGGTCTCCCGACTCTCTTGTCCTGGCACAAAGGTCTCATCCCATCGTGGAGGTCTTCTTCAGAGGCTTCCGGGTATTCCAGCAGTCCGGGATGGAGATCTTGGCATGGCTTTCCAGTGTACTCCGAACCCAGGAGCCATTAATTGAACAGTGATGAACTTTTAATTTTTCTTTTCCCTTTAATATTTATGACTTCTGTCATTAATTTAGGTACCGTTTTATGGCGACTTATAAAACGTTTCACTGATTTTTTTTTGTAAAAATACACGTAACAATAAATTATCATTCTGTTCTACATTTGCACCTTGGTTCAGAGCAGGACCAGGCAGATTTCTCTGTAAAATTTTCAATTTATAGTTCTCAGGCTGTATTCTTAATATTTAGAATATACATTTCCTTTGTAAGATGGAAGAGAAACCAAGAGAGAGCATAATGTGTGGAGACACGTGGAATTTGACTGCACTCTGTTATCTTCAAGTCACAATTTTGTATAATATTGGAAATTTGATGAATAAAGTATATTTTTTGGAAAAACAAACAAATTTTCAATGTCACTGCCCCCGGTGATCAGTGTGTGTGCTTTAAGTTGGCACTGGGAGATCAATATCTGGAAAGAAACAAAGTATGCTGATTGAGAGAGACCCCAGCCCTTTGGAAAGTGAGTAGACAGGACAATTATATATACACTTCTCACCCTGTCTGTGCACTGGCCCAAAGATAAACCCAGCATCAGAAAAACTAGAAAGAAAATAGAAAGTATTAAATACCCTCTCAAGAGCAACTAAAAACATGTCAAAAGCATCCTTTCACTCCCACAAAGCATGTAAAAAATTAAAATAGCTGTGGCATTAAACATTGATTGTACAGAACTAGTTTGTCCTTTTCAGTAAATGTACTCATTGGCTTAACCCCTTCCAACAAAATACTATTTTTAGATTCAAACGCACATGTAGGCAGCAGCACTTAAGTATTTTTTTAAGTTACACTTTGGTGTTTAGATGAAGGATGGCGATTTAATTGAGGTGTTTAAAGATGATTAACAAGGTAGAAGAGGCTAGAGAAAGAGATACTGTTTCCTCTGGTGGGGGAGTCCAGCTCAAAGAAGCATAACTTTCAGATTTGAACGAGGTCATTCACGGGTGAAAAAGAAAGTTAGGGGTAGCGGAAATCAGGAACTTTCCCTCCCAAAAAGCTGTGGGGACCAGGAACAATTGAAAACGGAGACTGATAGGTTTTTTTTTCGCAAAGCGTATGACGGGAAATGAAACCAAGGTGAGTGGGTGCGTTTATGATACATTTTAAAAGAATGG
Source organism: Rhincodon typus (assembly GCF_021869965.1). Taxonomy (NCBI): domain Eukaryota; kingdom Metazoa; phylum Chordata; class Chondrichthyes; order Orectolobiformes; family Rhincodontidae; genus Rhincodon; species Rhincodon typus. The sequence continues at coordinate 5,872,866 of NC_063351.1, forward strand.
CAGAATAGGTTTCAGGGGCCAGATGGTCTGTCCTGGTTCCTAGAGCGTTCCTATTTTTAAACTAACCGTCCTGTTATACTTGGTGCGCTGCAGGGAAAAATAGGTCCAATTTGCAACATCTTTCCTCTCTTACACAATGCGAAAGTAATGACACAAACAACTTTTCAAAACTTCTATTTGACCTGAGGCAACCAAACAGATAGGAATGCATTTTACAAATTACTGGGCATCTATTCTTGAAACTTCACTTAATGCAATAATTTATCACATGTATTCCTTGCAAATGCAATTACTGTACCAATTCTGAAAAAGGAAAAAAAAGCACAACATGATTAGAAATAAATAGTTTGATGCACTTGTGACACATTTCGACAGAGAACTGCGTGAACAATCGTCTTCAGCAAGCTAACCCGAACGCTATTAATCACAGTCATCATCACAGCTTTTATTCAGGCTTGAAGATAATGAAAGGCACTCAGAATATAAAAATATATTAATAAGACAAAATACAGCTATTATATACAGCATAAACTAGAAATGCTTTCACATTTAGAAGGTAATTGCTGAGCAAAGAATTGACTAAAATTTTTAAGGCAATGTTAGAGCAGAATTCAACCTTCTCTTTTAAGCAACAATTGGATCAAACCAGCATTTCCAGCTTAGTTCAAATTGACTGAGTTTCTCAAAGACTGATTAATGAATAATCAGAAGCAAGAATTCAACAACAGGAAATTCAACAACAGCTGAAAACAAAAAAATTAATTGCATTTGTTATGAATGTTCTCAAACTTGTGGAATAAGCAGAAAAGCGTAAAAACATTGCAACAGTTATAACACACCCATAGTTTGCTTACTGATTGTATTGTACAATTCAGGAAGTTAGAAGGCATCAAAAACCACTTTGAATCTGGGCTATCCTTGAAGCATGTCAAGTAGTATTGCAATGAGGTGTTGGAAAATACAAGTGACGTAGTCAAAATCTTTACTTGGACATGCTTTTAACATCACAATAACATTATACTGATTACAAAGTCATTGCTGATGATTCATTGTATTGAAATTCATTGTCCACATTTCAGAGCAACACAGACCAGGAATAGGCTATTTGGCCCATCGAGGCTGTTCCAGCATTCAAAGAGGTCAGAGCTAATCTACAACTAACTCCACATAGCTGCCCATATCCCTTGCTAGCCTGAGTAAATAAAAACCTATCAAATCACAACTTTAAATTTAACAACTGATTGAGCATCAACTGCTCTTTAGGGAAGTGTTCCAGACTTTTGCTGTATTTGTGCGTGGAAAAGTTTCCTAATTTCACTCCTGAAAGAAGATCTGCCTCTAATGTTACGACAATGCCCTGTAGTCATAGACTCCCCGACTAACCAAAATAGTTTTGTCTATCGACACAACCTGTTCCCCTTGATAGCTTCAATCAGCTCACTGCTGAACATTCTAAAGTCCAACAGTGTCATTCTTAGTTTGTGTAATTTCACCCTTAGATTTTAGGTATGTGTACCCATAGTGTCTCGTTCCCCAGTCATAAAAAAGGACCAATATTTCCTTCCTGAGGGGAGGTGTCCTGAACAGCTTACAATACTCCTATCTATCCCCTTATAACAAGTTCTCGGAATATAAAAGGCTAGTTTTTGCTTCATCATTTTCAGTAACTGAACATTAAAAATGCCAATGAATAATATACATGGAGCATGCATTCCTCCCAAGTAAAAAATGCTCTTTGGACTTTCATTGTTTAGCTTTTCTGACATTTAGAAAAAACCCAATGCTATCCTATTTAGTTCCAAAGTGGATGACCTCACATTTGTCTACATTGAAAGCTATTTGTCAGTTTTGCCCATTTATTTAATCCTTCAAACTGTCTCTGTAACATTAGAATCCCACCTACACCCATTACAGTACGACTCTCAATACTTTGTTAACTTTTAAATTCCCATGATAACACCTATGATGGAGTGTCTATGTAAACTTCTCACACTGTAATTAAACCTTCCTATCAATGGATTTATCATGGAAGTGAACAATTGCATGAATGAGAGACAACAAGGTGCAGAGCTGGATGAACACAGCAGGCCAAGCAGCATCTGATGCTGCTTGG
>NC_063351.1:5875378-5917282 GCF_021869965.1 Rhincodon typus
CTGCACCTTGTTGTCTCGGATTCTCCAGCATCTGCAGTTCCTACTATCTCTGATTCAATTGTATGAATGATCTCCCCAGCTCACCCTCTAATCAACTGACAACAAACGAGTCTCTGAGAAATTTCACGTAAGACCGGCCAACAGTTTATTAAATCGGAAACAAACACGGAGAATGGCTGGACAAACTCAGCAGGTCTGGCAGCATCTGTGCAGAGAGAAACAGAGTTAATATTTCAAGTCTAGTGACCCACCTTCAGTTCTGCAGAACTCATATGGGATTCAACACATGAACGGTTTCTCTCTCCACGGACGCAGCCAGATCTGCTGACTTCTTCCGGCCATTTGTCTGTGCTTCAATTAGAGTGTTTTTAAAACAATATAAAGCTTTTAAAAAAAGAGAAATTGGAATTTCTGTTCATTCCATCTCTATAAACCTGATCTTATCTAAAGTTCTGCATGCCCCAAGGTACTATATAAATGTAAACTGTTATTGAAAGAATTAGAATTAGAATTATTGTCACATGTACTCAAATACAGGGATACATGCGTAAGTGAAAAAAGTGTACAAAGTCACCGTCTTAGGTTAAAAAGATACTTAGATACAAAATCTTAGGTATAAATTAGAGAAATGAAAAAATAAAGTTAAAAGATCAGCCTTACAGTCCTTATAAAGCCAAGTGCAAAGGTACCTGGGTACAAACTTGTAGGTATAAATTAGAAAAATAAAGAAATAAAAGGTAAAAGTTCAGCATTACAGCCCTTCTAAAGCAGGCAGGTTATCAAGGGAAATTTTCTCGGTTTGATGGGGAGGACACTAGTGGCTCTCTTCATCAATCACCCTCAGTTTCAACTGATACCTGCATCATATCAATCCAGAGTCTCCTGTGGCCAATCAGAAATCCCCCCCAGCTCAAGGAATTTTGCTACATAAGAAGCTGTACAACATGTAAAAGGTCTGGCTAAAATTTATTTTGGGAGGGAAGATGGCCAAGGAAAGAGTCAAATCTTCATGAAGGTGGTGGTTCAGACCCTCATTCACCATAGCCCTCATTATTGAGAGGGATTGGACCTCAACATTTTCAATTCCCTTCCCCAAAAGAGGACAGGATGTTCGAGAGAGGATTTACAAACAGCATGTGAGATCATCATGGCCCAGTGAGAAAGAGCTGGGCTACTATCCATATTGTATCTTGTCCAGCAAATGTTAAGTTTATCTCAGGCATGCGAAAAAAATTCTGGATCTACATGTAGACTGTAGCCACAAACGAACAAGTGTTGTGAAACTGAAGCATGAGATTCACTTGTTTAAATAGGTATACTTGCAGTTCTAAGCACAGAATTAATAGTGCATGTGGACCAAGTTTCTGATGCAGCAAGAGTGCACTGATTTCCCAAACTGGTGTGTAACCGAGTACAGTATTTCAGCACAATGCACTTGGTCAAAAATCATCTGTGAGGACAACTATATCAATACAGTATTTGAGAAAATCAAGTGGAAAATGATCATTAAAAAGTGTTACAGAGACAGTGGATACAACACTTACATCAACTCTAGGTGATCCCCAACAGTGTTGCTCATAGAAAGTCTCCGATCTGAAGTCTGGTTGCTCTGCTTAGTCATTCATCAGGCCTCTGCAATTAAGATTCAATTACTCCCTGGGCAAGCTCTGGTAACTGTAGCTGGTTATAAATTGCTGAGGTCAATGAGAGGTCAGCAAACTGTTTGGAAATTTCAGTCACCAGGTTAATCACTGGCTTGTTTTATTTTGTTGAGATATTTTGGGGGTGGCAGCAGGAAGTCAGGGACTTTTTCCCATCTACCAAATCCTGATTGGGGCATCAGTTGTGGGCTCGTCATCATTCTGACCTGCAACATCAAGGGGCATTACTCTGAGCAAGTTCCCAGCCCATCCTAGGGCTCTTTATGCCCTCCATAAGGCCCAAAGAAATCTGCCAGCGAAGAGCTGATGTCGGCACGTTGAGATTTAAGAAACCCCATATTTTTATGACTGATAGGCCAAATGGGTTAGTCTACAATCTACAAGGATGCATTCTCAGCCAAGTCTACTGAAAACACAAGAAAATAAACCAAGGTTCCAATCCAATGTATGACAACTCAAACTGAATAGGGTAATAAAATGGGAGGGTCAGCTCTGGTGGTGCAGTGGTAGTGTCCCTACCTCTGAGCCAAGAGGTCTGGGTTTAGGTCCCACTGCTCCCGAGGTGTGTAGTAATATCTCTGAGCAGGCTGATTGGAAAATGTCTATAATATGAGGGGTTTGGAATTGAGTGAGGAGATGGTCGTCAATTTCATTCCCTCAGCTTCCTGCCAGAATATCAAGTTTCTCACTGCATTGGACCCTCGCATTCATAACCAGTACATCTATAAGGAATATCATGGGAGACCTAGGAACTATCTTTCTAGTCTGCCATACTGCACTATCACATCAAGGGATTACACCACACTCACCTTTAAAGAAAAATAAACATACAAACTTCCATGAACGCCAGATGCCTGCCATCTCTACATTAACTTCTGTATGAGCCCAAAGTTTCCACGATAGTCATTAACCTTGCTGCCCTGAAAGGACACACCTACGTTTTACATGGTACAATCTTTCTGACCTTATAATGCACTGTATTCTCTGAATCACTGTTAACTGCCCGACAGGAAGTTTTTTTAGTAATATTAACACTAGGTTGCTTAAAGTATGTTGGAAAATATGCTTTTTATGGTTTGGATTATTCTGCTGCCAAAGAGCATCAATATTCAAAGCTGCAAGATGTACATTTTCCACAGATACACTACTCTTTTCAGATCCACACCTTAGTGACTGGATTTCCTTTCTCTCCATAATAAACAGAAATTATCTCCTCTGCTGAGTAGGTTTTTCTTCCTGTATGTTGAGGGACATGGCTGTGGACTGGTTTTAAAAACATGACATTATACCACACAGTGACAGCGGTACTTCTGCTGCTTCCAAGGGTTCTTCATTTGCTGCCAGCTGCCCAGAAACTCTGGGTGCAGAACAGAAGACATAAAGTGATTGGCTCTCTTAAACCACTTCTGTTTAAAACAAGTACCACACAATTACTGGTGAAACATCTTAGAACAGAGTCAGATAGCAAGACCTCTTCTGACACGCAGTGTGAACATCATGGTTTAACAGCATATCGAACATGACTGCGAGACAAGTACTGCACAACAATCACTGCCAACAAGAGAATCCAACCATCTCCCATTGACATTCAAGGGCATTAGCATCACTGAAACCCTCCATGCTCAAGGGTAACCATTGACCAGAGTGTGAACTGGATCAACCAGATAAATCCTGTAATTAAGTTAGAGGCAGGGAATTCTACTCACCTCCTGACTCCACAAAGACTGTTCACCATCTACTAGGTATAAATCAAGAGCTACATTCCTCCAGACTGTTTTCACCCTCCTGCGCCAACTTCAGAGGTAGAAACTTCCAGAATCAAAGGATACGTCAACACAATGATAGATCAGCACGAACCCACGGCTGCTGTGCAGTTTTGGTGGATGATTGATCGGGAACGCAGCGGAATAATCTCCACTCGCCAAATGGGTGCAACTTCAATGCGTGAGAAGCTCGGCATCATCCGGGACAAAAGCAGTTCATTTGGTCAGCGCCCCTTCCACCATCTTCAATAGTCATTCCCTCCCCCACCGACGCACAGTAGCAGCGATGTGTACTACGTACAAGATACACTGCAGCGACCCAACAAGGCTCCTTTAACAACACTTTCCAAATCCACAGCCTCCGCTAATTAGCGGGACAAGGTTGAAGATGCATGGGAGCACCACCATCTGCAAGGTTCCTTCTAACTCTCACACCATTCTGACTGGAATTGTAATCGCCTTTCCTTCACTCTCACCGGGTCAAAATTCTTGACTTCTACCTCTACCATCACTGCAGGTGCATCTGTGTTGGAGGACTATAACGGCTCAAGAAGGCAGCTCACTACCATCTTCTCCAGGGCAATTAAGGACGGGCAAGTAAACCCATCCATGAAAGAACTTGAAAAAATTTAAACCAAGCATATGACCAGAAACTGAGCTTCATGTTGTTGTTTCACGACCAATCCAACAATTGGTAATCTCAAGTCCCAAAACAAAAAGTTGCATTGAGGAACTGATAAACTAAAAGGATATCGGCTGTGTCTTCCAATCCTAAATTGGTTTATTATGTCACATATTTTAAAACTGCTCCAGCAAGTGTGATTAATCGATCAATGCATGCTCAAAACTGACTGATAAAGGCCCATTCCTCGGGCTGAACAAATAAATGGCAGCTTGTCAAGCAGCTCATCAGATTCGCAGCTTAATTTAAGAAATGGGCAACAAATCCTAACATAATTAGTTTTTTTTTCATTCCATTCATGAGATGTAGATGTCTTTCTGACTAGGCCAGCACTTGCTACCAATCCCTAATTGTACAAAGTCAACCCCACTGTTGCGGGTCTGGAGTCACACATAGGCCAGACCAATTAAGGATGGCAGCTTCCTTCCCTAAATGGCATTTAGGTCCCTATCACAATTGGTAATAGCCACGCTATCAACATGGCGCTGGCTTTTTATTGAATTCTAATTTCCTATATGGTGGGATTCAAACCCATATCCCCAGAACATTAGTCTGGGTTTTTGAATTACTAGTCCAGTGACATTAGCACTAACACTGCCACCTCCCCTGACAGATGATGCCATCCCACTTTCCACTGGCAGCTTTCCTTGGGTAGGTTTCTGTTCTGGGCACAGACAGTAACTTGATCTCCAATCTGGGGAGACGGGAAACAGGAGTCAAATGGAAAACATAAGGGGCACTGATCACGTTTGACATAAGATGCTTCACAATAGCTATAGCAGAGATCGAGGTGGTCATGTAAATAAATAATAGAAAGCATGGAACGCTGAAGAAAAGATTGTTTACAAACATAATGAGCTATTCTTCAGCATCCAAATATTGTTAACTATTCTGGATCGATGCAAAGGGCCTCATACGCCCATTCAGACTACCAGCTGTGGGTTCAACATGCCCAGCCAACTCTGCTTGCTCCAGGCAACATGCCTCATGTAGACTTCAAGTGCACACAAACCAAAATGTAATTCTCCCTTCAGTACTGTGAATGGCTCACTACTGCGTCTTCATCATTATTCACACTGTAACTGACAAATAAAACAGACCTGAAGATTTGTGTTCAGCATCTAAATAGAAAACTAGCTGCAATATTTGTGTTGAAAAAATAGATACTCCTCAAAGTCTCTGACTTTATAGCACATCCAAATCATATTTATACCCAATGGATGTTTGGACTTGCAACAATTCTGGATGGTTTTACCATGTTTTAAAACTGCACCAATATTACGGAGGAGGGAACCAGAAAAAAACCTTAAGCATGTATGTGCAACTATACTGGTGAGACATCTATCTATATAGGCCAGATAATCACAAGATAGGGTTTGGGTTAGGTTGGCATGGCTGTCCTGAAATAAACACCATTGTCAACTCCTCAGATACTGGAGCAGTCCATGTTCAGTTGTAGCAAGACCTGGGCTCAAGCTGATTAGGCAACGTTCTCTCTAAGCTGTGCAGGCGCTGCTGAGGACGGACATGTACATCAATTGATGCCAAAATATTCACTGCCGGGTCTTCTAGCCACCGCTGCACTTGGACCTCAGAGTACTGTGCAGCAACTGGAGAATTTGAGAGAGACTATAGCTAATGAATGGCAAGAAACATTCAATGACAGAAAGAACATCTCCAGCAAAAGGGAATCTAACCATTCACCCACACCTTGATCGTCAACAGGATTACCAAATCCCAAATCCTGTGCCAACTTTTCCCTGACCAGATACTGAACTAGACTAGCCGTGTAAATACTGCGATTACAACAACAGGCCAGAGGCAAGGAATTGTCTGGTCAATGAGTAAATCTCTTGACTTAGCAAAGCCTGTCCACCATCCAGCAGGCTCAAGTCAAGAGTGTGAAGGAATACCGTTCCCCTCTACCTGTTGAAATGCAGGTCCAGGCAGCTGCATCAACACTCAAGCAGTTCAATACCATCCAAGACAAAGCAGCCTGCCTGACTGGCATCCAATTCATCACCATGCAAATGGTAGCAGTGTTTACCATCCTGAAGATCCACTGCAGCAACTTGCCCAGCTTTCTTCAAGGGCACCTCCTGAATACATGACCTCTAACACCTAGCAAGGTAAGGGGTAGCTTACACACAGTAACATCACCACCAGCAAGTTCCCCTTCATGTTATACACCATCCTGATTTGAATGTATGTTTTTTGTGCCTTCACTACTGCCAGGTGTAAAGATCTCCTTAAAAGTACTATGTTTGTACAGCAAACTTTTATTAACCAGCACCTATGGGATCAGGAGTGTGTCGGTTGGTTAAATATTCCCATTGATCAAGAGGTCCACGTAATCAATGTAAAAACACACACTAAGTAATAGAAGTGCAATGCAGGGGGTGTAAACATAACTTTTATACTTTATTTACAGCATAAATCAATTAAATAATAATCCAACTTTTGCCTTAAATAAAACTTATCGGCAGAGAGCCTTCTCACTCTCACGCTCAACCAACTACTTGGACATCGCGGTAGATCACAGTACTTGAGGAGAAACTGACTTGAAATTGAATCAACTGTTTGAACATTCATTTGAACAACAAGTATGTTTACGCTGAGGTAAATAAATTAAAACTCTACAATAATTGGAAAGAATAATACAGTAAACTTTGCTGTAATTAAGGTGTATAATTTTTGTTGGTTTAATCGAGAGTCCTAGGTCATAAGGTGCCAATTAAAACAAAGTATGCTGTACCTACTTCGCAAAGACTACAACGGTTTAAGAGGGTGGCCCAATAGTGCCTTCAAGAGCAATTAGGGATGAGAGCAAATGCTGGATTTGCCACAAGGAGAACAACTTAGCAAAATAAACAATAAGGCAGAAAGGACCAAAAGCCATTAAGCACATACTGATATTTTACCCAAACTCATTTGATGTTTTTTCCGATGCAAAACGTCAAGAGAATTCAGAAAAATGACCCACAGAGCTACCTAGTGACCAGAGCTGACATTACAGTGTGACAGTTGACACAGCAAAACTGAATGATAAACGTTGACAAAGGTATACCCAACAACTGAAACAAAAAAACGTAGGAAATAGAGACAAACAGATGGTAAACTGTCAGAAGAATAACACCTGTACTTAAGTGGCCTATGGTTTTCCAGTTTTACATAAATCAAACATTTTAAAATTATAAGGTTTTTTGCTTGCATGTCTAATATCACCAAATTTAGAGAATTTTCTATGGGGATATATCAATGACACAAAACACCATAAATATCCCAACAGCTGAAAACATTGGGAGTCAAACTGCAAACAATTAAATTCCGCCAATGACTTACTAACTTCAATGAGATAACACACATCTGCTCAATACCAACTGAACCTTAAACTCAATCAAGTGATAATGGGAAAGAATGGCTTTCGATTTGTTTTATTTGAGCTCAAGAATGCTAACTGTTTTTAAAAAAAGTAAATAAAATATTTACCAAGGTCAGCCTTTTCTTTTAACACATCCTTGAAATTGAGGCCACTGTTCAGGGTGCAATGCCGATATTGATTCAAGGCTTCTTTTTGTCCATTCACACCAAGTTCCTTTCTTGTCGACGGTTTCAGTGACACGGCCCCCAGGCCCCGTGTCCATGTACCGAAATCGGAGCATGCCCATTTCATCAGGTCATCCAGCTTCACGACAACTTTCTCTGATACAGCCACAACTTCATCCTGTAAACAATACCACAAACAACAAAGCAACAGGAACATGACCTTGCTGATCTTGAACGGTGCAGTGAAGCATCCTGTATATTTCAGACAATTCCAAAGTTTCAACCGACACCGTTTAAATATTTACTTAACTGCCAGAGCTGCAAGTAGCAAACTGAAAGATTCAAAATTAATTCTGGTGATGATCGCAAGATAGACTTCTTAAATTACTGCTTAATTTTAAACCTATTTCCCCTTCTGTCTCCTAAATTACAAATATAGAATCAGACCTGTCCAATTAATCCCAGTCCCCACAATTTTATCGTCTTTAAGTATTCATTCAATTCCTTTCGAAAATAGCTCCTGAATTTGATTCCACCAACATTTCAAGGAGTGTATTCCAAATCATAGCAACCTGTCGCATGAAAACAAATGTATCCCTCAGTCCTGATTCTCATTCCGACGATATTAAATCTGTGCCCTTTAGTTACTGACCCTCCTTGAGACTCCAAACAAGAGGTTGCTATCAGAGACATGAAAATTTGATGTGCAGTAAACAGTTTGAAAATACAGTTAGCAATGCAGGGTGACCTTCTCCCAGCTTTTTCCTCAATCCCTCTCCCGAGAAAGCCACCTGCCCCTCAGCTACATTCCTGCCAAGCAGGAATGAAACACCATCTTAACCCACTGGTTTATCATCACTACAGAGAACCATGATGACAAATCCACTTACATTAAGTTTTAATTTCTGCAATTGCTCTTCTCTAACTATATTTCTCTGTTAGCATTATGAACTCAGCAAAAACGACCAGGAAAAGTAATGGTCACCAACTAATATTTCGCTCATTATCTGCAAACAGAATCAGCAAAACAAAATTCTACTGGCAGAATAAAAACCAAATGCAAACATTTGTTTAAGCCAGGTTCAAATAATTAATGTAAACACGATCTGTGTAATCTTGGTATCAACTGCCAGTGTGATAGTTTGAGTATTATATTCAGAAGGTCAATGAACAAGGTTTAAAACATTTGCAACAGGAATATGTGAGAAAGGTTCCAAATGTTGTACATATCATTCTATGGAATCTTAGATCTGAATTCCATTGTTATTTTTGTTTCTATCTTTTAGATTCCTTCTAACGTTGTGACATGCTTTCATGAATGATGCATGAATGATTTTCTGCAAATCTCAAACAGGATTCTAAGATTGTGGAGCTGATCTAGTAAAAAGTATGAAAAGAATGTACTGAATATTTGCATTTCATTGCTGGAAATTAATCAATTGAGATTATTCTAACTATTGCTTAGATGTTGCCGTTTTCAAACAGCACAGAAGATCACAGTTAAAATGCACAAATGGATCCACACCAAGCCATCTCAAATCCAACACTTCCTTAAATTCTAACCAGCTCATATTACTCAAGTTTTTACTTTTTAAATAATGAAATTTACAGTTCAAGATCCCAACTAAACATGCAGTAAATTAATTGGGCACTCACACACCATTAATGCCTCAAGTTAGTTTGTTTTTTTTCCAAAAAAGCTTTTCTTTATCATTGATGAATCAATTTGCCTGCCTGCAATAGTTCGCAGAAATAAGAATTGCAACATAAAGGCCAAATGCAGCAAATCTATCAAACATAAAAGGCACTTTACAGGTTCTATTATCCATTTTGAATCTTTTGTTGTTAGTTGATTTGTTTGAATTCACTTTCAGACAAAATGCCTTGATGAACTAATCTGCTAGCTGTGTAGGCAGTAAGGTTTGTAATGTGAGAATGTGAAAACAATCACTTCCCAAAATCTAATCAACTTCAATGCCAAAATCTCCAGATGCTCATCCCAACATAATTTTTTATAAAATCCCACTATTACAAACAAAATTTCCCGTCGTGTACAGTACCTTATGCCCAAAGCCAAGATTTTTCTTAAACAAGATTTAAAAATGTCTTACAATACGTATTTTAAAATGTCCTCAGATACAAAGAAAGAAACAAATGTAACAGTGCCTAAGAATTTATTAGTGCCTGTAAATTGTTAAGAACAAAGGTTAAAGAGATTCCTTGATATAACCGATTGTACAATGGCAGAATCAAAGATCGCCAAAATGCCTTTCACTTTATTTAGCAAGAAACATCATCATACTTACTTTTTTTTTTCGGTAATAGTTTTACACAAATGTAGAAGTTTCAGGCAATCATGTTACAGGAAATTTTGCATGTCACAAAATGCCAGAAAACTTTATTGTAAAATGTCGCTTACAGTTAGCAGTGAAATTGTATGCACCCATCCATATAATGATGTTAGTTAATGTATGGTTAGGTCTGTTCAAGCCTTTGATAAACCAGCTAGCAAAAGAAAGAAAATCTGTCACGCTGAGAATGTTTCAGTCTGTTGCCTCACGAGGTCAAAGAAAGAATTCCTCAGGTCAAAACAGATTAGTACACCTGCTTTGCTGTCTTTTCAATTACTGACCTAGCAACATGAGAAATGATGCCTACAGGAATGACTAAAGCCTTTATGTAAAGTGGCTATCTAGTAATTCACATTTGTAAAAAAAAGACTTGGGTTTTCAATTTTGTTCATGTTCTCAATTTAATTAGGAAAAAGCTCAATGAGAGAATGCTATAAATTCACATTAAACTTTCAATTTTAACCTTATAAAGCCCAGTAAATGTTATATTAAGCATGAATGGCATATGCATTCTGAACTGTAAATTATATTACTCATTTTACGAGCAATCATACAATGTGTCATCAAGGCCACAACTGATTTACACTGGCTTCAACCATAAAATCGCAATCATCAGACAAGTCCCAACACCTGACTACACAATCGAATTTTCTTCAAAATGCTACTTCTGGAACCACAGCAAAATTAGAAAAGACAAAAATAAACTGCAATAGTGTATTTATAGTTGCCTTTACATTTCTTGTCTATGGACCTCTGAATTCATACCAGCTACTCTTGCAATAAAATTACTACCCAAAATTTTCTGCCTTCAATACTTCATTGCTTGTTTGTCAGTTTGTGATGGCTTAAGGTTGTGAAGGGTGCTATGCAAACGCATGTTGCTTTGGCGAGTGAGAGAAGGTGAACCATGATTGGCAGCACACTATTGGACTTGAGACATGACCACTCTGTGCCCAATTCTGACTTTGCCCAATGTCCATACACATGTTTCTCAGCAGACAGCACCCAATAACTGTTGGGGGTGGAAAGCCTGAACACTTTTTTCTCCTCCAAAGCGCAGAACGTCAAGGCCATTAGTAGCTCTTCACTGCATTCGGTTAGGTCAGCACACAGGGGTCAGGACTAAAATCCTGGAATTGTTAGGCTTTAATCGACATATTTGCTCCTTTACTCACTAAAGGACTGGGAAACCGGGCCACATTTTCAGTGCTAATTTCATCATGTACACTGCAGTCAGGAGGCCATTCAAGCCATCGTGCCCTTCACTACGTAAATACCCATTTATCAGTCAGTATTGTGACTGTACTTGTTGTAAGCCAAGGCGGCAGTGTTTGAGAACAGACATCAGCCTTACTAGGCTGCATAGGTGCATATCAGGGAGTCTCAGGGTCTCGTATGCAAAGTTTAAATCCTTATCATCATTTATTTGTATCTCTTTCAAATTGCAGGGATGAACAGATCTTGTTGCTTTTGACAGAGAATTCCTCTACCAGTCCTTACAATGTACAAAACAGAAGAATATTAGCAAGCTGTATTGTGCAGACGTTGAGGGTAGGACATGGGTACAGGTCTCACACGTGGTCACTGAGATTTAGAAACCTCTCCTCTATACTGGAAGTCTCCAGTCATGCCCATGCACTGTTTTTGCACAGATGCTTGTTAATGCTTGGTATGTGTGTCATGTGGAACCTTGTTTACAATCTATTTTGATTAGCTTAGCAACTCATTACTGCACAACTCGGGTTGAATTTCTGCATGGAATTTTGGTCTGCACAATTAAAAGGATTTAAAAACTGGAAGGTAACAAAACTTGCACTGACCACCTAATATAATCCTTGCACCTTTACACGCAAATGTGAAAACATACCAGAACATTCAATACACTCTGGATCAATGCCAAAGGAAACCTGAACTGATCTTCAATAAAATCTTGTACTCTTAAGAGAACATTGTGTAACCTTTGTAACCTAGTCTTTTCACAGTTAAGGTTAAGCAATGAACTGCAAAATATAATTAGAACTCTATTAATCAAGTCACAATACTATTTGAGGACGGAATAGTTTATGAGTATTTAGTAACTGGAAACTAACTTAAAACATTCAGATGTTTGGCACAGAAGTTTCTTTTCCCCCCTCAGTCTGCTGCCTTCCTTCAACAAACAATCATTATTTTTTTCGGAACACAAGTTTTTAAACCTCTTTAAGTGACACAAGCTGTGTTTTAACAAATGTTAAATTTCATTCCAAGGCATTTATTTTCCTGATTCTTTCACAGGACTTTTATTTTATAAACAAATTCAAAGAGAAGGCAATGTTGTGATGTTTTGTTGATACTTCTTCTCCTGTATCATATTTTAAGAAGTTGTTTAAACAGATCTTCTGTTGCTGCCTACACTGTGCCTGACCCACTTTAAATCAGCCTCACTTTGCAAGCAGAACTGCATGCTGTACTTGAATTCTGAAATAGATGAGAGACTCTTGGGGGAAAGGATATTGCAGTTTTCTTATTTCTATATTCAAAGCAGCTGACATTATTCAAATAATTGGCACATTAAATGAAAAAATGCTAATGTTCTCAAGTATCAGAGCAGTGCTTATGAATATAAGAAATGCAAAACTTGGAAAAATTGTTGCCAAAAATACATGGTGCTGTACTTCAGATTTGCATAACTGGATTCATTAGATCTGATGTCCTGTGGGGAGCGTGACATTAATATACTGTACGGTGAAGCTGAATTACAATTTATTCAGTTTTGCCAGGATAGTTTGCCATTATTAAGACTGCATATTTATGCCACAGATTTAATACACAGACACAATTAGCATCTGATGATTCACAGCACAGAATTAAAAAGGCTAACGAGAGTTTAGATGCAGCAATTTTTTTTCTGCAACAAACAGTCTGATTAGGAAATCTGAGCAAGCACATAAGCATAATGTATCATAGTACCCTACAGAGCAGAAGTCCATTCAGCCTCTTGTGCTCATACTAGTTCTGCAAATAACTATCTACTACATAGCGCTACTCCAAAGCCCATAACAGATGGGAGGAGTAAGCTATTAGACAATTCAAGCCTGCTGAATAAGATCGTGGCTGCTCTGATTTACAGCATTAATTTTACTTTCCTACTTAACCCTCCCTGTGCCCCATTACCCTCAATTCCTTTGACAATCAGAAACCCATCAAACTCAGCCTTGAATTTATTCCACAGCCCAGCTTCCACTGATCTATGCCGAGAAAAAGTCCAAAGACTAATAATAACCTCAGACGATATTCCTCCTCATTTCAGTGCAAAGTTGTGGGTACCATATTACAGGCAAGGTGCAAATACATTGGAGAGAGTGCAGAAGCAACTGACTACAACTTATTTACAGGAAGGTTCCAGGTCTAGGAAACTTCAGACATGAGCAAGCTGAATAGAGTAGACAGGGTCAAACGGTTTCCGCTCATAAAAGAAACAAGACGAGAGTGAATTGATTTAAAGTGATGTGCAAACAAAGCAAAGATGAAGCGAGAAAAATCTTTTGCACACAGTGTATAGTCAGGGTATGGAATACACTGCCTGGAAATGTGATGGAGGTGGGTTCGAGTGAGGCATTCAAGAGGGCAACTGGACAGTAATGGCGCGCAGGGATATGAGGAAAAGGGAGGAGACTGGTCTTGGATAATTGAGCTGTTGCAGACACAATGGGATGAATGGCCTCCTTCTATAACATAATAAATTCCCCACACCAGGGGTAACATCCTTCCAGCATCCAGCCTGTCAAGCTCTCTCAGAATATCACGTCTGAATAAGAGCATCTCTCAGTCCCCTACACTCCAATGACTACAGGCCTAGCCTGCTCAACCTTCATTCATAAAACAAACTTGTCGTCTCAGGTATCTGTCAAGTGAAACTTATCTGAACCACTCCCAATACTCGTAAGGTGACCAAAACCTTATGCTGTACTTTGGGTCTATCTCCTCTTCTTTCTCCGTAGATCTCCAATTTTCTGACTTTTCATTAATACATAACGCACTTCCAATTGAAAAATATGACTGAATCTTCTTCTGTCGCCACCTTTTCAGGTTGTGTACAGCTCACTCTTCAAAACAAAAAAAAAGAACTGCCCATCATCATTCCTTCCGAATAAAAACCAAAAGAACTGCGGACGCTGTAAATCAGAAACAAAAACAGAAATTGCTGGAAAAGCTCAGCAAGTCTGGCAGGATCTGTGGAGAGAGATCAGAGTTAAAGTTTCGGGTCAGTACTGAGGAAGAGTCACTCAACCTGAAACGTTAATCTCCGATTTCTTTCCACGGATGCTGCCGCACCTGCTGAGCTTTTCCAGCAATTTCTGTTTGTTTATCATTCCCTCTGATCCTGCTGAGCACATCACTTTAAAATTTAACCAATGTCACCCTAACTTTTCAGCCTTCCATCTAAACTTTATTTGAGAGATCATGGCTTGCAGCATTTGCCTTGGAGGTACATGGTAACAGTTTCGGGGATGATTTAGAATATCTATCTGGATATGTCATAAATCGTGTATTTCCCCCACCCCTCCATTTGACTCACGCACATCATTTAAACTTTAAGAAGTGTCAAAAAAAATTAAAATGCCAAAATGTTGAAGTGTTAATTTTGCTTATATTTATTATTGAAGTGATACTACATAAAAAGTGCAGATGTAGTGTTAACACATGCACTTATAACAGGGAAATGATTATTTTTGAAAAATATCATAATTTGCATAAATTATTTCAGTCCTTTACATATTTAATGGATGTTTGGCGTGCCAAACTTGATTGTTACTTTTTGTCTTGCTTCAGGACAATTCACAAGAATACCAGTATTCTTGATAAGCAGCGTGTTCCTGCAAAGTGACCTGATGAGTGCAAGGGGCAAAGTTTCAACAAAAACGGTGTTGAAAAATTTGGAAAATAGGGCTGCAACTATGTTCTCAAACCCTTCTGCTTTATAGTACGAAAGTCAACACAATTGCTGCTACATTCATTTGTACAATTGGTACCGACACCTTAAAAGGCGGGGGAACCTTCAGTGGGGTCTCTAGATTGCTGGGCAGACTGTGGGGTGGGGGGGGTAAGTAATATGAGGAAGGGTTTGAGTGGCAATAGCTATGAACCCCAGACGAGAATGTGTGTGTGTTGCACGCCTAAGTCGATTTATTAATGGGAGCCTCGCACTGGGTTCAGTGGATGTTGGTGAGCGTTTCTCTGGGCACGATGCCAGGTTCAGGATCAGTGTGTGCGCGCTTGTTGCTCTTCCTGCTGCTTGTTCTCTTTGCTAATGAATGACTAACTCTGGCCAAAAGGGAAATGACATCAGCGGGCGTGAAGTAAGGCAGCATCTGGAAACTACAACCTGCCCCTCGCTTCGCCCTGTTATTGAGTACATAAACTATTTGCATACACTACAACTCAATCCGTAGGAGTAAACTTCCAGTTCACAACAGGGGTTTCCGGGCAATATTAACTGGAAGCAAATCATTAACAGCTACACTTGGGCTCTTGAAATATCAGAATTAGAAAATCAGAACAATTTTAGCCGCAATTCGTGTGTGTATATATATATAGAATGATATTGTCACATATTGCAGACCTGTTATATTTGCAGATGGATACATGTGTCCATTTCTGCTTTATAGAAATAAGACGGTTCTGCAAGGTTCTGAACCTGCTGAAGGTCACACAGCGACTTCCCAGAGTTTATTTAGCTGAACAAACGTAATTATCACCCAACAGGTTCGCACAGAGAAAACGACTCGTTGCTCGCCTTGAGTAACAAGAACGCGCAGGGACATACAGACTCGCAGAGAAATGGTAACACTGGCCTTACTTAATTCCACCCTTCTTCGTGAGCTAATAGTTTTCAGCTGCTTAGCATACAGAGGGAAAGGGGGGGTGGGAGGAGAATTGTTGAGAAGTGTCACGGGATCTGTGATGTTATTTGATTCTGCTTTCTAGATCAGTAAATTGCGTCAAGTAATGAATTTCAAAAGGCAAATAATAAAAGGGGAAGGAGACAGCTGCATGTAAGTCAGAGGGGGGAGGTAGGGGCAGAGCTCTAGAAAAAAAATCACTAAAAATGTTTAATTTCGGTTTCAAAACTAATGAATAATTATCCACCTGAGTGGCGACACAGTACACATTGACTGTAACCTGATCAAAGCATTAAAAGCGTGGTTACAAAGTATTATCCTAAATACCAACCACCTCCTCCCCAAAAAAATCAAAAAGAGGCGATATATGAGGTTTTAACTGCTTCTAAACCTGTTGCAGATATGAAAAGGTAATTTGACACGCCAGCCTTTCAGAATGCATAATTAGCTCCAGCGTTGTTATGGAGGTGCAAGAATACTTGTATCCACTCTTAGTGACGATGCAAAGATCGGCTCCTCGCTCGCTGCGATTAGGAGATTGTTGCAAAATGCAGTTCATTGTAAAAATAAACCAAGATTATATTTACACGTCGCGTTAAACCAGCGCTTCCAATGCCTAACTATCCATCATCGATTTTCTCACACATCACCACCAAAATTATTGTATAGACCAATCCGTCACCCCCACTGTTCTGTTCATGTATTTATATGGTAACTGAACCAGATTTCGATTTTTTTTGTAAAAATAATGAAAAGTTATTTAAAGATTTGCGTCATTGCATGGAAAATTGAGAGGCTGGTTTTCTTGGCAAGCTAACATTTCTCTCTCTCCTTTCTGAATCTGCAGTTTGGATGTTTACATGGAAAGAATTGGTTTTCATTACACACTGTAAAAGGCCACATAACATACTGACAATCCACAAAAAAAAATCCATCTGCCGTGCTGCATAACGTGCCTTGTGCAAAGACATGCAGACAGGACGCTTGCTACGCTTCAATGGATTAATTCTACCTGTCCCTTTTCACCCAGTTCCTCGCCTTCATACAATAGCTTTGATCTCAGCCCCCTTTCGTAATTTCCGCCCTTTAGTACACGCTAGATATTTTTAATCACATTATGCCACCGCCCCCAAACCCACAGCCTAAACTATAAGGGAAGAGGGACTTGGGGGGGGTGTAAATGCCAATATATTCCTCCCCCACCCTTGCTTTACAGTATGCAAACATTTCTATAAATATTTACTTTGAAGCTCATGTCTAGCAAATGATGATTTATCAAAGACAAAAAGTGCACAGCTCATATTTCACAGAACAAGCAAGACCGAGAAGGAGGAAAAAAATTAAGTCAATTAAAAGTGAATCCAAGACGAAGGGAGTTCATCACCTCTCCGTGGCCGATCGATCTGCCCTTGGGTGTATCTTCTGGGAGAAAGTAGAGTTTGGAGCTCGACAGAAGTTGCTTGTTGTTTCTCTCTTCCCACAACAGTTGGAGTTCTGCTATGCAAATCGGAGCTCCTGGCTTACATCTTACAAAGAAAAAGTCTCCGAGGGAAAGGATTCGTGGTCTGCCTTCAAGACTGAATTTGAAAGCTTTGTAGAAAATGTAGGCTCCGTGTAAACCGCACGGAGATCCAACCCACTGCGGGGAGAGAAATATAAAAAGGGAGAAAAAAATATAAACACACAATTAATAAATATTGAAAAAAAAACTTTTGCATAGAATTTAAAATATTGAGACATTTCTTTAAACAGCCACAATATGTTTGGAACAATTTCTGAAGTTTCAGGATAGCTTTTCAAATTATTTTTCTCTCCTGAATTTTCTTTTTCGTTTTTTTTAAAATAAAGTTTACACCTTATTGGCAAGTGATTAGGAGAGGAGGCGATGATGTGGTTTGGAGAGCGGTGGGACAGAAACAGCAGAAAGTAGTTTTAATACCTTGACTGAGTCCGGCTCCATATCGCCTGCTCAATTGATTGAGATGTACATTCTGCTCCCAAACTTGGCTTGAATGAATGTGCCAGGTCCTGGCAGCTGCGAGGAGCTTTCAGGGGGAAGGTGCAGTGAGATGCTGCAAGGTCCAAATCATCTCTCTCCGCCCCTCCAGCTCCAAGATACCCGCTATCTGCAGCTTATTTTTACAACTCTGCACCCCCTTCCTCCCTCTCCCCATAGCTCTTTCTGCAAAACTGCACCAGAAGAAAAAACAAATAATGAAAAACACCACTCTTTTATTTGTCCTCCACTTTTTTTTTGCAAAGTGAGTTCTGGCTCGCCACTCGAAAGGGGATGCAATAATGCAGTCAGCAGGTTTGAGGATGGTGGGGGGGTAGAATGGTGGGAAAGAGAACCGGTGTTTATGACCAGTTCACCATGGGCTCTACCATCCTGCCAGGACCTGCAGCCTGACGTCAGCGCGCGCCCGCGCCGCGGCTCCGGGCCCGCGGGGGGGCGCGCGTAATCATGAACGCGCGCTGCTACTCTTACCCCTCCGAGAACGACGTTAAAAGAATCGTTTTGAGTAGAAAAGGCGTGTATTGGAGGTCCCGGGTGTGGGATCTCACCGTGCTTTTTTTTGCTCTGTTGCATTTCCTCGGTTGCTGGTTTTGGGGCCCGGGGGGGGGATACATTGTGGTATGAATGCATTTGCTCAGCTAATGTGTGTTGTAGGTGCATTGCTGCTGTCTCCTCTGGGGGCGAGGGGCATTTAATTCTGTTGCAGGGCTGCCAACCCCAGCCTGGTGTGGGTACACACATTGCATCACTCTGGATGGCTAAACTAAATGTTAGTATGCCGTCTGGGTTACTGTTAAACAGCATACTCCATCCCCCACGCCTTGTTTTTAATATTCACAATACTAACAGCGTTGGTCTGACTCATTGCAGCACTTGATTAATAATTAATTCATTGAATTCTTTTTAAATATAGAACAGAGAGCAGGAACAGGCGAGCAAAGCTATGGTCCTTTAAATGTTAGCTGTATGTCCGCTGCTGTACAAATAACTGCACATAAATATGTGTCCTCTGCATAAATAACTCGTTCATGTCTATTTCTGTGTTCCGAAAGCAGTGATAATAATATAGACACACAGCCTGAACGGAAAAACATGAGTGTATCTTGCATTCCCCCTCCCTTTAATTTGATGTTTCTTTTTGCGTATAGATATAGAAAAATCGTACAGCTACTTGAATGCGCCAGCATTTATCAAAAATGTAATGACCTTCAAATTTGTGCGTGTGCTTTTGGTGGGAGGGGAATTTTGCACTGCTTTAGATTTGTATGAAACCCATTTCACGTTTTTTTACAGTAAATAATCACTACTGGTGCAGTGATCCATCCTGGGGTGGATATAGACAGGAAGGGGGCGGTAATGGGAAGTTTATTTAAATTTTTCACAAGTGTCTGATTTCAAACATCACACAAAACGTGTATAAAAACATACGCCAAGAACGTGTAATTCCCTCCTCTCACCCAGATCAGTCAAAATGCAAATTCGCGTTGTGAATACAAGTGAGACTGGAGGAACTGAAATTTAACAAAAAAAACAAAATGGCTTGTGCTTTCCAAATGTATGCTCTTTCGGGTTTGTTAATTACACGAGTTTAGTTAGACCGAAAGTAAAGCAGTTTGCCAATTTACTGTTCGTACTGTCCTGCTACCAGGCATGGAGTGGGAGGGGGGGTCCAGACGTGTTTGGAACTATGGCATTTCAATATTTGAAACGTCTCAAAACGAAAGGTACACAGCCTATCGCACATCTAGCGTAAAGACAAAATTAGCCCATTACTGGATCTTGGCAGCCTTTTGGAAACTCATTAAATAACAAGATGTTTGGCTGCTGACTATTTCTAGCCGAGGTGGGGGCACTGTTTGATCATTGGCATCAAATGTTGCAATCGGGTAGTTAGCGGCTCCAGGATTTAACTGCAATTGAATTTCTTTTACTGCTGTTGAAACTTCAAAAGATAGGCAATGTGCAAACAATTAGCGTCCCCGTGACCACTGGTGTGTATTGCAGAATTAATAATGATTTAAACTTGTCCAGTGGGTGGAGCATCCATCCCTCTAAAGCTATTTTTATGAAACTATTCTTGTCGCCCAACACTTTAGTTGTGCTTTTCACTTTTTGATAAATATGCGCGAATTTTGGCATATATTAAAATTTTTTGCACATCTGCATTTCCAATTCAGTGTTGCAACTAATTTTAGTCCTGCCTTGTCAACATTTATCACTGAATCTGCTTATGCAAACAATTAGAATGATAAGGGAGGAGTTGCAGACTCTGCCCATAGGGGGAGGTGTGGAGCCATTTTTTTAAAATTCTCAAATCTTTGCAACCTGTGTACCTAAAATCTTATTTAGAACCATAAAGAAATAGGAACAGGAGTAGGCCGTTTGGCCCCTTGAGTCCACTCCACCATTCAATAGGATGATGGCTGAACAGACAATCCTCACATCTAATTTCTTGCCCTTTCCCCATAACCCTTGATTTCCCTGACTGATCAAGAATCTATCTATCTATGAGGTTGTTGACTTGCTTGCCGAGCTGGCTTGTTTTTGTTCAGACGTTTCGTTACCATGCTAGGTGACATCATCAGTGGAGCCTCCGACAAAGAAATATTATTCTACTCCGTTTGGAATTTATACTATCCGCTCCTAAACAAGCCAGCTCAGCGAGCAAGTCAACAATCTTATCCACAACCCGAGCTACAGATCTTTGTCAATTCTTTATTCTATCTAACTATCTCTGCCTCAAATTGCTGCCCCCTTATTCTGAGACTATGCCCTCTGGTCCTAGATTTTCCCATGAGGGGAAACATCCTCTCAGCATTTACCCTGTCAAACCTCTTAAAAATCCTGTATGCTTCAATGAGATTTCCTTATTCTTCTAAACTCCAGAGTCCCACCCTCTTTAACGTTTGCTCACAAGACAATCCTTCCATAGCATGGATCATTTTGGATCATGGATCATCATGGATCACAGAACTTTCTCTGAATTGACTACAATGAAATAATATCTTTCCTTTAAATAAGGAATCAAAACTGCTCAACATACTCCAGATGTGGTCTCACCAGCCCCTTGTCCAGTTGCAGTAAGACTTCCCTGCTCTTATACTCCAACCCCCTTGAAATAAGGGCCAGCATTCGCTTAGCCTTCTTGATTACTTGCCGCGCCTGTGTGCTAGCTTTCTGTGCTTTGTGCACAAGTAACCCCCCCATGTCCCTTTGTTTTAGCAAAGTGCAGCTTTTCTCCATTGTTGCCCTTCTCTATTGTTCTCTGTTCCAAAATGAACAACTTCACATTTTTCCAAATTACCTTCCATTTGCCAACTTTTTGGCCATTTGTCCAACCTATCAATTTCTCTGTGAAGCAATGAGCGAGCGTGTGCAGGAACCCCATGTTGCAGTGCGCCAACTTTACCCAGCAACTGAGTGGTAACAGCAGCTACATGTCACAAAGATGGTGCTGTCGATTGCACTGTGATTACAGAGAAGCTTCCTTCCTCTGAGCAGCCATGGCTTCAGAAAGAATCGATGCAAGGGCACAGGGATCGCAAGAAGTGGATGAGGCAGTATGGGGGAATTGGTCGTCTCTTTTAAAAACTACTTTGAAATAAAATGAGGCTGTTTATGAAGCTGCTTATATCACAGCAATGACCTGGTGGTATTACCGCAGGACTGTTGATCCAGACACTGAGGTAATGTTCTGGGGATCTGGGTTTGAATCCTGTCGCAGCAGAGGTGGAATTTGAATTCAATTAAAAATCTGAATTTAAGAATCTAATCACGGAATCCCTCCAAGTGGAAGCAGGCCATTCAGTGACATTGAGTCCACACCGATCTTCCAAAATGCATCCAAGCCAGACCCATCCCTCCATTTCCCATGACCAATCCACCTAACCTGCACATTGTTGGACTGTGGGATGAAACCTATGCAGACACAGGGAGAATGTGCAAACTCCACATTCACCGGAGGGTGGAATTGAACATGAGTGCCTAGAGCTGTGAGGTAGTAGTGCTAACCACTGAGCCACTGTGTTGCCCATCTAATGACCACCCTTAAACCATTGTTGATTAGTGGAAAATTCCATCTGGTTCACTGATATCCTTTAGGGAAGGAAACTGCCATCCTAACCTGGTCTGGCCTATTATGTGACTCCAGATCCATAGCAATGTGGTTGACTTTTAACGCCGTTTGGGCAATTAGGGATGGGCAATAAATGCTGCCTCGCCAGCGATGCCCTCATCCTGTAAATGAATTTTAAAACTGAATAACTCCATGAATGTGCCAGTGGAATAATTACTTCACTATCTCCAAGATCCTTTTCAGACTGCTGAAAAAGCCTACTGAGATTTAAACTGACACTCACTTAAAAATGTTTGCATTAATTATAAATTTTAATTAACATTTATCATCCCGTTGCTTTAAATTGTAATTTGTGCTCATTTTAAATTGTAATTTGTGCTCATTCTCAATTTTATTCTTCTCTCAGATCTATGGTCTGTTGCATTTCAATCCATTTTCCTCCCAGGTCTATGGTTTTTGTCATGCTTTAATCTCCATTTGAGATTACACCTTGGGGTCTGTTGTAATCACTAATATGGTAATCACCTGAGATATGAGGGGGAATTGTTGGCTTAAGATGTTGCCCATTTTGAAATTTGTTTTCCACATTATTTCAGAGAGATGTTACGAGTCAACCACATTGCAGTGAGTCTGGAGTCACATGTAAGACAGACCATGTAAGTACAGCAGATTTCCTTCCCTAGAGGATATGAGTGAACCAGACAGTTGATAGTTTTATAGTCATGAAACAGATTTTCTTTTGAAAACTGCATAGAAAATCCACAGCTGCCATAGTGATATTTGTACCCAAGTGCTCTGAATTACACCTAGTCTCTGAGGCTAACTGTACAGTACTCTATTCTTTTGCCCTTCCTCCACCATCACAGCCCTGTGCCCAGCTCATTCTCCTTGTATACTGCCTTCCTTATGGTTTTCCAGAGCCCAACTTAATTTACTTGTGGCCAAGGCTCCTCCATGCTCTATTTTGTATTGCACCCCAACTCTAATGTTAGCATTCCCGTGGGCCTGATTTGTTACTCCAACTAGCACTGTTGCTTTATCAATTAATTTGATCATTAGGTGGCACCGCTCTACCTTGCACATTTTAATTATAAAACCAGTCAAACCGAGCCAATTGTCACCAGACATAGAGTTAAATGCGCGATCTGGTGATGCTGCACATTGGGAGTCAGTGATCTCCTGTCGTCTTTCAATGAAGCAGTCAGTGGGTGTGGAAGAGGGAGAATAAATCAGGAAATGCTACTGTAATCCAGTCCCCATTTTAAAGTCAGATGTTCAGCCCTTATTTTTATATTTCATTGTAAATGGGGTAGAGACGACACACATCTCCTTTTCAAAGGAAATCTGGAGAATGATGCAGTGGTTTTTGTCAAGGTTTATCCCGAGCAGCTCTGTGACGTGGGACTCTGCGCTCTGTGGTCTGTTCCCCGAGACGCACACCCAGACAAACATAGACTGTGCCTGGAGGACCATCAACTCAGTGAAAGATGTTCTTTGGTCTCCCTGAAACTTGTTGGTCTTCCATTACATGCTGAGGAATGCACTGGAGCCTGGGGCAGCTGCTGCCGAGATTCAATGGGGGAAGACCACTGTCTAATGTCTTTCTGCCTATGTTAAATGGGGGTCCATTCAGTCATTGAAATCCCCAGTGCCTCAAATATATGTAAATATAATCTTGTATAAGTAAGAAATGCCTTTGGTTTGTTTGTTGGATAGAGTCAAATTCCAATGTTGTTTGTTTCTTCATATGCTACTATACAAAATCGAACTGCTTCAATGACTACGTGGATAAAGATATGTTTATGAATAAAGTATATATTTGAAATAAAAAATACCCCCACAACCACATTGAATGGCAGTGTTTTGAAGAATGGTAGGGAGTTCCCACTGATGTCCAGAGGGCAGAGTAAACAGGGGCCAAATAGTCCTCCACTCACTCACCCACACCATTCCCCCTATCAATCCCCAGCTCCATTTCAGCGTGTCTCAATATCTGAGGTGAGCAATGCACTTTAAACTGTTAAAACAGCTCTCAGTCCAGTGCTTGGAGAGTTGTTGAGGGAAACCCATGGTGCTGAGGAAACCCATGTTGATACGACCCTGTGATCAGTTCTGAAAGCCTCCTTCGATGGCCCTTTTCCTAACCTGCAATTTCCACAACCAGGAAGGACAAGGACAGTAAAGGCACAAAAATAGCATCACCCTCAAGTTCCCCTTCAAGTCACATGCTGTACATTCTATGATTCTACACCATCTTGATTTGGACATCAATCACAGTCCAATTATTATCACTAGGTCAAAATCCTGGAGCCCATGAGCTAATAGCACTGACGAAGCCTATACTGCATGGACTTCAGTACTCAAGAAGAAAGCTCACTACTGCTTTCTCAACAGAGGAAGAATGCGCAGCTGTCATGACGTTGAGATATCCCAAAACACTATACAGCCAGAAAGTGCTTTTGATGTGTAATGTAGGAAATGTGACAGCAAACTTCTGCAAACAGAAATGGAATCCCAACCAAATTGGTTTTCTTAATTGAGGGGTAAGGACTGGTCAAGATGCCATGGTGAACCTCTCAGCCCTTGTCCTTGTCAGTATTTGCCCTCCAACAATAACATTATAATAGATTATTTCAGTCGTTAGTTGGAACTTGCTATGTGCAAATTGACTGCTGGATTTCTTACATTGCAACAGTGACTGCATTTCAGGTGTACTTCATTGGCTGTGAGGCACTTTGGAATACCCTGTGGTTGTGAATGGTGCTATATAAATGCAAGTTTTCTTTCCTGTATTACTCAGTCAGCAGCCCCAGTAATGTAATAGCATCCTCTGAGTCAGCTCAAACATTGCTCTAGGAAATTCGTTGAAATGCAAAGTTCACTTCCTTGTAATCAGCTGCTGGGAAACTGAACTGAAAAAAAAGGAAGAACTAGTAAGACAACATTGTGATATGCAGATCTGAAGGTACAACATTACATAACGGCCTTTAGCTTCATCTCCCCTGTCATTAACATTTTAATTGCCTTTATCCAATATTACATTATCTTTACTCTCTCCCCAGTTTATCAACAGGTTTACATGTCATTTGGAAAAATGGGTGGGGATGGTAATAATGTATTACCATGAATAAGGGCAAAAATTGGTGTTGGTTTAGCACTGCTAAAATTCACTAATCATTCTTTATGACCAGGATAAAATACTGTAGCTCCCAATTTTGTTAAACAGGCAAATTCTGCTCTTGCTCTGTTAAAGTATTCCACAACCGCTAAACATTAACAGCAATGTCCACTCACAATGAAAAGCTCCTTATGCTACATTTTCACAGTCATTCTAAACATTGGAAAATGTTTGTTAAGTCTCTGCTGGAATAGTGTGGCCTATTCTTTAGAACGCTGACAAGGCCTTTGATAAGAGGTTTTTTTTAAGACTGTTACCAGGGATGATGGACTTCAGAAAGGTGGGGAAACCGGAGAAGCTTTGGATTTTAGGCAGAGAATGTAAAGGTGAAATATAACAGCAGTGTTCAAAGTTCTGAAGTATTTGAACAAGAGTAAATGAGGTGGAAGCATTCCCACTAGCAGAAGGGTCGATAAGCAGAGGACACAGACTGAAGATAATTAGCAAAAAAAGCAAATGAGGAAACAACTGAGTGATGCAGTGAGGAATAATGATCTGAAAGCTCTTTGTAAGAGGTGATGGAAGTAAATTCCAAAATAACATCCTAGAGATAACTGGATGAATACAAAGTGGGGTAAAATTGAAACACTATCGGGAGAAAACGGGTAGGTGGAATTTAATGACTAGTTTTTACAAAGAGCCAGCTCAGGAAAAGATGAGCTAAATGTCCTTCTGTGCTGTATCATTCATAATTTTTGTTCTTCTTGCTGTTTGCTGCAGTGACAAATAATGTTGCATGTTCTGTATTGGTTTAAATGCAATAACTCAGTAACCAAATAACCTCCACACCAAAGATACTAACTAAATATAAATTAATATTCTGTCCTGTGCTGTCAATGTTAGAAGTCAGGGCAAAATCTAATACCGAATGGCGCAGGATTCAGAAGCTTGACAAGTATTGGACAAATGTGTTTCAGCCCTCATTTGAACAGTTTAACATCCTACCCTTATCTTGATGCTTCTCCATTCTCAATTCTTGTGTCTATCTTAATGATTTAAAAGACCATATAAACTAATATATTGTATTGTCTGCGGTGGCACTGTAGAAATTTATAATCAGAAAAATTAACAGGAAGTGTGCACCAACATCAAATTTTTCAATGGTCACTTACTGATGATTGGCAGAAAATTTCAAGGGCTGGAGAGCAGGGTTTCTGTGACTGGGGCTCAGCAGAGGTGAGGCCTTCGGCTTTTTTAAGGGGCACTTGGGAGTTAGCAATACTCCAGGCTTTCCATGGAGACTCCATAATTTATTGATCACGCTCTAGGGCACTGTTATGGTGAGAAAACATTAAATCATAAGATGTAGGAATAGATGTAGGCCATTCAGCCCATCAATCCTGCTCCGCCATTCATTGAGACGATGTGATATCTCCCAACTTCAGATTACTGTTCTATTCCCCACACTCCTTGATTCTGTTCCAGTTTAAAAACTTGCCTATCTCAGCCTAGTATAGGAGGATTAAAATAAATGAACAATTTCATTTTCTTTGATGAAGTTGATCAAAAACAAGCTGTTGGACCGACAGTAAAGAGACATCCAGTCAGATAATGAGGAGGTTTTTACCTTTCTGATTGACAGTGCCCTACAAGAATGGATGTGTCAGGTGACCAATAGCAGGAGCAGGGGGTTCAGGGTGGTTGGTGATGAGGGGTCGAATCTCCATTATTATGTCCAATCAGAGTTGAAAACCAAGGGCTGACCCACTTGGCTGCTGGTTGTACTAAATTCCTGACACTTTGTGCACAGGTTACCAAGTTAAAATTTTAGCCAGATCCTGATGGCATCACGAGGACATGACATACATAGACTTTAAGAAGGACCTCTGCTGCATTTGGGGGAATATTTTTGCTGCCTGCTCAGGAACACAGGTTAAAATATAATCCTATCAGCTCCTTAAAATAAAATGTCCAATACTGTCCAGATGACTGCAGCTCAACAACACTCAAGAAGCTCAACATCATCCGGGACAAAGTAGCCCACTTGATTGGGACCACATCCATAAATATTCAACCCCTCCACCTCTGACGCTCAGTAGCAGAAGTGAATATCATCTACAAGATGCACACAGAAATTCACCAAGGCTCCTTAGACAATACCTTCCAAGCCCACAACCAAATCCATCTAGGTCAAGGACAGCAGACACATGGGCACAGCATCACCTGCACATACCCTTCCAAGACGCTCAACATCCTGAGTTGGAAATATATCGCCATTCCTTCAGTGTGGCTGGGTTAAAATCCTGGAATTCCCTCCCTAAGAGCACTGCGGGTGTCTCTATAGTTCCAGGACTGCAGCAATTCAAGAAAGCAGCTTATCACTTTGTCAACAGCGGTGAGAGATGGACAATAAATGCTGGCCCAGTCAATAACACCCACATTCCAATTAAACAAAAACTTAACTGGAATAAAAGTGATCAGAGCCAGAATTCACCCTTTAATAATTGGGTTAGAAAAATGATAATTCCATTCTAAAGTACTCTGTAACTTGGGCAGTTTTAACTTTGTCCCTTCCTAGTCTGAAACAATAGGATTAACATCGCTACCTCTTCTTCTATGAGTCAGTCTGAATTGGGAGCTTGTTTTGAGGTTTCCAAACCCAAGTCAACAAATTCTTTGCCACAATATTCTGTACTGCCCCATGAATATCGAAGCACTCACAAAGCATATATTGTACATGTGAAAATAATCTGCAGGGGTGTATTCATTCTGCAAGTATTAAACCAAGAAGAAAAAAAATTCTATGCGTCTTCCACAATAACAAGAAGGTAATAATAGTCAACCAATGAGCTGTTTGTCCATAAGTAATTTTCATATAATTACTGAAGATAAGTATCTGCAGCCATGCTGGAAATAATTCAGGGTTCTTTTTCTCTTTGGAACAATCATTTCAGTACAATAAAACTAAATTGAAAATGTGAAAGTAAATGGACAGTGCTGTGTAATCCCCTCTGGGTACTTTCCATTTGTCCAAACTACAGTTTGTATTACACTTAAAAGAAAAGGAAGTAACATTTAGAAAATTAGATTGTTCCTCTGACCTGAATTCAACAATTTTTAATACAAATATTGCGAAGGCATAGGATACAGTGAAATTCAATAACTTGTGTAACAGGAGTAGATGCTGTCTCACATTTAGAACACAGACTCCAAGTGCTAAACCAGCTGGTAATCTAATTGACTAAACAGAAAAGGAAGCTTTGCCTTTAGATAGCACACATCCTCAGCACAGGCAGAAGCACTTTACAATCAATGAAGTACTCTTTTGAGTGTATTCACTGTAGCGATACAGCAAACTGAGCTGCCAATTTGTACACAGTAAGCTCACGCAGACAACAGTGAGGTAATGACCAGATTGTCTGTTTTAAATTATAACAATGATGTACATTTCTATAATCACCCTCTAGTGAAGAAAAATATCTCAAAGTGCTTAACTTTGGGAGGAGTATTGTTAGTAACTGCCAGTTAATCTGTGGACTCTAACATGAAAATTGTTTGAATTTAGAAGGGGAAAGATCTTGTTTGACCAAGCTACACACTGCTTTTGAAGACATCACAAATAAAGAATTTTCAATTATTAGAATTTTCAAAAAGCTTTTGACACTTTCCATTTAGAGGACTACGAATATAATTAAAATCTTTAGGAATCCAGGGTGGATCTGTCATTGTATAACAAGTTGCATAAAATATAATGAAAAGTGAACACTAGTGTAAGATATAGGCCTAGAATTTCCTTGGAACAGGTTCTGCTCCATCTCACTAACATTATTGGAAGTGTTGTGGGAATCTCCATTTATATGTGTGAACCTATTTATGAACATTGGGGCAGCACGGTGGCTCCGTGGCTAGCACTGCTGCCTCACAGCACGAGAGACGCGGGTTCAATTCTGGCCTTGGGCAGCTGTCTGCTTGGAGTTGGCATGTTCTTGCCGTGTGTGTGTGGATTTCCTCTGGGTGCTTTGGTTTCCTCCCACAGTCCACAGATGTGCAGGTTAGGGTGGATTGGCCATCCCAAATTGCCCATAGTGTGCAGGCTAGGATTAGCCATGGGAAATGTGGGCGTGGGTCTGAGTGGGATGCTCTTTGGAAAGTCAATTTGGACTAGATGGGCCACATGGCTTGCTTCCACACTGTAGGGATTCAATGAACAGTATACATTTTGTCCCACTCTATCTTGCCATTGGCAACTATACCTAAAGATGGCTCTAAGCTCTGAAGTCCTCTCCATTAACCTCTCGGTGTTTCCAGCTTTCTCTGGGGCACCATTATGAAACCTACTTTTCTGACAAAATATTGGGTTAATTGTCTGAAGACCTGTTTCTTTAGCTCAATAATCATTTTTATCTGATTATATGCTGTTATGAAGATAAAAGCGAGGAATGCTGATGCTGTAAATCTGAAATAAAAGTAGAGAGTGTTGGCGAAAGTCAGCAGGTCTGGCAGAATCAGTGGAGAGAGAAACAGAGTTACCATTTCAAGTCCAATATGACCCTTCTTCAGAACTAAAGGTGGCTGTTCTTGAGTCTCCATGTTGTTTTTGTGAGAAGTGTGGGATGATACACCATGGTAAAGAAGCTGTTTAAGAACAACAACTATCATTTATATAACACCGGTAACATGAAAAAGTTATCCCAAGCCACTATGCGCAATCTGAAAATGCCTTGCTAAGGAACAGGACATTAGGACAGGTGACAAAATCCTAGCTCCAAGAGGTTTTTCTTTAAGCAGTATCTAAAAGGGGAAGACGAAGAGGTGAAGAGAGGGATTTTCAGAGCTCAAGACCCAAACTGCTGAAGGTCCATCCATCAATCATGGAGTAAGTTAACTGAGGGTTCAGTAAATGACAGGGTTTGAGAAACACAGGGTTCGAAGCTGATGGTACAGCTGGAAGAGATTACAGAGAAAGGAAAGGATGATACTGTGGAGGGATTTAAAATTAGGCTAAGAATTTTAGAATTCATACCTTGGTGCATTGTGACCCAATGTGAGTATTTCAGAATGTAAAGGAGATGAGGTATAAGTTGGACTTGGTGAGAGTTGGGACTTTTTGAACCCAAATTTACAGACGAGGAAAATGGGAATCTGCAAATCAACCAGAAGATTCTGGAAGTAACAAAATCAAGGATTTCAATGCAAGTAATCACTGTTGAAATCATTAAAGATTACAGATGTATCCCACATAGCAATACAAAATATTACCTAATGAGAAAATAGCGTGGATTTCTAACCATATCCTAACGTATAAATTTTCCATTTATGACAGAGTGGTTTGTAATTCACAGAATGAATGTGAGCAATTTCACCCCAAATTATTCATAGAAAATTTCAGCAAGCATTTTCAATTCATTTGATTCCCTCAGTCACTTAGCTTAGTTATTTGAAATACCAGGTCTGCAGAGCATCAAAAGTATTGATACCAGATGTGATTACCAAACTATTTATACAGTCATGTGAAACCACAGACAAAGTTTTGAAAGGAAATTGTCATCATAGAAATAAGCAAATTAGGGAAAAAGAAAGTGGAAAGAAGAGAATTAGGAATTTTATTACATGCATGTGGATTTTGTTTTAAATTTTCAGTAAAGCAATTTGCAAGGACTCTGTAAAGAGGTGAAAACAAAGGAGGTGAATGCATCTATCCTGCAGTGCTGGTGCATAGGTAGAGTGGTCGGGCGTGTGAGTTGAACTAGATATACAAACACAGCACCACCATTCTCTGCCCTGTCAAGCAAGTGTCCTCACTGAGAGAGTAGTTTCCCAGAATTTATCCAACAACCACAGCACAGATGAAAAATAAGGCTTGCCTTTAAGTGACACCCTCGAACAACCTCAAGATGTCACAAAGACCTTTGCAGCTGATTACGTATATTTAAGGTATAGTGTATAGTGCTGTAATGTAGGAAACTGCAGCAGTCAGTTTGTACACAGTCTGAACCCAGAGATAGTAATGTGATAAAGATTAAGCCAATCGGTTTTAAATATTGGGATAAATGTTGTCCAAGACTGGATCAATTCCTTGCAGCTGGTAATATTAGAGCTCACAGGGAGTAGAAACAACATGGGCTTGTTGTACCTTATTGTCACCATCATCTACAACCCGTTTTGTTTTTTTGTCGGAGAAATTCACCAGATTTTCTCTCCCTTCTTTCTAAATTTGACCTGGATCTTTCAAAGCTAATTTTTGCACTTGCAGGAGACTGCATGACCTCTGGTGGAGCTGGGGACATTGAGGTGCACACTGCTCTGATTTCTTGAGACAAGTTTTGAGGCTACTAGAGTGCAGCATCAGCAGCTTAGTGTATATTGAAGGCACTGGTAGCTCCCTCTACTGTTGTACATTGACTACAGTCACTGTACCTTTCTCATTCATGTGGCTCCATTATTTTCATTAATGTGTATCATTTGTATAGAGACAGAATTAAAAAGCAGTCAGAGGAAATATCCATTCTGGATTCTGAAGTACAAAGCAAATGTTAGAATAGGACTGTGCAGCTGATTTTTGTTTAATGAGATATAGTATTTGTATGTCAGACTTTGTCTTTACAAATCCCTCACTTGAAATGGCAGCGTAAAAAGGATCCTTTGAGAATTAACCTGCCCACCATTCATAAGGACCTCTGCAGTCAAAGTCCTGTGCATTCAACTTAAAACGCAGCAGTGTATCTGCAGCAAGCCTTCTCTCATACCTTAGCCATGCCTTTGTCACCTTATATCTGCTCCCACATTCTCTTCCTTGAGTAAACTCCCACTTTGTCCAACCTTGCCATGTGTATCCTGTTCCACTTGTCCCCTGATTGACTGCCACTCGCCCTCCCTCAATATATTTGAAACCAAAACGCCTTATCCCAACTTTAAATCCCTCTACCAGCTTGCATCACACTCCAACCCAAGCCAATGCTTTCCAGCTCTGACCCCCTGTGTATTTTGCTCTCAGAGAAATGTGAGGGAGGAGATGCAGAGAGTTTGGCAGGGATGGGACTATGGGGACATTAAGCGAGGATATTAATTACAGAATCAAGGTGTTGCTTCACTGGCAGCTAATTTAGGTTTAGGAGGTGCTGGGGAATGGGACTTGATGCAATGTTAAACATAGCTAAAGAGTTTGGGGTACCTTATGTCTATGAGGTTAGAATGCAGGAGACCAGACAGGAGACTATTGGAAATATCAAACCTAGAGGAAACAAAACAATGTACAAGTAATGGAAAAACATAGATTCCTTAGAATGTTACCGGAGGCAAGGGAGTACAATTGTCAAGAGAGATTGAGATGTTAGAGCTTTTTTCAAGATCTGGGGAAGCTAATTGATGTCTGCAAGATTAGAAAGGGTATAATAGATGAAAATACAGCCAGATTATTCCCAATGGTTTGCAGCAGTAATTACAGGGCCCAAGTTAATGATAACCACAAAAAGAATTTAAGTGAGGTTAGAAAAAAAAAGTTCTCTACACAGTGTGGTACTGACACAAATCATTGTTGAAGTGAAACCCAAAAATCCTTTAAACAGTGGAAGTAGACGCTTGAAAAACAAAGGAATATTAAAAGTACACAGAAAACAAGCAGGTGAGATCGACTGAAATAGATGGTTCATGAGGAGAGAAATGCTGATGAAGGTTTGGTGAACCCAATCATCAACGCCTGTCTTAGAATATTCAACGTTTCTAGTTTTAGTGGAGATTTTTGCCGAAGTACTTTGGGTAAATTGTCTACAGTTCCTAAAATGTTCTTGATGCCTGATTTTTCTCATATAACCTGCTCCCAGGGACAGATTCCACAGTGCCACTCAACCCCGAGAATGAAAATAAGTAAATGATAGAATCATGGAATTTTGCAGTACAGAAGGAGGTCATTCGACCCATTGTGTCTGTACTGGCTCCCTAAAGAGCTACCCAGCTAGTCCCATTCCCCAGCTGTATTTCTGTAGCCCTCACTTCCAAATACATATCCAGCTCTCTTTTGAAATCTCCTGTGAAATCCACCTCCACCGTTCTCCCAGGCAGCACATTCCAAATACTAACAAGTCTCTGAGTAAAGAAGTTTCTCATCTCACTCCTAGCTTTCTTGCTGACAATCTTGAAATTCTGACCCTCTACTTAGTGGCACATCAACTAGTGGAAACAGAATATCCCTGTCAAAATTGTTCATAATTTTGAACACCTCAGTAAGGTCACTTCTTAATTGCCTCTGCTCCAAGGACAGTAAGACCAATCTCTCTAATCTCAATCTAATCCCTGTATCTAAAATCCCCCGTTCCTGGCATAATTTTAGAAAATCTCACCCTCTCAAGAGCTTTAACATCCTTCCTTAAATAAGGTGCCCAGAATTGACACAATACTTCAATTCTGGTCTGACCAATGATTTGTGGAGGTGTAGTATCACTTCCTTGCTTTTATACTCTATGCCTTTGTTTAAAAACTCAAAGATCCTATAAACCCTCTTATATAACAATCCCTATTCAATAAGAACTCCTGTCCCTTTTTGCTAACTGCTCACTTTTGGCCTATAAGATATCCCAAACAAAACGTACAGATTTATCCAGGTAAAGTTTTCCTGATTTATATTCATGTCTAGATCTTGATGTGCAGGGGGCAATTTCAAAGTCTGTGGAAGACACAGCTTTTGGGAGAATTTTAAACTGTCAGAAGGACAGTGGAGAACATTTTGAAATTAGCAAGTTGGTAGAATGGACAGAGGGGAGACAGATGTAGTTCAATGTGAAAAAGTGTGTGAGGTGATGCACTTCAGCACAAAGTGTAACAAACGCAGAATATACTGGAGAAACTGTGCACTGGAGGGGATAGAAAGGAGATTTACCGGATGTTGCCTGGGTTGGAGAGTTTCAATTATGAAAAAAGATTGGTCAGATTGGGGTTGTTTACCTTAGAGGAGAGGAGATTGCAAGGGCATATGATTGAGATGTATAAAATGATGAGGGGCATAGATAGGGTGGACTTGAAGAGAATTTTCCCTTTGATGGAGGGATCAATGACATAGATTTAAAGTGAAGGGCAGAAGGATGTGAAGAAAATGCTTTTCACCCAGATGCTTGTGGGAATCTGGAACTCACTGCCTGTAAGGGTGGATGAGGCAGAATTCCTCACAACATTTAAGAAATATTTGGATATGCACTTGTGATATCAAAACATAGAAAACCATAAATGTCAAGTGCTGGAGAATGGGATTAGAGTATTTAGGTAATTGTTTTTGACTGGCTTGGTTGCATTGGGCCTAAGGATCTTTCTCTCTGCTGTAGACCTCTATGACTCTAAAATGTTCCCCTTGTCTTGTAAATGGATTGAGAACCAAACCGCACAATCTTAAAGTATTTTGCAAAATAAAAACAAATGCGAGATGAGAAAAGAGTGGTTAGGGCCTAGAAATGTGCTGAAGGCACGTTCATTTGAGGCATTCAGGAGAGCACAGAACGATTATCAGGAACATGTTCAGGATTACAGGGAAAAAGCAGGAAGTTGGGGTTTTTACAATGTTCAGATGGGCTGATTGGCCTCTTTCTGCAGTGCAACGAATCTGTGATTCTATGAATTTCTCAAACTAGTAAAGATGATGCATTTATCCTGATGGAAAAGCAGGGGTCAGGATCAAGGCCACCAGCAGGAATATCATGGCACTTAGCTGCTTTCTCTGATCTTCCAACCATCTTCCCCACCTCTGCTTTCTCCCAATATGATTTACCAAAGTAAATGTCCAAAGATTTAGGGCAGTCTGTTAAAAAACAGACACAGCCAAATATATCCAGGTGGAAAATGGTAAAGACTGTAATAACTGTAAACAATTGATGTTCCTAAGATCAATATGAATGATTCCTAACACTGTGGGAATGCTGTGATTGCCAATTGTTAGGCAACTCAGCCAGTGAGGTGACTCCCTTTGGATTCACAGGATGAGAGCATCACTGGTTAGGCCAGCATTTATTGCCCATGCCTGATTTCCTAGAGGGCAGTTAAGAGTCAACCACATTGCTGTGGGTCTGGAGTCACATGTAAGCCAGACCAGGTAAGGACAGCAGTTTTCCCTAAGTGGCATTAGTGAACCACATGGGGTTTTCCAGCAATTGACTATGGTTTAGTAGATTCTTAATTCCAGATTTTTATTGGATTCAAACTTGACCATCTGCCATGGTGGGATTTGGTCCTAGGTTCCCAGGATATTACCTGGGTCTCTGGATTGACAGTGCACTGATAACACCTCTAGGCCACTCCCTCACAAGTATTGACACGGCTTCAACAGGACAGTGAAGGTCTTCAGCATGAAATCTGAAGAACCTGGATAGGCTCACCCAGCTTGCTGGTTTTTAAAAGTTATTGTGAAGTTGACAGTCACAGAATCCTCACTGAAATATTTAATGTAGGGTTTCTTATCACATTAAATGGATCAGATAGTTCGTCTATCTCAGCCATGCATGTACTTAATAACACAGTTTCAGTAATTCATCATTCCCCAACTGGGGAATAGCATAGTGGCTCAGTGGTTAGCATTGCTGCCTCCACAGCGCCAGGCACCAGGGTTCAATTCCATCCTCAGCTGACTGTGTGGAGTTTGCGCATTCTCCCACGTGTCTGCGTGGGTTTCCACTGGGTGCTAAATTGTCCATCGTGTCCAGAGATGTGCAGGCTAGTTAGATTAGCCATGGGAAATGCAGGTTTATAGGGAGAGGCTGGGGGATGTGGGTTTGGATGGGATGGCCTTTGGAGGGTTGGTATGGGCCAAATGGCCTACTTCCACACTCTAGGGATTCTATGATTCTGTGACTGAGAATCAAACCTGTACCACAATGA
Source organism: Rhincodon typus (assembly GCF_021869965.1). Classification (NCBI taxonomy): domain Eukaryota; kingdom Metazoa; phylum Chordata; class Chondrichthyes; order Orectolobiformes; family Rhincodontidae; genus Rhincodon; species Rhincodon typus. Next base: position 5,911,328 of record NC_063351.1, read on the forward strand.
GAAAGATCACTGCTCTGTCAAACATCTGCCTGAAGAGTTTATTTTTACTGTTCTTGGGATGATCTTGCCCAGTCCTGTCTGTTTTCATGAACAAAGTGAGACTTGGAACAATAGTTGGGTTTTTATTAGAATGGATGAAAGAGGCTGCTGGGAGTGGAATTGTTCTTTCTAGTAGTAAAGTGCCTGGCATAAAACATGTGTCAAAACTATTTATGGACACAAATTCCTTTAATATTTAACAACAGATTGTATGGTGCAGGGCTCTCCTGCATATGAACAAATGAATGTGTATATGCTGGAAATTTGATACTTTTCATAATGTACATCAGCGTGGTGAGAAAATAATATGTCATGCCCTGTCTAGTTCCTTCATCAATATGTAGTCGAGCGCCACATAATTGGTAATTAAACCATCCATGGAAATAATAAACGTCAATTGTCTCTTTATTTAAGAGTAATCTGGAGAATTGAAGGCAAGGTTGGATATAAATGCAGAAATGTTGTTATACATCTGGTAATGACATTTCCCCACGTAATTAGAGTTTGAAATTAGACAGAAGGAGTAGGCAAAGAGGTCACTTTTTGGTCCAATACTCTTCCTTTAAATTTAATAAACAGTCTGGACTCAGGTATAAAGAGCAGCATTATATAGTTTGCAGATGGTCCAAATCTTAGCTAAGTACTAGACTGTAATGTGAATAGTTACAGGCTTCGGAATGACACTGCCAGCAGAGTGAAATGGGGAGTCGCATGGTAGATGGAGTTCAGGTGGAGAAGTTTGAGGTTAGGCATTTTAGGAGACTAATAAGAGAAGATAGCTTATGAGAGATAGTACAATTTTCAAAGATGTAGAAAAGCAGAATGATGTTGGTATTTGTACACACAAGTTCCCAGAAGTGGGCCAATAAGTTGATACTTGTCTTTTCAGTAGAGGCATTGAATTTAAAATAAAAACAGAAATCATCTAGGAGGCAATTATAGCTCTGGTTAGGGCACAGTTGGAGTTTTACGGAGAATCTTGGTCAGTAGACTTCAGGAAAAATGTAAGGGCCCTAGAAAGAGCACAGAGAATGTTACCAAGGATAATAGACTGAAGTTACAAGGAGAGGTTGGCAGGGCTGACTTTTCTTGGAGCAAAGAAGAATCAGTGATGAGAATAAGATGTTTTCACGATGATGTGAAGGAATTATGGAGAGAATGTATTCCCTCTGGCAAGTGGGTCAATAACCAGAGGCGACAGATGTAAGATCATTGTCAAAAGATCTAGAGATAAAGAAGAAATAATTTCAGTCAATGACTTGTCAAGACCTCAAAGTGAACTGAACAGTTAATTTTGTTTCTCTCTTCACAGATGCTGCCAGAGCTGCTGAGTTTCTCCAGCACTTTTTATTTTAGATTTCCAGCATCCACAGTTTTTTGCTTTTGTATGTATTTACTGAATATACATTTGTCATGTGCCATGTGTTTGGTAATTGAAACCTAGGCCATCAATCAGTGAGTGACATGTCCAAGGCAGCCTGAATTTGTAAAGAATGTTTGCTTCCAGCTGTGAAAAGCATTGAGATTTGAACATAAAACAAAGGACTGCGAATGTCTGAAATAAATAAAAACAGTAAGTGCTGGAGAAACAAACCAGGTCTGGCAGCATTCGTGGACAGAGAAACAGAGTTAACGTTTTGAGTTCAATGACCTTTCTTTGGAACTACTGAGGAATGAGATGTGGCTGTGAAAGCAAGTTTTGGCAAATAACTTGTCAAATACTAGGAGGGAAAATGGAAGTTATGATGGTGAACAACAAGAAAAATTTCAATGGAAATCATGTTGGAGAGAGGAGCAGAACTTCTTCAAGGTGAACATATTGGGAGAGGGGAGCGTGCAGTGGGACCTGGGCATCCTTGTGTACCAGTCACTGAAGGTAAACATGCAGGTTCAGCAGGTGGTAAAGAAGGCAAATGGTATGTTGGGCTTCATTGCGAGTGGTTTCGAGTACAGGAGCAGGGATGTGTTGTTGCAGTTATACAGGGCCTTGGGGAGGCCACACGTAGAATATTGTGTGCAGTTTTGGTCCCCTTTTCTGAGGAAGGATGCTCTTGCTCTCAAGGGAGTGCAGCAAAGGTTTACCAGGCTGATTCCGGGGATAGCGTGTCTGACGTATGAGGAGAGATTGAGTGGGTTAGGATTGTTTTCGCTGGAGTTCAGACAAATGAGGAGGGATCTCATAGAGACTTATAAAATTCTACCAGGACTGGACAGGGTGGATGGAGGGAGGATGTTCCCAATGGGATGAGTAGGTTTGGTGGGTTAACTATGGTAAATGTGGGGTTACAGGGATAGGGTCGGATTCTCTTTGGAGGGTCAGCGCAGACTTGACAGGCTGAATGGACTCTATCTGCACTGTAGGGATTCTACTCTATTCTACAACATTCTGAAAAAGGGTCACCAGACTCAAAACATAAACTCTGTTTCTCTCTCCACAGATGCTTCCAGACCTACTGAGCTTCTGCAGCAATTTGTTTTTGCTTGTAGCATTGACAGCTTTTTGGGCACAGAACAAACTCAAAAAAAAATCATCATGAACCAGGGTGGCCAAGACTGTGAATTGATCTGTAATCTCCAGGAATTAGAGAACATCTCCTGGATGTTGTTGTGAGCAAAACAAATTGCATTGTCAATTGATATAAAAGGCTCTGATGTTCTTCATGGAGCAATATCAAGCAAAATTTGACACTGAGCCTTGTAAGGATAAATTAATTCATAGGAACAAACTCCTGGTTGAAGTGTTGGACACTTGAGATTCTTCCTGAAGGATTTAGAGTGAGATAGAGAGATGGGATGTATTAGGTAGGGACTTCTACAGGTGAGGGTTCAGGCAGTCGAACACACAGACACCAATGATTGAGGCAAAGTAAATTAGGCTGCAGACTGAAATGTAGAAATTTTCATTTTCTTTAACCACATTCATTTACCAATTAGAAAGATATTGGAACTGGGGGAAAAAATGGCTGCTTGACTAGGCTGGGGTGATTGCAGGCAGCAGGCTAGAAGATGAAACTTTCAGAGATGACAATTCTATAGCCAGCCAGTGAGAAGATGATCAAAATCGCAGCCACCTCTCAGCTTCTACGATTATGGGAACAGGTTTGAAACTAAATCAAAGCGTGACTGATGCACCAAGTATTATTCTGTCGCCTGAGGGGTAGGAAGAGCTCATATCATCACTGAATTGATTCTCTAATACACTGCTGGCAACAAGAAGTGAATTGTAATTATGTACGGATGAAGGACATTATGTTTTTTAAACTCTGTTGCTCAGAATGTATTTGTGATATTATTACATTCCAATATTGACAGACAATACTTACGTTTTCATTTTTATTGTAGTTTTGACTTTTAATTTTGTCAGCATCATTGAGGAACAATTCACCTGGAGTTCTATAATAAAAAAAAACTTCTCATAAAAAAAAGATGCTTTGCACTAAAAGGGAGATTGTGATTCCTAAAAGTTAGTGATAGAACCTGAAGAGAGTAGAAATCTATTGCACACTGAGCTCTGAAAGGAAAAACCGTTCTTGCATTGATCAGATTATCGGACTGCGTATTTTAAAAGGAAAGTGAGGTAACCACTACAGAAAATGCCACTTAAGGCACTGCCTCAACAGCTCACGTGACCGTCAATGAACAACAGGTAATTGTCTATGTAACACGTAACATTTTAATTGGCAAATGCAGCAAATTCACTGCAGTTTCAGGACAAATATATTCATGGACGTCCAGGAAGGAGCTCATCCAGTACAAGTTATGTTAATTAGCAGCCCCAACTGAGGGAAAGCTGGGCTCATGTACGTGGGGGATGTGAAAGCAAAGGTCAGACTTTACAACCAGTCAATTGTTCACGGCATAAAATGTGAAATTTCATGAATGAACAATTATGCCACAAACAAAACAGACTTTCATTTCAGTGGAGCAATTATTAACACATGCAAACACTAGGAAATTGAGCACAGCATAGTTTATATATCCATATAGCTGAGGTAACTTACTCAAATATAAAGGGGGGAAAGAGTGAAACATGTTGTACTAAAGCGTATAGATATTTGGTAATTCTGTAATAAGCCCAGAACAATATAATTCATTAAAGAAGGCTGAGGAGATGGGTACCTTTCAACAGAAGCCCTATGGCATGGACATAACTTTTGAATTAAATACATTTCAGAATTTAAAAATGTAATTTCAGAACTCTGAATTATAACAGTACTCACATTTCACATGAGAGCTTTCAGCCTTGCGTGAAAAATAAAATGATTCGGCAGGTTCTTATCATTTCATCCGATCTCCAAATGTTAAGATAAAAGCAACAGTCAAGAGCATACACTGAGGTGATTTTCCATCAGTTAACTAGTCAGCAATAACAAGAAAAAGGAGCAGGAGGAGACCCAAGGCCTGTGGAGACTGTTACAGCATTCAATAAATGCATGGCCGATGTTGGGCTTTGTCACAGACAGAGTTTATGTGTTTTCTTAAAACCCGAAAGAATTGCGGATGCTGTAAATCAGGAACAAAAACAAAAGTTGCTGGAACAGCTCAGCAGGTCTGGCAGCATCTGTGAAGAAAAATCAGAGTTAACATTTCGGGTCCGGTGACCCTTCCTCAGAACGGTTCGTTAACTCTGATTTTTCTTCAAAGGTGCTGCCAGACCTGCTGTGCTTTTCCAGCAACTTCTGTTTATGTGTTTTCTTCTTGCCTGTGATCAAATTGTCTTTCTGTTTGAGATATGTGTGTTTCCGTACCCTCACAGTAACTTCCCAATTTAATTATTCCTGCGGCAGACTTTATGAATTTAAAAATAAGAATTATTTATTATCTAAAGATTTTAAGGCAACGGTTCATACACACTATCACAAAGTCAGAAGTCACCAGGTTGTAATCCAACAAGTTAATTTGAAATCACAAACTTTCAGAGCGCAGCCCCTTCGTCAGGTGAAGTGTGACAGAAGAGCACACAGACACAGAATTTATACTGGTGTGAATGTATGATCTTTTGATCTCTCTGCCCTTGATCTCTCTGCCTATAAGCTCTGTGTTTGTGTGCTCTTCTGTCTCACTTCACTTGATGAAGGAGCAGCGCTCCAAAAGCTTGTGATTTCAAATAAACCCGTTGGACTGTAACCTGGTGTCGTGTGACTTCTGACCTTGTCCATCCCAGTCCAACACCGGCACCTCCACATCACGGCACACTATCACAAAAACAAACAGATGAGAAAAGAAGTACAATTACATATTGTAATGATTTCAGTCCGTCTCATAGCAGGCCTGCAGTTTATAGGACAAATTGATGCTTTAGCCAGATACTGGTAAAAGTACAGGATTTGCAGTAAGCTACAAGATTTCTTGTTGTTGAATTGCTAGGAAGTCATCTCTCAGCTAGAATTGAAGGTGGAACAGATTAAGAGGAGAAGCTTTCTTGACTTTTTACTTTACAGAGGTTTTACCTTGACTATGTGGTTGGCTTGCAGCAGGGAACCCATATTACAAGCTCAACTGATTATAAATTTGTGTACCCCAGGCAAAGTACAGCACAGGACACAATGGAGATTAGTTATTCTTCAACTAATCTGCTCAATCCATGGCTCATTTTTCATTGGAAGGGGCATTGAGTATAAGGTTAGACAAGTTATGCTGCAGCTTTATAGAACTTCAGTTAGGGTACACTTGGAATATTGTGTACAGTTCTGGTCACCACACTGCCAGAAGGATGTGGATGCTTTGGAGAGGGTACAGAAAAGGTTTACTAGGATGTTGCCTGGTATGGGGGATTTTAGCTATGAAGAAAGGTTGGATACACTGGGACAACAAGGTGCAGAGCTGGATGAACACAGCAGGCCAAGCAGCATCATAGGAGCAGTAAGGCTGACGTTTCGGGCCTAGACCCTTCATCAGAAAAATGATGAAGGGTCT
>NC_063351.1:5917682-5944601 GCF_021869965.1 Rhincodon typus
GTCTCGGATTCTCCAGCATCTGCAGTTCCTACTATCTTGGATACACTGGGTTTGTTTTCACTGAGATGCAGGAGTTTGAAAGGCAACCTAATAGAAGTTTATAAAATTGTGAATGGCATGGTTAGAGTGGAAAGCATGAGGCTTTTTCCCAGGGTGGAGGGGTCAATTACTAGAGGACACAGGTTCAAGATGCGAGGGGCTAAGTTTAAAAGAGATATGTGAGTCAAGCTTTTCACACAAAAGGGTGGTGAGGGCATGGAATGCATTGCCAGAGGAGGTGGTGGAAGCAGACACAATAGCAGCATTCAAAAAACACCTGGACGAGAACATGAACAGAAAGGGAATAGAGGGATACGGATCCTGTACGTGAAGGCAGTTTTAGTATGGAAGGGCAACATGTGGCAGCGCAGGCTTGGAGGGCTGAAGGGCCTGTTCCTGTGCTGTTTTTTGTTCTTTTTACATATTCATAGGCAGAGACATGTTCTCTGCAGAAAAGAGAAATATATTCGAGTTTATATGTTTTATTTTAATTGTCCAAGCACTTGGAGAACCTGTCGTTTTCCTTGCTTTCTCAATTGCAAAACTATGGCCAACCAATAAGCACCCGTTTATCTGGGAGATATAATTTGTTATAAAGCAGGAAGTGCAGGGGAAACTCAGCGGGACTGACATCTATAGGTCTTTACTTTCATTTTAATATAATTTATTGTGATTTTTTTGAAATTTGTCAGTCTAATTCTTGTCCTGATGACTGCAAAGATGAAAAACGTTGGCAAACATGCTTCTGTTTTCAGCATAGTTGTTAATCTAGAATAAAAATGGTGAAAAATGCTACATTGTCATAAAAACCCTTCTATTTCCTTAATGTCCTTTCAGGGAGGAAATCTGTCTTTATTATTTGACCTGGCCTCCATATGATTCTTGAAATGTGATTGACTCTTAACTGCCCCCCTGAAATGACTTAGTGAGTGACTCAGTTGTATCAAACCACTGCAGAAAAGCCAATTCAGAATCAAACCAGACAGACTACCTTGTAATAGCCTAAGCCCTGGAAATGACAAAGGCATGGCTAACACAAATGACCCACAGCAAAATGGTCCTCATTAACCCCTTGGCTTGTGTGCCAAAACTTGAAGAGCTGTCCCCAAACTAGACACACAACAGCCAGACATGCTCACACACACATCAAATATATCTTACAGGCAATGTGCCAGATATCACCATCGCCATTCCTGAGTCTGTCCAGTCACACTGGTTACAGAGATGGTGACACAGTCAGGACAGAATGGAACTGAGAGATCTCACTACTGACTTGGGACACTGGAACTAAGTCAAACATGGATATGGAAACGTCCAGCTGATTATCACTAGATAACCCTCCCTCAGCTGATAAATCAGTTCTTCTCCATATGAACACCAGTTGCAAGAAGCACCAAGCACAGAATGGAGTAAATATGAAATTAATATGGGAGTAAAAAGACCAAAGGGCATAAGTTTATGGAGAAGAGCAAGTAGTTTAGAGGAGATCTGAGAAGAAAAAAATTCAACCAGGGGGTGGAAGATGTATGGAAGGTGCTACCTGAGAGGGTGGTGGAGGCAGGTACTCTCACAACATTTAAGAAGCATCTGTAGGAGTACTTAAAATGCTAGGCATAGATGGCTATGGACCACGTGCAGGTAAGTGGAATGAGTGCTGATTAGCATTTGTTGATCGGCATAGACATGGTGACCGTGCTGTATGACTCAATGACTCTATTTTTCTCTGCATTCATTTGAGTACGTGACAATAAAGCTAATTCAATTCAACTCAATTCTGTGTGGGTTTACTTCAATGTCCATCATCAAAGGTAGCATAGAAGTCTGTCTCACTGACCAAGCTGAGTCCTGAAGGACATAGTTTCTAAACTGGACCTGCATCAAATGGTGAATGGAACAGCCAATGGGGAAAATCTACTCAGCCTCACCTTCACCAATTCATCTATAGCAAATGCACCTGCCTATGTCAAGATAGATAGGAGTGACTACTGCACATCCCTTTTGGAGACAAAGTCCCATCTTTGCATGAAGGATACCATCCATTGTTCTGAATGGCATTACCATTATGCCAAATGGGGTAGGTTTAGAACAGAACCAGGACACTCAAAGGGGGATTCAAGAGAAATTCACCAAAGATCCTTACATAGCACTTTCCAAATCCACAATCTCTTCCATCTAGAAGGGCAAAGGCAGCAGATGTATGGCAGGTATACCACCTGCAAGTTTCCCTTCAAGCCACACACCATCCTGACTTGGAAATATATCACCGTTTCTTCAGTGTTGCTGGGTCAACATCCTGGAACTCCCTCGCTCACAGCATTGTGGGAGTCCATGCACCATTTCAAGAAGGCAGCTCACTCACCACCACCTTCTCAAGGGAAATTCGGGATGGACAATAAATGCTGGTCCAGCCAACAACACCTGCATCCTGTGAATGATTAAAAAAATACATCTAGGTGTTGTTCACCATTCTTCTTCAAATAGTGCAACAGATATTTTTACATTCATCTGAGAGGGCAGATGGTGGATGGAGCTTTGATTTAATGAGTTACCTAAAAGTTATTTTCTGCAGCAGTATTGCACTCCCTTCACACTGCCCTAGGAGGGTCTCTTGGATTTTGTGCTGCAGTTTCTGGAGAACAGCTTGTATGCACAACATCTTGACTCAGAGGCAAGAATTCTATAACTGAGTCACACTTTGACCTCCCATTTTGCCCCTGCTCCCATTAGCCACCCCACTCTTCAGCTAAAACTCCCCTCTGGTTCTCCACAGGTTGCTTTGTGAAATGGTAGCCTTGGCTGTTCTCAGTAAGTGGGCACCAACCATGGCAACTAGGCCGCTTGACCAATTCTCACCTGTTTCCCGGACGCATTCAACTCAAACTGAAAAGATCCCGTGACCTCACCTCCACCTGTCGGAGCAAAGGGAGTCCACAAGATCATGTTAGAGTTAGTGGCGCAGTTGTGACACTGTCAGCACTGGCTTAGTGGGTGCACACTCATCTCAGAAATACAGCATTGTAGGTTCAAATCTCACTGCAGAGGCTCAAATACATAACGTAAACTGAGACATCAGTACATTGTTGAGGGAATGCTACACTGTTGGGCAAGCAAACCTACTGAAGAGAAGTTAGACTGAGATGTGGCTGCTTTGCAGGTTGTAACTGTGTCCATCAGACTATCTTGGAAAAGAACAGGGACATTCTCTCCACTGTCCTCCTCGTCGATGTTTATCTGTCAATCTGCAAGACAGAGTTAGATGATGTGGTCTTCTCACATTGCTATCTGTGAGACCTCATTAAATTAAAACAGGTTGCTACATTTCTTAAGCTCAATAGAATATCATTTTTACAGTGCATTGCCTTTATGTGGGGAATATAAAAGCAGTCTTTATTACAGGTCACAGATTGCATGCTGTTTTCCATAATAAAACTTCTTTGTTTTTGCCAAAAACCAGGAAAAGGACGAACTCTAAAGTACAAACAGAAACTAAAAACTCCTTTAATTCCTTTTTTTGCCAGTCTCATTACTTTTATTTTCTTTTAAGTCACTAAAACAGGAAGAACATAGGAATATAGAAAACAGGAACAGAAGACCATTCAGACTCTTAAGCCTGCTGTGCCATTCAACATTTCAAAAATACCCATACTTGATTGGCGATAAAGTGTTTTGAGATGTGCTAAAGTATAGAGAGAGGTTGTAGAATTTCTTGATTTCTTTATAGCAGAATGAGTTAAACAGGTGGCATAGATATAGTCAGTGCATCCTCTATCCCTGCTAGTTCCTGACATCCTAACAGCACATTAGCACCCAGGGCTTCTCTATACTATCATTGTGGGCTGCCTAGACACTGAACTGCTATTTCTATCCTGATAGAGTCACAGAGCCGTAGAGTTATACAGCATGGAAACAGACCCTTCAGTCCTTATAAACTCCAGAGTGTAAAGGTTCATCTCCAAGGCACCTCTGTAAATAAGCCCAGGAGCTGAATTATAGGGGAGTTAACAAAATGGTTGGTTTTTATTCACTTTCTAGTAACCAATTTCATCAGTGAATTATTGAGATGAGAAAAAGATCAGTTTGATTGGCTGGGCTATTGGAGGTAGTCATGATAAAGTCTCAATGAATAGGCCAAACCAGATTTGATTGCTGTAATCTGAATGGTACAGTAGAAATTTCACTACAACCAGCTTCCTTCTAGTTTCCTTTTATGAAAGACTCTTGACATTCATAAGGACATAGGAATTTGATTAAATCAATTAGATTTGAATGGTTCTTATCAAATCCCTAGAAAGCTTTCAGGCCAATGTCATCCAGACATGCACAGTTCAGAACTGACTGCTTAATCATGCCCAGCCAGAGGCAAGACAATAGTTATTAGGATGTCATTTTTTTTTATTTAAAGCAGTTCCAATGTATTTTAAATTAGAATTGCTGTCATGATGATCAAACATTTTTTACATGAATGTGACTTTAACACATTGAAACATTTCAGCTAAGTTGACTTCAACAACCAGCAGACAATCTAATCTGCGAGCTGTCTCCCAGTCAATGACATGCTATTCCATTCCACGTCATCATTTTGCAAGGTGTTAGCAGAAGAACAAATATGCTCCTCTTAAGGACTGAGCTTTAAAAAGTATGACAAAATAGGAACATGGACTGAAAACGTAATGCTAAACCTATATAAATTACTGCATAGTTATTGGCCTCAGCTGGAGTACTGTGTGCAATTCTAGGCACCACACTCTTCTGAATGATGTGGAGGTGCCGGTGTTGGACTGGGGTGGACAGGATCAGAAGTCACGTGATACCAGGTTATAGTCCAACATATTTATTTGAAATCACAAGCTTTCAGACTGCTGCTCCATTGTCACCTGATGATAAGTCTGTTGGACTATAACCTGGTGTTGTGACTTCTGACCTTCTGAAGGATGTCAAAGTCCTGGTGAGAGTAGACAGAAGATTTACTATAACAAGATTTAGGATGAAGGACCTCAGTTGCATGGAAAGATAAGAGAAGCTGGGTTTGTTCTTAGAACAGCGACAGTCAAAAGTAGATTCAATAGACGTTCAAAATTATGTAGGGTTCAGAAAAAATAGTGAAATACTTCCTATTGGCCGGGGGTTTGAGAACAAAAATAATGGGCAAAAGAAGCAAAGGGAAGGTGAAATATTTTCAAATTATATGTGATCTGGAATGTGCTGTCTGGGATGGTGATGGAAACAGGTTCCATACTCCCTTCCAAAAAGAAATTGAAAGGGAAGCTGTCCTGACGAAAATGCTGCAGAGTTCAACTAATTAGGTAGCTCTTTGAGACAGCCAGCACAACCTTGATGAGCAGAATGGTCTTCTTCTGTGCTCTACGACTTTGATGTGGATTCATCGCTTGGCTGGCACCCAGGGCTAGTTAAAATCAAATCTCATGAAACTAGAAAGTAAAAGCAAAATATAAATTAATAGGTGCCACTCTTCCAAGAAAATGGGTCAGAAGAATAGATGAGAAAGGGTTTTCCTCCACCTCTCTTTGATTGTGTTTCTCTGCTGGGAGCGTGGGATCAGTGAATGTACTCAATAGAATATCATTTTTACAGTGCATTGCCTTTATGTGGGGAATATAAAAGCAGCCTTTTTTGCAGGTCACAGATTACGTGCTGTTTCCCATAATGAAACTTCTTTGTTTTTGCCAATACTGAGAAAAGAACAAACTACAAAATTCAAATAAAAACTTAAAACTCTTTCCTTTAAATCTGTTTCTTTTCAGTCTTATTACTCTTTTTTCTTTTAAGTCACTAAAACAGGATGAATGTAGGAATATAAGAAATGGGGACAGGAGTACGCCATCCAGCCCCTAAAGCCTGCTGTGCCATTCAGTTTGGATCAAGGTTAATCATGTACCTCTCCGCCATTTTGCCCCATTATCTCGATATTCCTTGATGTCATTCGTTTCTTGCCTTCATACTTTGGTTTCCCTGTAGTCTCTCAGCAGATTCTTATCCTGAGCACTGGCTCTAGTTTAACTCCTCCTGCAATCAGCAATTTAAACATATCGTCATGCATCCCTCACTCACCTTGTATTACCCCCTTGCCACTTTGGTGAAATCCCTTGCAGAGAGCAGAAGTTAATGGGAATCCAACAAAGTCTCTTGATGTGTTCAGTGCCTTCCCTAGTTAACTTTCTCCACCTTGGCTGGTCACAAGCTAGGAATGCTATGAAGCAGTTAGGATATTTGATCTTTTTGGGAATTTTTTGAGGACAGACTTTCAAGTCTATCTATTAGCCTCCTGACAGTATCCTGCGGCAAATGAGAACAGTAGATACTTTGGGAATCTGGAGTCAAGAATAACATGTCCCACTCAGCAGAGATGGTGTTGATTGATCAGTGTCTCTACTTTGCTTGTTGGATTCAAAGAGGATATTGTTGCTGGATGACCTCACTTACCACTGGATTCTGAGGATCTAGCGAAGGCACCGTTGGTGGTATATCTTCAGTGCTATGTCTTGCTTACTCCATAAAGGCTTTTGGAGTACCCTCCTCAAATTTGGCTGCCATCAGAAATTTGTCACCATACCCTGACCACTCCCTTGCAGTGTGATGGAGAATGGATGGCTTTTAGGCTGGGGGAAGGTTTATAGTAGAACTCCCCAGAGGCCAGTGTTGGGACCTTTGCTTTGTTACTATATTAATGATCTAAGTCTCGATGTACAGAGCACTCTCACAAAACTTGGGATCTTTACAACCTATGAAAGAAGGCTGTGCAGAACTTCAAAAGGGCATAGACAATTTGGCAGAGTGGCTGGACAGTTAGCAGATGAAGCTCAATGCAGCAAAATATGAAGTGATATAAATTGGTAGGAAGAACATGACGAGACAATGTAAAATGAAAGATACAACTCTAAAGGGAGTTCAAGAGAAGAGGAACCTGGCTGAATATGTATATAAGTCATTAAAGATGGAAGGACAGATTGAGAGAATGGTAAGTAAAGCATAAAGCATCTGAGGCTCTATTAACTGGGATATAGAGTACAAGAGTAAGGAGGTTATATTGAACTTGCATAAGGCATTAGTTTGACCTCAGTTGTTGTATTGTGTCCAGTTCTGGGGATCACACTTAAGGAAGGGTTGGAGAGGGTGAAAAAAATGTTTATAAGGATGATTCCAGAGAGGAGGAATTTCAGTGATGAAGACAGATAAAAGAAGTTAGGAACGCTTTCCTCAGAAAAGAGAATTCTAAGAAGTGATTTTAAAGAAGCATTCAAAGTCATGAGATAACAAGGTGTAGAGCTGGATGAACACAGCAGGCCAAGCAGTATCAGAAGAGCAGGAAGGCTGAAGTTTTGGGCCTAGACCCTTCTTCAGAAAAGAAGAAGAAGGATCTAGGCCCAAAACGTCAGCCTCTCTGCTCCTCTGATGCTGCTTGGCCTGCTGTGTTCATCCAGCTCTACACCTTGTTATCTCAGATTCTCCAGCATCTGCAGTTCCTACTATCTCTCGTTCAAAGTCGTGAGATGTTTTGATAGTGTAGATAGGGAGAAAACATGCCCATTCCTGAAAGGATCGAGAACCAAGAAAGCCAAGATTTAAAGTAATTACTGAAACAAAAGCAAGAGTGATATAAGAAAAATGCTTTCAGCAAGGATGTTTAAAGTTTGGAATAAATTACCTGAGAGTACAGTGGAGGCAAGTTCAATCAAAGCATTCAAAAGGGAATTAGACAGCTACCTGAAAACAAACAAAAATGCAGGATTGAGGGGAGAAGGCCAAAGAATGGCACTAAGTGAAATGTTTATCTGAAGAGTTGACACACACACAATGGGTTGAATGGCCTCCTGCACAATGAAAGTAATTCTGTCATTCTCAACTGTAATCCTTCCCAATGGCACCACACAGACCCCATCTCAGTGAGGACTGGGGTCAAATAGGTTGAGTTACTGAACTAGCTCCCTTCTCCATCTTCTGTGCTGTAGTACTGAATCTCGCCTTCAGGAAATTACCTATGGGCATGGAGGTAATTAACAGAACAAGCAGGGCACTATTTATCCTAGGCTGCTTTCAATCCATGATCAAAATCATTCCAACTTCAGTCATTGAGCTTCAGAATGTGGGTGACATTGGTCACTGACTCACTTAGAAATTGGGCTCCAGGTCATTAAAGACTTGCATCAACAGTGCAAAGAAAATAGAACATTCACTAAACACTTGGAAAACTAAGGTCCTCTCCCAATCAGCTCCCACAGCAAAATGCCTTCACCACTTGATTAAGATCACTGGTAAGATCCTGGAAATTGTGAACGTTTCTTTGCTTGATATGGGCATTACAGCAACATTTATTACTCATTCCTAAATGCCAAGAGGGCAGTTAAGAGTCAACCACATTGCTGTGGGTCTGGAGTCACATGCAGGCTGTGCAAGGACGGCAGATTCCTTTCCCTAAACAGTATTAGTAAACCAGATGGGTTTTTACAACAATCAACAATGGTTACATGTTGCCATTAGGCTAGCTTTCAATTAAAGATTTTATTGAATTCATGTCTTACCATTTGCCAATGTGAGATTTGCACCCATGATTCAGAACATTAGCTGGCTCTCTGGCATATTAGTCCAGTGATATTACCACACCACCAGAACCCCAACCATTGTACCCATTAACACCACCAGATTCACATTTCAACCTCCAGAAGTAGAGAGCTTATGGAAGATGAACACTGTGTTATGATCGTGCCTCCTATGACCTTGATGTCTGCATCTCCCTGCTCAACTATCCACCTCTCTTCTGCCTGTCGCCCCCTCCCTTTTTTTTGCTGCTGTGAAGACAGACACCAAATATGTAGACAATATCTCAATGACTTCCTTGTTTTTCATTTTTAATGCCACAGACTTATTCTTTAGCATAACAACAGTCACTTCAGTTACTCTTTCTGTTTGATATTTGTAGGAACTCTTACAATGTTTTTATATTACTAGCTAGCCTTCTCTCATACTCTAATTTCTCCTTCTTTATTATTACTGTAACCATTCTTTGACACCTGACCAATATCCTGACCTGCAGCTAGTTTTTGTAGATTACTACAGTGTTACTTTGTACAGCCAAATCTAAACAGGGGAAACAAGGACGTTGCTAGGATTGGAGAGTTTGAGCTATAGGGAGAGGCTGAATAGGCTGGGGATATTTTCCCTGGAGCTTTGGAGGCTGAGGGGTGACCTTATACAAGTTTATAAAATCATGAGGGGCATGGATAGAGCGAATAGCCAAGGTATTTTTCCCAGGGTAGGGGAGTCCAAAACTAGAGAGTGTAGATTTAAGGTGAAAGAGGAAAGATCTAAAAGGGACCTAAAGGACAACGTTTTCATGCAAAGGGTGGTGAATGTATGGAATGAACTGCCAGAGGAAGTGGTGGGAGCTGGTACAATTACAACAATTAAAAGGCATCTGGATGGGTATATAAATAGGAAGGGTTTAGAGATACATCTGCCAAATAGGGCTAGATCAATGTAGCATATCTGGTCAGCATGGATAAGTTGTACCGAAGGGTCTGGTTCCGTGCTGTATATCTCTTCAGCTCTATGACTCTGCAAAAGTCCAAGCATCCTACCTAACCACCATATCAAACACCACCACCATATCAAACACCACCTGCCCCACTGTAGCAGGATATGTAGATCCAGCATTAAACCATCTGGTCACTGCTGAGCCCACATCCAAATGGATGAAAGTCATTCTCAGTCCTGAGGTAAAGCCTAGTTTAAGATAGTTTTGGCGTTGTTATTTGAAAAAATATTTAGTAATGTTAGATACAGTTTGGAGAATGTTCATTCAACAAATTCTTGAGATGAAGGGTTTATCTTATTATATCAGGACTGTATCCATTGGAGTTTAGAAGAATGATCTTCCTGAGATATATAAGATCCTAAGGGGTCTTGATAAGTTCAGAACTGGAGGATGCTTCCTCTTTCAGGGGAGACTGAGAATAAGAATGAGGTCTACCTTTGAAGATGGAGATGAGAAGAATTTTTTTCCTCAGAAGATCCACAGTCTGTGGGACTTTCTTCCCACAAAACAGTGGAGGCTGGGCCATTGAATTTATTGAAAGCTTTATCAAAACAGATTTTTGTCAGATGAGAAAGTCAAAAGTTATGCGGTCAGAAATGAACAGCTGGGAAACCACGAGCAGATCAGCTATGATCTTGATACATCTATACCCCCATTACAATATCTTCCAACCTCTTCCATCAGGCAGCACATACAAAAGGTTAAACACATGTATCAACAGATTCAAGAACAGCTTCATCCCCGCTGTTATTAGACTGCTGAATGGACTTCTCAAATTTCAAATCTAATGTTGATCTTGCTATTTGTACACCTTTTCTGCAGACGTAACATTGAATTCCTTATTCTGTTCAATCACCCTACGCACTTTGTATGGTATGATCTGCCTGTACTGCAAGCAAAGCAAAACTTTTCACTGTACTTGGGTACATGTGACAATAATAAATCAAATCAATCAAACCTACGCCTACATTTCCCTGTAATTCAGTCTCTGGAGTCTGGTAAATTCATACTACACTCCCTCCAGGGCCAACATATAATTTCTCAAGTTTGATACCCAGATATTCCAACATTTCATTCACATTTTTGATATTTTTGGACAATTCATGACATTTTAATGATCTATGTACCTGGAAACTTAAATTTTTTGGTACCTCCGCTGTCACTAGCTTTCCACCATTGAGAAAACATTCTGTTTAATCCTCTTTAGGTCCACATTTGCCATCACCAGTTACACTTACCAATTCAAATGCCCATTGTCTCTACTTCTGTCTCCTGACCTCAGCAATTTCCTAACCAGATCAATAATTCGCGTACAATTCAATGAGCTTCCACTAGTTATGGGCAACACAGTGGCACAGTGGTTAGCACTGTTCCCTCACAGTGCCAGGGACCTGGTTTTGATTCCAGCCTAAGGTGACTCCCTGTGTGGCATTTGTGTGTTCTCCCCATGTCCGAGTGCTCCAGTTTCCTCCCACAGTCAAAAGACGTGCAGGTTAGGTGGATTGACAATATTGGCCTCACCATGTCTTTTGCCTTCCCATTCTAAGGAATTTAACCGTGATATTCAACACACAAAATTACTTCCTTCTTCAAAATCCTCAGCTGTCTGCCACCTGGCTCAGATATTTGCTTAGTTAATCTCTACCCAGCAACTGAGCAACCAGTTCCACCCAGTGATTATAAAAGCTTGCAGCAAAGAATGAGAAGCATTAGCATTGCCTATAGAGACTATTATTTCCCCCAACTGAATCGATCTATTAGCAGTTTGTTTTGTTTACAATTCCTTTTATAGCTTGACTTGTAAAAGTGAAAAATGCAGTTTCAATCTTGTTAAATTAATCTGATTATGATGAAAGACATCAGCAGTTTTGCTATGTAGAGGTACTAATGCCAGATCCAACTATTGAGAAAAGGACAAAGGGCCACCTACGAGGAGAGCTGAACGGCTTGGCAGAGTGCAGTGAGGGAGATGTTTGTGGGAAGAGCACATTATCATCCTTGGAAAGATGACCAAGACATATTCTTGGAGAAAGCACAGATTGGCAGCTGGAATTATCTAACCCACAAACTACTCCGTATCAGTCACCAATAAAACTTCATCGGGAAGCTGGTGCTAAAACCACTCTAAATTGATACAAGCAGAGATGAAAACCTTAAAAAAAATCTTATTCAAAATATTTTAAAATTTGGCTTATTACGTGCACACAGTTCAATCCACAAGAGAGGTCCTGGCAAAATATGGAACATTGTCATTATCCAGGGTTTTGAATTTTTATTGCATAATGAACGATATATTTGTTACCTGGTTCAATCTTGGGCTTACTATTTCAAATTTTGTTTCAGGTTAGGGGTTAGCATAGTTTGCTCCACTGTAATGCCTTGTCACCTTGTGAAGCAGAAAACAGCTGGGTCAGTTTCAAATGGCAGTGTAAAGTTTCTCTAATCACAATGGTATGGAGATAAACTGTGCTTTCTACACAATATCAGAATGCAAGTGCTGCAACTCCCAAATTAATTCCTCGAAGATCTCCAGCCTGCGTCAGGCTTAACTCAGGGCTCTGCATCATACAAATTTCCTCACATATTAAATGGCACTAAACTACTGTTATGCAAAAATTACACAGAACAGTTCCAGCAAATTCCAGAACAAAGTACTGCACCAGAAACAAAAATGTGCAGAAATAAGATTATTTCTGATGTTAGAACTATGAAACTGAGATTGTTGCTGCTTTATGTCTCATCCATTGGGAACCCACTTGATCTGTGTTGTGACTCAGAAACAGTTACAGACTGGGTCAGGACTCTATTCTCGGAGGATAATGGAACTGATGCTGGCCAAGCTGCAGCCCTTAAACATGAGCAGTGGCAGTAACTCAGGTAGTGGATGGGTTTGAGGGTCATTCTTTCTTTCCTGCTCATCTCCTCCCCACCAGTCTATGTCAATGAGGATCTGGGTCTGGGTCTGGAGGGGCTGGTTCAATGTGGGTTTGTGTTGAACAGGCTGGACCCTCACCCAAAGTTTGACAGAATATTTGAATGCTGCCAATTTACTTTCATGATTAATCTTGAGTTCCGTTTCAACTCCAACATCCAGACTACATTACAAATCTCAGCAGGTCTGGCAGCATCTGTGAAGAGAAATCATAGTTAACTTTTCAGGTCAGGTGACTCTTTCTCAGAACAGGGAAGGGTCTGAGGAAGGGTCACCGGACCTGAAACATTTACTCTGGTTTCTCTTCACAGATGCTGCCAGATCTGCTGAGCTTTTTCAGCAACTTCTGTTTATGTTTCTGATTTACAGCATCCACATTTCTTTCAGTTTTTGCATTAGAAATCTGTTTCTAGATGGTGATGTAGACTTTGTCAAGGCTGCACATTTGGCTGGGTTGGCTGCTACTTCTGGATACCTGGACAGCAGTGAAGGGACATGCAGTGATCCACCGTGATATCTTCAGCACATTCAACATAGGTGACTACATCCTCTGCCTCTGAGACTGCTTCTCCAATGGCATCGCAATGGGAGTACCTTTACATCTATCCAAAAAGAATCAAAACATGTCCAGCAATGGTAATCCCCCCTCCCACCCCACAGCATCCTCTTTACAGTCACTCAAAACTTGAACTTAAGCTTTCTCCTACCTATCCACACTTGACAACAGCATCCATTTACAAGGGATAGTTTCCATGACATGCAGATGACCTTTCTAAACTTCTTAAGACCACCTTGAGCTTGACTTTGGGAAGAACAAAACTACCAACTGTTGGTCTTGCCACAATATGAGCTCTTTTGGCATTGATTCCATCCTCTGTGCAGACTAAAATTAAGGGTTGATAAAGGTGCTGTATGAAACCTATAGCTTTCCTGTTCCTTTTTTACATTAAATTGGTACCTGGTAATGCAGCCTCAGGTCAAAATCCTTTGAATTTCAACATTACAGTAAAATTGTTCTTTCCTTTCAAATATTTTTCAAATATCTCTTTTAAAGTGATCGGTGTCAAATTCTGAATGAGATCCTCCAGTAATTCTTTAACAAATATCTGACAAATTTGAAAATGTTCATTTTGCTCCACAGCATTGTTTTGTTGTGTTTCCTCCCCACCACTAATGAATAAAAATAAGTAATTAGACAAAAAGTGTGGAAATATTTATCAAATGTTCACCTGGCAGAGAAAGACTAATGTGGACAGTGATCACTAAATGGCTACAAAAACTGTTAGAACCCATAGTCAGAGAGAACTCCCCCAAGTTATTTTGTGTGGTCACACTTTGATTCATTTCATGATAGGCAAGCTGACTTCTATCGTTCCATTGTTTAACTTTGTTTGGAAAATAGTTAATTCGACAAATTTTACAATATTTTCTTTGCTCAGAAGAACCTATGAATATAAGAAGGAGGCAGTTCAGCTTTTCGAGTCTGATCTGCCATTTGATATGATCATGGCTGATCTCATCTTGGCCTCAACTCCACTTTACTGCCCCCCTCTCCACAACTCTTCAACCCATTACTATTTAAAAATCTGTCTGTCTCCTCCTCAACTGTATTGAGTATTCCAGCATCCACCGCACTCTGGGGTAGTGCTCATAGGAATTGGGCATGTTATCTGCCAGTGCTTACTGCGAGGTCTTAAGTACCCTGAGGGTTTTTAAGTCAATCACACTGGCAGTCGGTCATCTCTATCTATGCCTTTCCTAAAGGACAGAAGTGACTGGTTGGATTCCAGTAGCATTCCAGCAGCCTTTAAGGTTCAATTATGGGTGTCAGCTCAGAAGGTACCAGGTTTGTAGAAAGCATTAGCGTGAAGCACAATAGTTCAAATTCACCATTTTTATCAGTTCAGCACCAGTTGAATTCATGACTGAGGCGCTACCGCAGTGCCATAAAGTAGGTGGGGAGGGGGTGAGGGTGTCAGGCTTGTAGTCCTTGATGTGGTGAGTAGAGTCTGGGTTTGAGAGGACAGGAATTGGAGTAGGAAGGTAAAGGGTGATCTTATAGGGAGCTGCCTCTAATGGGCACAGGGAACCCACAAAGGAGAATCCTCAGATGCTCAACACTAAACCTTGTAAAGCAAAGAACTACAAATGTTGGAAATCAGAAACAAATATAGAAACCAAACAGGTCTGGCAGCATCTGTGGAGAGATAGTAGAGTCAACGTTTCGAGTCAAGTGAGCCTGGTAAACTTTCACACAGTTCAGGGGCAGGCAGATGGATATAGGTAAAGTCCATGAGTTGGATTTTATAAACTATTCCACCTTCAAACCTGTTGGCAGGGAGGCATAACATGATGTAGCTGTTTGCCAGTTCACACTCAGCATGATTCCACAAATGGCAATATGATAATTATCAAATAATCAGCTTAACGAGGTTGGTTGAGTGACAAATGTAGTCCAAGACACAGTTAGCAGAATCCTGGCTCTTCTTCAAGAGAGTGCTCTGGGGTGTTTTAAGTCCACCCAAGAAGGTAGACTGATGTCCAGTGTAACACCTCATCCAAGTGATGGTACTTTCCTCAGCACTGCACAGGCAGTGGTCTCTGGGTGAATTCTCAACGTTGTGACAAAGAGTGCTCCCACTACCCCACACTGGAACCGAGTACCAGAATTAGGTGGTGGTTTGATCCCACACACTTTTGCTCCCTTACCACTGCATCACGACATTCACCATTCAATCATAATCTCAGAATCCAGCTTGCCATATAGATTTACAGCGGAGACTGAAATGCACCTGGCTAACTATGAAACCGTGCAACACAAGAAAAGAACAACATATTTTACATTTTACAATATTTTATTCATCCACAATATAATCAATACAGGAGATCTGTGTCTGAATCCCAGTCTAGACTAACTTACCACATCACTGTTCCCAGGGCTAAGACAATATCCCTGTCTGATCTATGGAACAGAGGGACAAATCTCTTCCTCTGCACGGCTCCATATGCCTCCTGGTGCCTAGACCAAGGAACAGCATGGGAAATGGAAGTCTTTCAACCACAGTACGGAACTGATGTAGATAAAACGTTAAATTAATAATACAGAAATCAGAAATAAAGCCCAAGATTGTATTAACTGTAAGTTGTGTAACATTCAAATCAATTTTTTTTTAAAATATTGAACTCAGAAGTGAAATACTATGAATATTCTGAAAAAAATGAAATAAAGCCAGAAAATAATTAGTATTAAAGTATTATACTTAGCTGGTATCATCTGTGGAAAGAGAACATGTGTTTAAGGTTTCAGGTTAATGACTGATCTCCAGAATTGGAAAGTATTAGAGATTTTACAGATTTTAAACAAATGTAGGCGCAGTGAAAGGAGGGTAGGAGAGGAAGGAATAAAAAGGAAAATTTTATGGTGGAAGGTGAACAATTAACTAGAAAATGGAGCGAAGGACAGGCAAAAGGTAGTAATGGGACCACTAAAGGAAAACACAAAATTTGGGTTTAGAAGAGTTGTAAATGACAACAACAGAATCATCACCAACACTTGTACAAAAAAAAACGATGGCTCAATGCTGAATCTGAAAGGTTGTAAAATGCCTAATTGAAAGATATGTTACTCTTTTTGAAACTTCCAACGAGCACAAGTGTGTAGGAAACCAAGATCAGAAAGGCCAGAGTGAGACAGACAATTAAACCAACAGAGGATGGCATGAGGGATGGAATGGTAACAGTGGAATGAAAAGGGATAGGGATCACATGGGATGGGGTTAATATGGGAAGAATGGTAAAGGTATGGCAAGGTATAGCAGGAGAGGAGTAAGTGAGATGATCAAATTGGTTAATTACATTAACTTGACAGCAAATGTTTTGCAGGTCCCAGAGCTGTGAATAAATGTTGGAGCTGCATTTATTTAACTGATTTAATTTGCAATCATCAAAGTGAGCAGCAGATGGCACCATTACAGCATCTTCATAGTCCTAGACAATCCAGTCATGTTTTGACTGATCGGTAATTTTGGAGTCCAGCACACAGATGAATAAAGTTCAGAGTTGCTTTCAGCTCAGTAGGGATGCAATTGTTTCTGTCTTCTGCAAAGAATTTTGAACTCATAGACTACTTACCTTTCCTAAATTCCTCAATACCCGTCAGTTATTCTGTCAGAGTGAAGTAGAGATAAGTGGATAATCAATATACCTGCAGTGTTTAGCAACTGACAGAGAGGAAACATCAGGGACTCCTGGCACACATCAGGCAATGTGTCTGACCCCACTGTTGATGGAATTATTAGTGAGTGTAACATAAGATTAAATCATGCATGCTGTGGAGAGAGCAAGAGCTGTGGTATTTGTCCAATCATCACACTGAGCCAATTTTCCACCCTCCATGAAGGTCATTTCTTCTGTAACTATGCTGTTATGTCCTAACTTGCACTAAATCTTGTTCATTCATCACCAATTAATTCGCTAATCTGTATTTAAAGTTTTCATGTATGTGTTCAAATCCTTCCATGGGCTTGCCTTCCCATGTCTTCGTGACTTTTTCCATCCCTAAAACACCCGCATCTCAGAGATATCTATACTCCTCCAACTCCAGCCTCCATTTTCTGTCACACCAGCATTGGTGGCTATAGGGCCTAAGCTCTGGAAATCACCTTCTGACACTGTCAAATGCTCTTCACACCTAAAACAGAAACATACTTTTACATGTCTCTGTATTTCTACCTTACTCTTTCCTTTAAAATACTTTATCTCTGACCGCAGTTCAGTGTCTGATTACACTTCTGGACCTCATCTGGAACTATCTTACAAGGTGCTACATAAGTACATGCAGTTGCTCATTTGTAAAACAATTTTGTTCTGGATAGGACAAGGCATCAGTTGTGACAGCATGCTAACATACATCGGAGGATGTCAGCTATAAAGAATTCAAGCCAGTTACCTAGTGAGGACCACTTGTGAAGATTTAAAGTGAATCACGAGTCTGGGAACTTCCAAAAGATGAATTTTAATTTCAGTAAAACTTGATTTAGTAAGACGCTTATTGAATTTTAGCTTCACAAATTAAAAAAAAATTTTCCCAAATTCATTCGCATAAAGTAAACTTGTAAAATTAAATGCCTTCAATGGAGTAACTTTGAAGAGTTAAAAGAACACAGCTGGTGATTTCCAAGGTTGTAAAGTAATCTCGATTTGAATTATTAGTTAATATTTTGCTTGAGTGTTCCAACATGGATTTGTGCATTAGCAAATTATAAGTACAATGATAAACAAAGGCACAGGGTGTGTGATTTCCAGTGCGGTCCAGCTGGGCAAGGGTCTGAGCTGGGGGTGCAGCAGTGGAGAAATTCACCCTCCATCAGCTGAAACCCATGATTAAATGCCACATACAAATTGTCAGCTCCTTTGTGTACAACAATTCCAATTAAGTATTGAAACCCATGCAGAAAAACCCAATATTAGTATTATAAATTACTTCAAGTTGGGACGGTCTTCATGTCACGAGTAGTAGCAGAGAGATTTACTTTGCCTCCATGAGCTGGTGCTCCAAAACTAGCCAGCTGTGTTCTGGGGTCTTACAGCTTCCCCGAGGTGCCACAGACCCAGATCATGATGGAAAATCTCACCTGTGGTTTCAATGAATGACAATAGATTCATATTTCAAGAATTACTCACAAATTTAGGCACGATTGCTGTCAACATTCAAATGACAAAACTATGGTGGTTATGTTACTGCGATAGTAATACAAAGGCTTGGACTGAAAGTCCAAGTAATGCAAATTCACAATGGTAGTATGAGAATTTAAATGTTTCCTTTATTTAAAAAAATCTGCTATTAATAAAATTGATCGCAAGAACGTGGAGCTGCATCACTGTTCTTTACAGAAGTTCTCCTGTCCTTACATAGTCTCATTTATATGGTTGACTCTGGCCAAGCAGCTATTCAATTTCATTAGTCAGGATGGGCATTAAATGCCAGTGGTACCCACATCCTATGAATGAATTTTTAAAGTTGATTTCCACCCAGGATTTTTTTCAGTCTGACAGTTTCCCATTCCCAGCTCCCCCTTCCCATATGCTTTGCATTCAATCTTACCTCTTCATTGTAAACTAATCTAAGCCTTTGTCTTCCACAAGAGCAGGACTATTTAGAGAAACAGTTGCAGATCCCGAGGAGCAGGCTTGCATCCTGTCCTTTCATTGGAGATAGGCAGGGGTTGTTCAGGGATAAAAAAACAATAACTATTTCTATAGGATGTGCTGCAGAACTATCGGCAGGGTTTAAAAAAAAAATTAACTGCTCAATGGACAAAACATCAACTTGTATTTACATATGCCTTTAACATAGTCAAATGTTTCAACAGAAGTAGTTTTAATAGGCACCACATTCAAAAATAAGCCACAACTTGTTTACATACAACATGTAAGGCCACATTACAGAACTAAGACACAACAAACATGATGCATGGCTCCAAATTCTCCCCAAACAAAACGCCAAATATGTTTTTGTGAACAAAATAAAGACTTTTGATATCTACCCTTGTTATAACCTACTTTGAAAAGAAATTAGCTCACAAGCAGCATATCCTCATGGTCGACAACGTTGAGAGACAGATCCTCCTGCCGCATATCTCAGTGCTGGATAAGTTTGTTGATTCTCACAGTGTAGGCCTCTTCCTGTTTCTGAAGTCTTTCATTTATCTCAGTCTGTGGGGGAAATAGAAAAGGGTTAATGAAGAGATTACCCTATATCTCACTCTCCTTTTGATTTAGTTACAGGGCTTACCGCTGCTTTGACAGTCTCTGCCCTCTCACTTTCCTGTTTTTTTTATTCTTGGAGGAGACGCTCCTGTCTGTATTGATGTGATAACTGTTTATCTTACAAGTTCCACATCCTGAATGTACATTATATCTCTTGTAAACAGGAGGTATATTCAAATTAGTTATTACTCATGAACTTTAAAAGAGAGATATAAATACGATAACTGATACTCAAGCAAGGCCTGGCAACTTGAAGGTAATAAATCACTGTAATTAATCAGAGATCACAAATTCAAGCACAACAAGGTCTGATGAGAATAGAACGTGAGTGTTATGTTGTGTGCATTCTTTCAAATGTATGAGTAGCCATGCAACCTGCTCATTTAATCAAAATTTGCTTAATTCAAATTAGCTGTTAAAACAATGTTAAAAGAGATTCTACTTATGCTGTTTTATTCAAATCACATCATTTGAGCTACTGGATAATTTAATTTCTTTGTAATAAAACACACACCTTGAATTAACAGAAGTACATTGTACTACATTCGGTTGTGAAACTCTGACAAATCCCAAAGACGCATACGTGTTGCGTAATTGTAAATCAACAATTCTGGAATGTGCCTTTGGAAAGAAGGTCTGGGGAGAGATGCAGTGGTTTTTGTCAAGCCTCGTCCCAAGCAGTGCCCTGACGCAGGACTCTGTGCGCTATGGGCAATTGCCTGGGACACACATTGAGATAACCATCGACTGCACATGGAGGGCCACTAAATCTGTGAAAGACGCTCTTTGGCCTGCCCAAAACCTTTTGGTCTTCCAGTGTAAAGAGTTGACCTCGACCGAGTGTTGCAAACTGACATGTTCCAAGGTCCAGGACTACGTGCTGAGGTATGCACTAAAGCTCAGAACAGCTGCTGCTAAGGTGCAGTGGGAAAAGACCACTGTCCAAGATCTTTCTGCCAAAGTATTACAAGGGCCTGTTCAGTTATAAGACCCTCTCATTGTTTCAATATATGTAAGTAACGTCCCGTATGAGTAAGAAATGCCTTTGGTTTTGTAACTGCAGGGAATGTCAAATTCCAACGTTTGTTTTTCTTGATATGCAAGGACTGTGCAGAACTACGTTACTACTTGTGAATGTAGACAAAGGTTTTTTTTATGAATAAAGTATATTTCTGCAATTAAATAATAAGTAAAACTAATAGTTGTACTGATTGGATTGGAAGGTCAAACCAGAAACTGAAACTTTCGCTGGGACAGTGGAGTTCAAAAAAAACCCTACTTATAAGTGAGATATGTATTAAAGAACTGAATCACACAAATCTAGGATACACAGTAAGAGGGATAAATTGAATGAAAAGTATATTAATTTATGTAATAGCTTTGTGCGTACTCGTTGGTACGAACAGACTTTATACACTCTGTTGGGGGGTACGCTCCTACAGATTCCTAGATAAGATCATATTTTACAGACGATCAGGTAACATCAGAGAATGTCATGTTATTGGTAAGGTCAAATTGTACAAAGTGGGCTTGAGGGTTGTATGGTCTACTCTGGCTCCGATTTCACAATCTTGGTATAACTTTGAACCCAAGATGAGTTTTCAGCCACATAACCACACCCTGGCTATTTCTGTCACTATAAAATCGCTCAACTTAGGGGAGGTGATGTCCTAGTGGCATTACTGCTGAACTGTTAATTCAGAGAACTAGGTAATGTTCTAGGGACCTGAGCTCGAATCCCACCATGGCAGATGGTGGAATTGAATACAATGAAAATCTGGAGTTATAAATCTAATGATGACCATGAGTCTGTTACCAATTGTTGGAAAAACCTATTTGGTTCACTAAATGTCCTTTAGGGAATGGATCTAGCATCCGTATCTGGTCTGGTTTACATGTGAATCCAGAACAACAACAATGGGGTTGACTCTGGGCAATTAGGGATGGGCAATAAATATTGGCCTAGCCAGCAATGCCCTCATCCCGTGAATGAATTAAAAAAACTCCCCTTTGCCCTAGTTTACCTATTTCTGAAACTGTCATTTGTACCTTTGTTACTTCTAGACTTGACTATTCCAATGTACATCAAACTGAAGTCTCTAGTTCCACTTTTCATAAAGTTGAGGTCATTCAAAACTGCCCATGTCCTAAATTGCACTAAGTCCCATTCACCCATTTCCTCTCTGCTTAACAATACATTGTTTATGCTCATGGCTTACAAACATATTGATTTTAAACTTCTTAAACTAGTTTTCAAATCTCTCCATGGCCTTGTCTCTTTCCTGCCTCTGTGATCTCCTTCAGCCTTGCAGCACCCTGAGATCTGTGTGTTTCACTAATTCTAGTCTTTTGATTTCTATATTACGTTAGTTTTATTGGTTTTGGGTATGGAATCCTTTACGTTTGCCAGTAACTGTCACAGAATGGTTGTTGGTTTGTGGGTTACCCTGATACCTAAGGGTCTGAGTAGTCTTGTGGTTGTCTCTGATATGTCTCTGTACGGTAGGGTGACAAGTGTGTCTGGCCCTGTATCCTCAGCTGCCTTTTCCAAAGCTCTGGAACCTGCTCACTACATCTTTCCAGCTCTTTTGTCTCACATTGTTCTTTAAAACATGCTTCTTCATCCACGCTAATAAACTCCTAATGTGGCTCAATGTCAAATTTTGCTTGAAAATACTTGCAAAGTGCCTTGGTTAGTTTTACTACATTAATTATTATTGGCATCCTTGAACTTATATCTGCTGATGGGCATCCATTAGGGACCAGGTAGCTTTTTGTGGTCTTCCAACAAGTGCCACACATGAGATGGTTATCAGATGTTATTGTGGGTTTGTTGTATTCAGAATTGGCACCATTTCCTAGACTGCTGTAGCGACTGATTGTCACATGGTGCATGCTGGCCCACAGGAGACGTTGCCAGTTTCCTCTGCCATCATCTACTGTCTCTTCAGGTACATCGAGAATGAATATTCAACACCTTCATGTCACACTTGCAAGCATCCTTGGAAGTCCTAGCCTTGCCTGGCTCTGGTGATCTGATTATCCTCAGAATGCAGCCCTCTTTTAGCCTGAAAACATACCCAATCCAAACAAGTTGCCTCTGCTTGATGAGCACCAATATACTTAGGAGCTTTGCCTTTGAAAGGACTGTCATATCCCTAATTTTATCCTTCCATGAGATGTCAAAAATGAGCAGCAAATAGTGAAAGTGCAAGTTGCTGGGTTTCCTTTTTTGATAGCTTCATCACATTTCACAACCGTACATCAAGGTGCTCGAGAACACGGATCTTGTAAACCAGCATCTTAGTCCTGAGAGTCAGCTCGATGTTGTTCTGAGCACGAGGTTGTAGACATGCTCGCCAAGCCAGTGGATTTGGTTGCAGACATTTCGTCACCCTGCTAGATAACATCGTCAGTGCGCCCTCCGGTGAAGCGTCGGTGTTCTGTTCCTCTTGTTATTTACATGCCTCGGTTTGCTGGGATGGTTGCCATCACTTCCGTTTTTGTTTTTTTAGTGGTTTGTATATCGGGTCCAGTTCAATGTGTTTGTTGACAGAGTTCCAGTAGGAATGCCAGGCCTCCGGGAATTCCCTGACATGTCTGTTTGGCTTGTGCTATTATGGATGTGTTGTCCCAGCCGAATTCGTGTCCTTCTTTGTCCGTGTGTCTTGAGACCAGTAAGAATTGGTCATGTCTCTTGGCAGCTAGTTGGTGTTCATGTATCCTTACTGTCAGTTTTCTTCCAGTTTGGCCTATGTAATGTTTCTCACAGTTCTTGCATGGTTCCAGCCACCACCCCGACACCCATTAACGGAACTGCATCAGGACATTATTCAAACAAGCCACAACACACTGCAGCAATCCGGGATTGCACAAAGCAGAACAGGAGCACTTATACAGAATTTTTAAAAGGAATGGATACCCAAAAAGCATAACCCGTCATTACCTCCGCGATAGACCGCAACAGGAAGACATAACAGGGCCAGACACACTTGTCACCCTACCCTGAGACATATCAGAGACAACCACAAGACTACTCAGACCCTTAGGTATCAGGGTAACCCACAAACCAACAACCATTCTGTGACAGTTACTGGCAAACGTAAAGGATCCCATACCCACAACCAATAAAACTAACGTAATATAGAAAATATCACACAATGACTGCATGAAACATTACATAGGCCAAACTGGATGAAAACTGACAATGAGGATACATGAACACCAACTAGGTACCAAGAGACGTGAGCAATTCTCACTGGTCTCAAGACAAATGGACAAAGAAGGATACGAGTTCAACTGGGACAACACATCCATAATAGCACAAGCCAAACAGAGACATGCCAGGGAATTCCCGGAGGTCTGGCATTCCAAACAGAACTCTGTCAACAAACACAGTGAACTGGACCCAATATACAAACCACTAAAAAACAGAACCGCAAGTGATGCCAACCACCCCAGCAAACTGAGGGATATAAATATCAAGTGGGACAGAACGCCAACACTTCACTGGAGGCGCCCTGACGACGTTACCTTTTTGCAATCTGCTTTGTTGCCTTTGTTTCTGTATGCTGTTGATTTTTGTGCATGTCCTGTGGAAGAGATCCAGTAGAATAGGAGGTAGTAAAAGGGACATTGTGTTTAGATGATGGAGAGTCAATCTGATTAACGCATTTAAAAAATAAAAAAGGGTTTGATAAGATAGACAGAGAAACTACTTCTTCTGCTGGGGAATCAAGTACTTGGATTCATAGTTACAGAATTAGAGCTCGGTCAGTAAAATCAGGAATCGTTTCCATACACATCTGGAATTCTATCTTCCAACAGATAATGGATAGCTGGGGACAATTGGAGCTTTTAGTACTAGCAGTATTAGTTTTTTTTTGTTAGGCAAGAGAATCAAAGGATAGGGAACAAAGGCAAATAAATGAAGTTAAGGTTTAGATCAGTCATGATATAAAAAAAGTCTTTCCTCTGCTCCATGTTTAGGAAAGATATCAATACAT
Source organism: Rhincodon typus (assembly GCF_021869965.1). NCBI lineage: Eukaryota > Metazoa > Chordata > Chondrichthyes > Orectolobiformes > Rhincodontidae > Rhincodon > Rhincodon typus. Next base: position 5,941,978 of record NC_063351.1, read on the forward strand.
TTGAGAGAGTGCAGAAGCAATTTACAAGAATGGTTCGAGGAATGAGAAACTGCAGTTAAGAGGACAGATTAAAGAAGTGGGAACTGTTCTCCTTGGAGACTCGAAAACTGAGAGGAGGTTTGATACAGGTTTTCAAAATCATGAAGTGGCTGGAGAGAGCAGATAGGAAGAAGCTGTTCCCGCTTATAAAAGAAAAAATGAATAAGGATGTGGATTTAAAGTGATCTGCAAGTGAAGCAAGGGTCACTTTTTCACACAGTTCATCGTTAGGGTATGGAATATACTGGAAATCTGGTGGAGGCAGGTTCATTTGAGGCATTCAAGAGGCATTGATGATTATTTGGATAGATGTGGTGTGCAGAGATATGGGGAAAAGGTAGGAGATTAGCACTAGGTAATAGAACCAGTGTGGGCTCACTGAGCCAAAAGGACCCCTTCTGTGTCACAACAATTTTGAGATTCTGAAATTCAAGCCTAACTCAAAGATGACGACTTGGAGAATAATGCCTCATGTAACAAGAAGAAACTTTTGCCACTTCACAATGAATGAATAATGAAACCACTTCACAAAATGCTGATGGAGGTTGGATGGGTTAAACAGATTACAAAATACTTTGCCAGATAATACAACTGCATTTAGAAATGATGGTAATAGTCACAACTGACAGCTTATTTAATTTGTTGCTTTGCACAGCCTCCAATAAAACCCATTTCAATTTATTTTGGCTGTACAGCATATATTGAAAATATGTTTTCCCCTGCCAAATTTTCAACTAAAACTCATAACATGTTTCTTTTTTGTTCCTTTTCAGAGACCATATTGCTAAACAATACCAAAGTTCACAGAAAGCAAGTTTTAAAATTTGGAAGTGATTATCGTGGATGCACAGATGTGCCTTGAGTAGAACACTTTGATGATAAAGTCTTTGGCACAGTAACATTTTATACAGACATCTTTACAACAATCACTTGCACTTATATAGCATACATATTGAAGATACTGGAGAAGAAAGTTTGAAGCATGGTACTTTGCTAGCTGGACATTAATTGTGCAGCAAATAAAGAGACAAAGAGTACAAGATGCTGAATTCAGGAATGGAGAGATTGAGGGAGGGGAGATTGTGGGACTCGAAAAGGTTATACAGATATGGAGGGTGAAGCCTTGGAGGCATTTAAACAAAAGACAATAATTTTAAATGAGAGATTTTGGCAGAGTAAGAGAGTTAATATTATATTAGGGTTGATGTAAAGTTTATTTATAGAAAAAACTATGGTTTAGTTACAGTAATTAATCAGTTTTGCAAGAATCCACTACATTCTAGGCACCAATCCAAAGAGTTTTTTGAAAATGCAGAAGTTATAAAGGGTGTAATGTTCTGCTTCTTTGAGTAATGCTCCAGAGTGAAAGAGGCTAAAAGCTTTCCAAAGCGGGCAGTTCTCCAACTGGCTGGTTTTTGCAGCTGTGCCTTGAAGGCACATTTAAATAAAAATATGATTAGAAAACGTGGTCAGTCTACTAATACTGATTCAGTAATGCAGAAAAGGCCCATTGCAGGAACTAAGACACACATTGGTAGAATGATAAAAACCAAAAGAACTGTGGATGCTGTAAACCAGGAACAAAAACAAAGTTGCTGGAAAAGCTCAGCAGGTCTGGCAGCATCTGTGAAGGAGAAAACAGAGTTAACGTTTCGGGTCCGGTGACCCCTCCTCAGAACTGATAGTGGCTGGGAAAACGTCAATTTATATGCAGAAAATAGGGAGGTGGGTGGGGTAGGGAGTAAACGATAGGATAGAGCCCAAAGAGAGAGAAAGACAGTTGGACAGACAAAGGAGTTGCTAACGATCAGGCTGGGAGGGTGAATAGCTGTTAATGGGGACTGTTAGTGACTAACAACAGGGAGTGTGTAATGGCAGGCTATGTGGCAACAAAGCCTGGTGTGTGGGGTGGGGGGCTGGGACATGGGAGAGTTTAGGCCCTAAAATTATTGAACTCAATATTGAGTCCGGAGGGCTGTAGGGTCCCCAAGCGGAAAATGAGGTGTTGTTCCTCCAGCTTGCGTTGAGCTTCACTGGAACACTGCAGCAAGCCGGAGACGGAGATGTTGGCCAGAGAGCAGGGTGGTGCATTGAAGTGGCAGGCAACGGGTAGTTCAGGGTCTTTTTTGCGAGTAGAACGTAGATGTTCTGCAAAGCGGTCGCCAAGTCTACACTTCGTTTCCCCAATGTAGAGGAGACCACATTGCGAGCAGCGAATGCAGTAGACTAGGTTCTGGGAAGTGCAGGTGAAGTGTTGGTTCACCTGGAAGGTATGTTTGGGCCCTTGGATACTGGGGAGGGAGGAGGTAAATGGACAGGTGTTGCACCTTCGCCGGTTACAGGAGAAGGTGCCGTAGGGCTGTGGGGAGGTGCTGGGGGTGAAGAAGTGTGGACCAGGGTGTCCCGGAGGGAACGGTCCTTGCGGAAGGCGGACAAGGGAGGGGAGGGGAATATGTGTCTGGTGGTGGCATCTTGCTGGAGGTGGCGGAAATGGCGTCTGATGATCTTCTGGATGTGGATGCTGGTGGGATGGTACGTAAGGATAAGGGGAATCCTATCGCTGTTGCGGGAGGGTAGAGAAGGGG
>NC_063351.1:5944701-5947800 GCF_021869965.1 Rhincodon typus
GGGAGGGTAGAGAAGGGGTGAGGGCGGAAGTGCGGGAGATGAGTCGGACCTGGTTGAGGGCCCTCTCAACAACGGAGCTGGGGAAACCTCGGTTGAGGAAGAAGGTGGACATTTTGGAGGCTCCCTTGTCAAAGTTGACCTCATCTGAACATATGCGACAGAGACGGAGGAACTGAGAGAATGGGATGGAGTCTTTGCAGGAAGTGGTGTGTGAGGATGTATAGTCCAGGTAGCTGTGGGAGTCAGTGGGTTTATAATGGATACTAGTGGCCAGTCTATCCCCAGAAATGGAAACAGAAATGTCGAGGAAGGGAAGGGAGGAGTCAGAGATAGACTAGGTGAAAGTGAGGGCAGGGTGGAAATTAGAGGCGAAATTGATGAAGTTTTCCAATTCCAGACGAGAGAGGGAAGCAGCACCGATGATATCGTCGATGTATCGGAGAAAGAGTTGTGGGTGGGGGCCAGAATAGGACTGGGACAAGGAATGTTCCATGTACCCCACGAAGAGGCAGGCATAACTAGGGCCCATGCGGGTACCCATGGCAACCCCTGTTACCTGAAGCAAATGAGAGGAGTTGAAAGAGAAGTTGTTGAGGGTGAGGACAAGCTCAGCCAAGTGGAGGAGGGTGTTGGTGGGTGGGGATGGTTCAGGTCTTTGCTCCAGGAAGAAACGGAGAGCCCTAAGACCCTCCTGGTGGGGAATGGATGTGTAAAGGGATTGCACATCCATGGTAAAGAGGAGGTGGCTGGAGCCGGTAAACTGGAAGTTTTGAAACTGGCATAAGGCGTCAGATGAATTGTGGATGTATGTGGGTAGGGATTGGACTGGGGGGAGAAGACTGAGTCAAGGTAGGAAGAGATGAGTTCTATGGGGCAGGAGCAGACTGAAACAATGGGTCTGCCTGGACAGTCCTGTTTGTGGATTTTTGGCAGGAGGTAGAAATGGGCTGTGAGGGTTTGGGGAACTATTAGCTTGGAAGCGGAGATCACCGGATGAAATGACATCCGTAACCATAGTGGATACAATGGCCTGATGTGCCATCGTGTGGTCATGGTCCAGGGGAACGTAGGAGGAGGAATCCGAGAGCTGGCGCTCAGCCTTCCGCAGGGACCGTTCCCTCTGGGACACCCTGGCCCACACTTGCTTCACCCCCAACACCTCCCCACAGTCTTACGGCACCTTAGAACATAGAACATTACAGTGCAGTACAGGCCCTTCGGCCCTCGATGTTGTGCCGACCTGTGAAACCAATCTGAAGCCCATCTAACCTACACTATTCCATTATCATCCATATGTTTATCCAATGACCATTTAAATGCCCTTAAAGTTGGTGAGTCTACTACTTTTGCAGGCAGGGCATTCCACGCCCTTACTACTCTCTGAGTAAAGAACCTACCTCTGACATCTGTCCTATATCTATCACCCCTCAATTTAAAGCTATGTCCCCTCGTGCTAGCCATCACCATCCAAGGAAAAAGGCTCCTACTGTTCACCCTATCTAATCCTCTGATCATCTTGTATGTCTCTATTAAGTCACCTCTTAATTTTCTTCTCTCTAACGAAAACAGCCTCAAGTCCCTCAGCCTTTCCTCATAAGACCTTCCCTCCATACCAGGCAACATCCTGGTAAATCTCCTCTGCACCCTTTCCAATGCTTCCACATCCTTCCTATAATGCGGTGACCAGAACTGTACGCAATACTCCAAGTGCGGCCGCACCAGAGTTTTGTACAGCTGCAACATGACCTCATGGCTCCGAAACTCAATCCCTCTACCAATAAAACCTAACACACCGTACGCCTTCTTAACAATGCTATCAACCTGGGTGGCAACTTTCAGTGATCTATGCACATGGACACCGAGATCTCTCTGCTCATCCACACTACCAAGAATCTTACCATTAGCCCAGTACTCTGTATTCCTGTTACTCCTTCCAAAGTGAATCACCTCACACTTTTCTGCATTAAACTCCATTTGCCACCTCTCAGCCCAGCTCCGCAGCTTATCTATGTCCCTCTGTAACCTGCAACATCCTTCCACACTATCCACAACTCCACCGACTTTGGTGTCATCCGCAAATTTACTAACCCATCCTTCTACGCACTCATCCAGGTCATTTATAAAAATGACAAACAGCAGTGGCCCCAAAACAGATCCTTGAGGTACAGCACTAGTAACTGAACTCCAGGATGAACATTTCCCATCAACTACCACCCTCTGTCTTCTTACAGCTAGCCAATTTCTGATCCAAACCACTAAATCACCCTCAATCCCATGCCTCCGTATTTTCTGCAATAGCCTACCAGGGGAACCTTATCAAACGCTTTACTGAAATCCATATATACCACATCAACTGCTTTACCCTCATCCACCTGTTTGGTCACCTTCTCAAAGAACTCAATAAGGTTTGTGAGGCACAACCTACCCTTCACAAAACCGTGTTGACTATCCCTAATCAAATTATTCCTTTCTAGATGATTATAAATCCTATCTCTTATAATCCTTTCCAACACTTTACCCACAACCGAAGTAAGGCTCACTGGTCTATAATTACCAGGGTTGTCTCTACTCCCCTTCTTGAACAAGGGGACAACATTTGCTAGTCTCCAGTCTTCTGGCACTATTCCTGTCGACAATGACAACATAAAGATCAAAGCCAAAGGCTCTGCAATCTCCTCTCTAGCTTCCCAGAGAATCCTAGGATAAATCCCATCCGGCCCAGGGGACTTATCTGTTTTCACACCTTCCAGAATTGCTAACACCTCCTCCCTATGAACCTCAATCCCGTCTAGTCTAATAGCCTGTATCTCAGTATTCTCCTCGACGACATTGTCTTTTTCCTGTGTGAATACTGACGAAAAATATTCATTTAGCGCCTCTCCTATCTCTTCAGACTCCACGCACAGCTTCCCACTACTGTCCTTGACTGGCCCCAATCTTACTCCAGTCATTCTTTTATTCCTGACATACCTATAGAAAGTTTTAGGGTTTTCCTTGATCCTACCTGCTAAAGACTTCTCATGTCCCCTCCTGGCTCTTCTTAGCTCTTTCTTTAGGTCCTTCCTGGCTAACTTGTAACTTCTCCTGTAACCGGCGAAG
>NC_063351.1:5947900-5958157 GCF_021869965.1 Rhincodon typus
CCATTTACCTCCTCCCTCCCCAGTATCCAAGGGCCCAAACATACCTTCCAGGTGAACCAACACTTCACCTGCACTTCCCAGAATCTAGTCTACTGCATTCGCTGCTCACAATGTGGACTCCTCTACATTGGGGAAACGAAGCGTAGACTTGGCGACCGCTTTGCAGAACATCTACGTTCTACTCGCAAAAAAGACCCTGAACTACCCGTTGCCTGCCACTTCAACGCACCACCCTGCTCTCTGGCCAACATCTCTCTCTCTGGCTTGTTCCAGTGTTCCAGTGAAGCCCAACGCAAGCTGGAGAAACAACACCTCATTTTCCGCTTGGGGACACTACAGCCCTCCAGACTCAATATTGAGTTCAATAATTTTAGGGCCTAAACTCTCCCATGTCCCAGCCCCCCACCCCACACACCAGGCTTTGTTGCCACATAGCCTGCCATTACACACTCCCTGTTGTTAGTCACTAACAGTCCCCATTAACAGCTATTCACCCTCCCAGCCTGATCGTTAGCAACTCCTTTGTCTGTCCAACTGTCTTTCTCTCTCTTCGGGCTCTATCCTATCGTTTACTCCCTACCCCACCCACCTCCCTATTTTCTGCATATAAACTGACGTTTTCCCAGCCAATATCAGTTCTGAGGAGGGGTCACTGGACCCGAAACGTTAACTCTGTTTTCTCCTTCACAGATGCTGCCAGACCTGCTGAGCTTTTCCAGCAACTTTGTTTTTGTTCTTGGTAGAATGATAGGTTGGTCTCGTTAGATGTTGCAAATCAGCTCATAAATCTCGTTAAAATACATTGGCTGTGGTACTTAAAACTTGGATTAAGGCTGTCACTAATGGTTGGGGTGGATGTTGCACGGAAAATTTAAAGGTATGTAGCCATTTAGAATTAAATGCCATTTATTTTAGGGGAGGGGATAATTCATTAGCAGTTTAAAATTAGTGTACAAGGTTTGTCTGGTAGCTTGTCACACCAAAACTTTGTGCAATTTGAGGAAGTAGTAGATGCAGGTACAGTTACAACATTTAAAAGGCAGTTAGATAAGTACATAAACGGTAAAGGTTTAGAAGGACATGTGCCAAAAGCAGGAAAATGGGACTAGTTTAGTTTGGTAACATGGTCAGTGTGTAGTTGGACTGAAGGGTCTGTTTTCATACTGTATGATTTTATGACTCTATGAGTAAGCTCTGTTTAAGGTGTACACTATGAAATGTAATCTGATTCAAGCAAAACAATCTATGATGAGCCAAAACACACAAGCTCAAATAGGTCTGATTTCTGAAGTAGGGTCTAGGCCCTAAACGTCAGCTTTCCTGCTCCTCTGATGCTGCTTGGCCTGCTGTGTTCATCCAGCTCTACGCCTTGTTATCTCAGCTCAAACAGGTCAGCAGCTGCGCTGTAGAGGGCCCTCTTGTGGTACAATGGTCATGTCTCTATCCCTGGACCGGAAGGCTCAGGTTCAAACACCACCTGCTCTAGAGGTGCATAATAACATTTCTGAACAGGTTGATTAAAAAAAGGTTAAATTAAGAAAACAGTGCACAAGATTCACCAAGGTCCTTTGGAGAAGACAATTTACTGTTTGGCCCCATGGCCTACTCTGCCATCCAATAGGATCATGGCTAATCCAACATTCCAATTTCTTATGTTTTCCTCTAATCATTGATTCCCCTGTTGATCAAGAATCTATCTATCTAGCTCAAACCTTAAATATACACAGGGGCTCTGTTCCCACAGCTTTCTGTGGCAAGGAATTGCAAAGACTCAACTTTGACAGAAGAAACTCCTTCTCATCTTAATCTTAAATTGGTCCCCCTTTATTTTGAGTCTATGCCCTCTGGTCCTAGACTCTCCCATGACTGGAAACATCCTCTCACCACTTACCCTGTCAAGCCCTTAAGAATCCTTTTATGTTTCAATAAGATCACATCGCATTTTTCTAAATTCCAGTAATATCCCAACCTGTTCATAAAGACAATTCCTCAATACTAGGAATCATCCTAGTAAACCTGCCCTGAACTACCTCCAATGAAATAATACCTTTCCTGTCGACAGTACTTCAGATATGGTCTCACTTGCACCTTGTATGGTTACAGTAAGACTTCCCTACTCTTATACTCCAACCCTCTTGAAATAAGGGCCAACATGCCATTAGCCTTCCTGATTACCTGCTACACCTGTGGTGCTAGCTTTCTGTGTTTCATGCACAAGTCCCACCCAAGTCCCTTTGCATTGCAACTTTCTGCAGTTTTTCTCCATTTAAATAATACTTGTTCTCTCTTCCAAAATGAACAACTTCACAGTTTCCCACATCATACTCCAAACGCCAGCTTTTTGCCCACTTACTTAATCAATCAATATCTGTCTGTAAACTATTTGTACTCCTCTCAGAACCTACCTTTCCTCCTAAAGACAAACTTCCTAGAAGTGGTGCGTAGGCATGTTACTTACACAGACATTGAAGAGGATTGGAGCTTTTTTTATTTTCTCTCATGCGATGTTGGCATTGCTAGCTTGCACAGCATTTATTGTGCAGCCATAGTGACCCTGGCGAAGATGAACTGGCTTCTTGAACAACTAAAACAGAGCCTTCAGCAAGTTCATTATTCAGGGCCCCAATCCTTTTTTGTATTTCTCTAATAAAACCTGAAATTTCTCAAGTTGTTTGGAAATATATTAATGGCATCAGGTGTCAACAATCAAAGAAAAGTAAGTTACACACATAATTTGTCTATCTGTAAAGGTTAAAAATCCTGCTAAAAGATGCAGTTGTAATCGAAGAAGAGTATACAAAAGTAATAGAAGAATTTAGTGAGAAGTGAGAACTCTGAAATGAGTGTCAAAAGAGGCCACTATGCCCTATTTTAAGCCTTGCACTGAGATGTTACTTTAATATAATAGCTACCATTAATTTAAAGGTATTGGACAATGACAGAAATTATTTTCATCCTGTGTTTTATAAACTTGGTGAACTGATTTAACTTTTCAATAACAATACACAACGAAGGGAAAAGTGTGATTACTGACAAAATTATGGGGAAATATATTGATTCTCGACATCGGATGCCAGTGAAGCTCCTCACCGAAAATGGAGGGAGATTTGCCAATGAAGAGTTCAGAGACATGTGAAAACATGAACATTGTGGCCAAGAATGTTGCAACTGCAGTTCTTTCAACAATGGAGTCTGTAAAATGCAGCATCAAGTTTTATTTGATAAACCAGACTGCAAATTTGAAATTGCTCTGGCTTCAACAGTCCAGAAGAAGAATTTAATCCAGTTACTTAGGGCTTTAGTCCCTACCCATTGGTTTATGAGGTCGTCTATGCTGAATTGCTTTGTTCTGCATGATAGTCCTGTTCCTGGTACAACAATTAGCACCAATTTTTCAAAACATTTTAATACATTTCATGCAGAGATTTTAATGTTATCATCTAGATCTTGGAGAAAATTTAGTGAGAACTAAAGCGTTATGTAAGGTCATCTAAGATTGCTTACACTTCAGGAGATTGGTATGCTACGAAAGAGGGGATCATATGGAATGGAAGGCCCTGGTCAGGTAATAAGTGAGACAAATATTTATCAAATTTACTAAATTGCACAAATTCTAATTTGTCAGTAAATTCTAAACTACCAGTATTGTTTAAAATGATAACTCATCAGTGTTGGCCAGTTGTCCCTGGAATCCTATTTTATGCTGGTGGCACCATCACAGGGCATTACTCATAAACGTTACTGAAAATTGTGTGTTAGCAAAAATATCAGCTGTTTTGCACATAACAAGGTCTTGCAAACAACAGACAGCAAAATGGCCAGTTAATCTGTTCTTTGGTGACATTGATCAAGGGACAACTGTTGGTTGGCACACTGGGAGAACATTCTGCTCTTGTTTCAGTTGTTCATTGAAACAGGCACAATGGAGAACAACCACAGCAGTGCACTTAAAATTGAGTTTGAACATAAATCAGAGTCAGTTTTCAATAAAGGTTTATCAACAACACAATAGAACATTATAAAACAATAAACAAACAACTTGCAAAGGCCAAATGAAAAAGACCCCTTGAATGATTGATAAGGAATTTTGGGGATTCATTGTGCCTATGTGAATGTCTGCACATGGCTATAAAAGTGTGTGCATACATCTGTGTTTGGATGCGAGATAGCAATAAGTTCAATTTTACCCTCAGCATATATGCCACATTTCAGCCTGCTAAACTGATTCGTCCAGATTTCCCTAGGAGTGGTCATCTCAGGCAGATTGCCACTCCAGTCCTTCCCTTTCATGAAAAAAGGAAACTCCGCATGTCTGAGAGGAGATTCCACTCAGAAATGGAGAGCCATAATTCCATTCTGATAGTACAAAACTGTTTGAGAAAGGCAAACCAAGCCCCCTTTCTACAGTAATCAGCTGCCGTATTCTGACATTTAAAGGTCCTGACAGTCAATTTTTGACAGCTGTTGTCAAACCCCTAAGTACATAAGGTAAGTGTGATGTTAGGATGTTGGGAGGGTACAGCGTCAAATGGTCAAGGAGGGATAGGGTGTCAGGACAATAGGGTGCCAGGAAAGTAGGATGCCAGTTAGGAAGGGTGTCAGCCTGGGGAGGGGTTAGAGTTCTGGGATAAGGTAACAGATGAGTAGGGGATACACTGCCAAAGATAAGATGCTGGATGGGTAGGGGACAGATTGCCCAGTAAGTAGGCTTCCACCTGGGAAACAAGCATGGTGCAAAGTAGGTCGTGCACAAGGTGTCAAGTGAGTAATGCAATGTGGGAGGAATCAGGTCCAGTGGGGGTGGCAGAGGTTGGGTTGGGTATGGCAGGCAAGGGTTGGGGGTGTTGTCTGTTCCCAGAGGTGAGGGCAGAAGCGGGTTGTTAGTTCAGAGTCTGAGCGAGTCATGGTTGGGGGTGCACGTGCTAAGTACGGAGTCAGTCAATATGTACTCAGGAGTTATATTCAAAAATTAAGCTATTAAATACATACTATCTATTTTGCTTAATTTCATTGGAACCATCCAGAATCTCTCATTTAAATCAATACTTTTAAAGTGATCCTAGCGTAAAGAAATTGCGTGGTGGAAAATTCCATTTCCTGAGCAATTCTTTTGAAGTGTGCTACGACAGGGATTCTGCAGGATTTCCTTGTCCAACTTCTATCAATGCTGACATAGTGATTGTCTATCCAGTGGAAAATCCGGGCCAATATTCATTAACTAAACCTTAAATTAACTTGCAAACTGCCATTGGGTCGGACTTTGTTGCACCAGTAGGAGTTCTCAACTACTGGCATTTCAAAAAAAAGAACTAAGAAGTAAAATGTTCTTGTTGCAAAGTAACGTTAGGATTCCTCTTATAGGAGTGGTTAATTCATTAGGATGGGATATTGACATCTAAATTTAAAATGTAAAGTGAAGGACCTTATAGTTGATGTTTTCAATTAGATTGGAAACACAAGTTTTTGAGTTATCCTGTAGGACTGAACTTTTCACCTTGTTTTACAACATCAAACATGAAACTATCCCTTATGGAAAAGTTTGTTCAGAAAAACACCTTTGATCACGAGTCCATCAGATGGTGATCAGGACACAACGTGCTCAAGTACCTGTGGGTAAAAGAGACAATCGATCCTGTTGCGTGGTTCCCTGAGCATACTGTTAAAGCCATCAAAGTGATCAGCAGAACTTTCTAACGAGTACCAAGATGTAGCTTAGCTATTGGTGAGAAGGACAGTCCCCATCAAATTGTTCATGAACACCTGGACTTTCAATGCCACCATGTGCTGCCCTCAAGATGGCTACAGTGAAGAGAATGCCACACATCTCCTTCTTGACTGTGTCTTTGAAAAGACAGTCTAGATATAGATGTGGTGGGTTTTTTTTCTTGAGGGAAGTCCTGAACAGCTCTGTAACACAAAGCCTGGGTTCTACAGGCTGTTCCATGGAAAACATACTGAGGCTAACATCTCCTGCGCCCGGAAGATCACAAACTCAGTGATAGAAGCTCTTTGATCTGCCAAACCTTATTGTCCGAACAGAGCAAAGAAATGTTCTTGAATGAATGCTTACAGTTCCATATTTCACTTGACTATGTGCTGAGGAATACACTAAAACTCGAGGCAGCTTCTGGCAAAGACAGTGGAGAAAGATCACAAAGGTCTTATTGCCATGATTTACACAGGACTGTTAACTTATAGGAGTCCTTGGGGTGAGCATGCTTGATTTGAAATGTATATCTTTCTTGTCATATTTGGTAAATGTTCCAATTTTGCATTTAGAATGAGGCACCTAAGGATTTAAATCCTCGGCTGTAAAACGTGATATTTTATTAACTTTATGTAATTTCCAATGAACTAATTTAAAATGGATTTATAGCTATTGTATGTTTTTTTTGGCAACACATCCAATAAACATAAAACAATTGTTTACAGATCAAGTTGGGTTGAGGCATGTTTGATACTTTAAATAAAAATATTTGTTACCATACTTCATACCTCCTGTCACACAGCTCATTGGTAACCCTAACTCTAATTTGGAGTTTGGAGCACAGCTGTGACCTGCCCCTTTAAGTATATTGTGTAGCGATTTGTTATGAAAAAGTTGTTGATATAGTCCTGAGGATAATTAGAGGATAGCTGTTGTTTATCAACATTTTTCTAGATTAATAGCTTGCCGGGTCTATTTTTCTCAACAACAACCCAAATTATTTCAATATCAGGAAACTGCACAAAATCGCCGAGTTTCTTCCTCATTTGCTAAGTTGCATGAATCACAAATTAACAACTGGGATAGCCAGAAAGTGCTGAACTCTGTTAAACCGTTATACAAACAGACAACTCTACTGTATTGAAGCTTTCTGTTATTTCATACTATATAAACAGTTCCCGGTGTTAAATTTCATTAAAATTTAAGGCCTGAAACCTGGAAATGTTAAATTACTACTAGTTTCAAATATAAATTAATTATTGTAAAAGAGGTGGAGAACTCTGTAGTACGGGAGCACATATCAACAGTTAAGGTATAGGTGTTGGTGTGTTCTGCACAAATCTCTGGTCAATTTTTCATCCACAAAATTGTACAGAGCACAAAGCTGTACAGGGTAGGGTGATAATGCACATTTCATAATCAAAACCAGACTACACATATTGAGGAAACCAATGGTGGTAACACTGCTGATCGCTGTGGAACAGTACTCTCTCATAAAATATTCAGTAAACATTACTTGGTCTTTTGACTTTTAAACAACTTCTTGTGCCGCTTACTCACCTTCTTTAATACGAGTGATTAATTTTATTCACAAGTCTTTTGTCTAGCTAATTATAAAACAACTTTTGAAAATCATATGCGTAACAAGCACGGCGTTTCCTATATCAATACATCCAATGTTTTCCCTCAAAGTACGCTATAAATTTGTCAGGCATGACATGTCTTTTACATAGTAATGTTGGCTGTCTTTAGCAAAACTGTACCTTTCTTGGTCAGCACTCATTTCATCCCACGTTATAGATTTGGCAACCTGCCAGACTTCTGACATAACTTCCATATCCAAGAATGCTTTAAAAACTGCGGTTAGATCAGAGTAAGCCTGCTATTTCCTGCATGATTTTTTTTAACATTCTTGGATATATAAAGTCACAGTGTCATGCATCATAGAAACAGGCCCTTCAGCCCACCAAGTCTACGTTGACCGACAAACACCAATGACACTAAGCCCATTTACCTGCACTCGGTCCATTAAGTACTCATCCGGATGCCTCTTAAATATTGCGAGAGTATCTGCCTCCAACACCTTCTCAGTATCACATTCCACACTTTCGTCACCCTCTGCGTGAAAAAGTTCTTTCTCAGATCTCCTCTAAACCACTTGTTCTTCACCTTACACCTATGGCCTCTGGTCTTAGACAAGACTGCCATGTGGAAGAGATTCTCACGATCTACTCTGTGTATGCCTCTCATAATTCTTGGTATCTCACTCAGATCGCCCCCACCCCCCTCAGCCTCCAAGGAAAACAAACCCAGCCTATCTAGTTTCTCCTCATCCCAAGCAACATCCTTTCACCCTTTCCAGTACAATCACGTTGTTTATAGTGTGGTGACCAGAATTGCATTATTCCATTTATGGCCTAATCAAAGTTTTGTAAAGTTTTAGCAAGACTCCCTATGAACCCACCATTTATTGTGTATGTCTTCCCTTATTAGACCTCCCAAATTGCATCATGAATCACTTATCAGGATTAAATTCCATCTGCCATTGCTCTGCTCAATTTACTGGTTGAACAATATCAGCCTGTAGCCTAAGATCATTCTCCTCACTGTCAACACCACCAATTTTTGTGTCATCTGCAAGCTTACTAATTATACTTTTACATTCAAATTTAAGTTATTAATCCTCATTCAGTATCTCCATCAGTGTCATTCTCTGAAGACTTCCCTTTCTGACTCCCATTGGTCACGAAAGCACTATGGGCATACTTACACTCCAAGGATTGCAGTGGTTCAATACAACAGCTCACCACAATCTCCTAAAGGCTAATTACGCATGGGCAATAAATGCTAACTTAGCCAGAGACACCCACATCTGGTGAACAAATTAAAAAAAAAACAGATTTTCTGTCACACTAGTAGCCTCTTTTTACATTGGATTTTAATTTCACGCCTCGTCCATGGAACCCCAGTATGACTGGACCACTTTTGTGGTAGTATGTATAGTATATAGCCCTAATGCATAATCTTTGTACATTATTTGAAGAAGACCAGCAAGGTCCTTTGGCTCCCTAACCAACATTCTTCCTTCAAATAATACATCCAAAACTTCAGCTTTTCATCTCATTGCTGTTTCTTGAAGCTGGGCAAAAATTTCTTCTTTATTTTTTGATTTGTTCTTGGGCTGTGAACAATTACTGACAGCAAATGCAGCCCACCCTTAGTTGCCCTGAGAGTATTAGAAGTCACTCTTGATGTGTGGGACCAGAGATACATCTAGACCAAACCCGTCATGAGTGGGAAATGTTCTCTGAAAGATTTTAGTAATGACAACATTTTGCAAGACAGCTACTTTCAAGGTCACTAGTGCATCAGCCACAAACCATCAGATTTACAAAAATTAATTTCAGTATTTGACATGGCGAAATCCTGAACTCATAGCTGTTAACAAAATCTTTATTAACACTGTCACCCCTCTATCTTTTGCTCTCACCTTCTCTTGCCTCTTCTGAACATAAAATACTTTATGCCCGCCATACAATGTTGTCTCCTTACTGCAAGGGACTAAAACTGCCTCCAGGTGGGCAGCAGAAATACAAATGATAGCTCTTTTTGAATTTCCATTATTTAAAAAAAAGACAATTTGCAAACCTGTAAATTCCTGAGCACATCTGCTGTTATTTCACCCAGTATTGATTTGACATCATCTATGGTGTAACCTGCCAAAGGATCCACAGGTGTGATCTGGGCTTCTTCATTGCTCTCCTCAGCTTCCACTGCAGCCTACAAAAAATTGTCAAAGAGAGTGGATAATTTATAGCAGCATGTACCTGTGAACAGGATCTTGATTAACTGTATGCTGAGAAAATGTAACAGTACCTCCTCTACGAATTCCTCTGGTGACTGTGACAAAACGTAGGAGGAGTAGATATCCCAGGTTAAACTCTCCTCCAGCGGAGAAGGGAAAGGATCAACTGATTTGATGACTTCTACATCAAGCTTAAAACAAGAATAACATCTTAGTTTAGGGTTCGTACACATACGTTTGGGCTTTGTCTCCTGGTCAAAAAGAAACACATAAGATAGTGTCACATCTTTGCCAACGAAACCCTGTATATGTACTTACTTATATTATAAAACCCCTCCAAAGAATTTGCACCTTGTGAGAGCTGCCCCTGCCTTGAGCTTTCTTGTTAGCTTTTCCACAGATTTTTTAGCCAAACCCATTCTGTAGGGATTTCCTTCAGATTTTTTAGACCTTCCCCCAGCTATAAATGGCCTATATGTGCACACCATTCCACTAATCGCGGCCATGCTTCCTCCTCTTTGCTGCCTCAAGTGCATATTTGCAAAATCAACTTCGAGCCATTGCTAAGCTTTGGCTTCTGTTCAGAAATTTCTATTTCTCCACTATGCAGGCACCTACACCAATTCTTCCTTTCCTAACTCCAGGACATCTCTGCAGGAGCTCCTCAGGGTAGTGGCCTAAGCCCAACCATCTTTAGTTGCTTCCTCAATGATCTTCTCTCCATCAAGTCAGAAATAGGGATGCT
>NC_063351.1:5958557-6023498 GCF_021869965.1 Rhincodon typus
GCTTGGCCTGCTGTGTTCATCCAGCTATACATTTTGTTATCCCTAAGATGCTAAAACAGTTTATGTTCGCATGCAGCAAAACTTGCAAACATCAAGGCTTGTAGTGACAAGCGGTAAGTAACATTCATGCTACAGAAGTGCCAGGCAATGACCATCTCTGCCAAGGGAAAATCTAATCATCGTCCCTGACGTTCAAGGACAATTTCATCATTGAATTCCCCACCCACTGTCAATGTTCTGAGGGTTACAATCGACCAGAAACAGCACTGGACTAACCATATAAATCCTGTGGCTACAAGAGCAGGTCAGAGGCTAGGAATCCTGAAAAACCTTCCCTTCTCCCTACTGCTGTCCATCACACAAAGACACAAGTCAGGAATGTGATGGAATACTCCCACTCACCTGGATGAGTGTAGCATCAACAACAGTCAAAAAGATTGACACCACCTTGGACAAAGGTGCCCACTTGACTGGCCTCACACCCACAAACCCTTCACCACCGATGCTCAGTAGCTACAATGTGTACCATCTACTGGGAAATTTACCAATACTCCTTACACAACAACTTCCAAACCTAAAACAACAAACATCTAAAAGGACAAGCTATGGTTTAATGCCTGGATTTGAAGAGGAATGAACAGAGGAGGTAAATAAATTTACAGAGGAATAAGATGTAAAAATAATCGGCATGGAGAGAATGAAGGAACATGAATGAGTCCAGGGACGAGAACATCCAAGTGGAATACTACAATCATGGGTTTTAATGTCCAATGACATTAGATTTTATAATGTCAGAGCACCACCATGTCAGTGCATGGCCAAATTGGTAAGGCATCTGTTTTCGCTGTTCATCAGGGTGATTGCAGGTTTCAGTCCTGCTGCTGGCAGTTTTTTTCTAATGATGAATCTTTTCTCCCCCCCAAAATGAAACTAAATTCTATTAATTCTCCTGAGCTGAAGGCAGATTTATTATTTGTGAATATTTGCTTGTTCCTTGTTTAAAGGCATCTTTGAACCTTTTTTGTTTACTGATTTTTTTCAAATTTTCTTTCTGTTTATAACAACATTTTATAACTACATTCCTGTAAACTTTGTTAAGTGCAATTTCTCCATCGTTCTCGCTTGACTTCTCCTCATTCATTTGACATTGCCCTCATTCTGGATCATTCTCAACTTGTTTACATTCTGCCATTTTTGTTCAACAGAATCTCCAGAAGTACTTTATTCCAATCTATAACCTTTCATATTTTGAAGCTTTTGGTTTTAGGCTATCTTCAAATCCAACCCCTCATTACATTTGTGTCTTTTGACATCAATACGGGCCAAGTGCACGCAGGTGTGACTAGCTTAGTTTGGGATTATGATTGGCACGGACTGGTTGGACCGAAGGGTCTGTTTCTGTGCTAAATGACTTTATTACAAGGGCAGCAGATACAAGGGAACACCACTATCTGCAAGTTCCCTTCCAAGCAAATCCCTGTCTTGACTTGGAATTGTATCGCCACTTCTTCAGTGTTGCTGGGTCAAAATCCTGAAACTCTCTTATAAGCATTGTGGGTCTACCCACTACAAATGGATTGCAGAAGTCCAAGAAGATAGATATTTTCAAGGGCAACTAGGGATGGGCAATAAATGCTCACCTGGCCAGCAAAGCCCACGTCCCATGAAAGAATTTTAAAAAGATTCTCTCTAGTGTGCTGCTCCCATTTTTGTAACTGAGTTGGAATACAAATTGAAGGCATAGGAGATTTTGAGTGGCTTGCACCCAATTATCGATGTGACTGAAAGGCCCAGAATGATGAATTCCATCTATGACAGCCTTGACCTGGGTTTAATGTACTCCTGAGCTCAACTTCATTACCTAGATCAGTCCAATCCTGCCACAATACAAGCTCTCAATCCGACTTACTTTAGACCTCTCTCTCTGCAAGATCACCAAGCTTCCTACTTTTCCACTTCCTCTTAAGTAATTTTCTACAGGTTTTGGGTGCTTTCAGCTTGTTTGGTTGAGAGTGGGAAATGCAGGTACCGTGGCACTGTGCTGCAGGACATTCAGGCGAGGGGAACAAAAAATTGCAGTGAATTTTAGGGGACAGGATAGCGAAGGGATTGTCACTGTTCTCTACAGCAAGTACAAAGAACTCAACAGGTTATGCTGCCTGCCCGCTGCCATGGTTCAAGTCACATATTTGGTGCTAAAGAGACACTCACAGTGGGAAGGAAATACACAACCATTCTGGCCCATGTAGATACCAATGACACAGGGTTCTCATAGTCAGTATGAGGAGCCAGTAGCAAATTTTAAAAAAAGGCACCCCCAGAAGAAAATATCTCTGGATTAATACCAGAGTCATGATTAAATTGGCACAAGGCAAATAACATTAGACAACTGAATGAGTGCCACAAAAACTGGTGTGGGAAAAGTATAGGGCATTGGGATCAATACTGGGGAAAGTGAGGTCTGCACTGTTGGGACAGTCTACACATGAACCGTTCTGGGGCTGACATTCTAGTGAGCCACATAACTTTGGAAGTCGAGAGGGCTTTAAACTATACAGTGGGGGTAGAGATCAAATTTGGGAAAATGTGATAAATGAAAGAGTAGAGACAAGGCAAGAAAGGTATTAACACAGAAAATGATAAACAAACTGAAACAAGAAGGGATAGAGAGTAGATATCGGAGAATAAATTATCAGATTTGGCTAGAGATTACAAAACTCAAAAGGGCAAAGCAAAAGGCTCTGGATCTGACTGCACATAACATAAAGAACAAAACAGAAACAAATAAATTTGGTTTGGTAGCAAGGCTGCAAGATGACATCAACTGGGACCTCAATTTTGAAGGGTACATGACATTTTGGGGAAGGACTATAAGCTAGAGAAAGGTGAAGTGGTGGCTCTGTTAATTAAATATGGTATTAGCACAGCAAAGGCAGATTATTACAATTTAGGAACCCAGGGCATAGAAGTGCTTTTGGGAAAGATAAGAAATGATAAAGGCAAGAAGTCACTTGATAGAATGGCATACAGGCACCCCAACAATAATCATATAGTAGGTTGGAGTGTAAAGAAAGACATAATGAAAGCTTGTCAGAAAAGTACTGCAATAACCGTGGAGGGTTTTAATCAACATATGGACTGAAAAAATCAGATGGACAAAATCATTCTAGACAAAGAGTTCATTTAATGTTTTAGGGATTGTTTCTAATCACAGCACTTTCTGGAGTTGACTGGAGAGCAGGCTATACTATATCTGGTATTATACAATACATTAGGATTATTTTATAAACTCAGTTGGATGGCAAGGAGAGAGAATCTGAGTATAGAATTTTGAATTTAAATAAAGATAATTATAAGAACACAGTAACAAAGCTAGCTAAAGAACTGACAAATATGTTCAGGGATAGTTGAATATTGATGCACGGCAAACACTTAAATGGTTATTTCAGAATACACACAATAGATATAATCCAGCAAGAAAGAAAATTTTCAAGGAAAGGACCCACCATCCATGATTAACTAATAAAGTTAAAAATAGATTTGAACTTAAAGAAAAAAGCCAATAGTTGTGTTAAGATGGGTAGCAGGTCAGCAGATTGGATAGAATATTTAAACACAGGAAAATGACTAAAAGATTGATATGGCGGGAAAAAGAGTACAAGAGAAATCTAGTTAGAAATAAGAAAACAGATAATAAGAGTTTTGTATAGATATTTAAAAAAGCAAAGAGTTAGCAGAGTCCAAAGTGAATGATGGTCCTACAGAAGTTAAGTCTGGGAAATTGATAATGGAAAATACGGAGATGGTAGATGAATTGAATCGGTGTGCCACATTATTTTTCCACTGTAAGGGATACAAGTAACATCGTACAAATTGTTGTAAGTAATTTAAGAAGTGAAAGGAACGGAAGAACTCCACAAAATTACATGCACTCCAGGAAAGCAGGACTGAGCAAATTGTTGAAACTGTGGCTGACAAAGTTCCCAGTCCTGGTGGACGTCATTCTAGGTTCTTAAAGGAAGTGATATAGTTGATGTGTTGTTTCTAATTCTCCATAATTTGTGAAAGTTTCATTAGACAGGAAATGTAACTCATTTATTCAACAAGGAAGCAAGACAGAAAGCAGGAAACTACAGGTCAGCTAGTTTAACATGATATTGGGAAAACTTAGAAGCTATTAAGGATGTTATCGCAAGGCACTTATAAAACAAATTCAAGGTAATCAGGCAAAGTCAACATAACTTTGTAAAAGGGACATCATGTTTAACCAATTTATTGGAGTTCTTTGAAGAAATAATACATCATATGGGTAAAGGAGAAAATACTATTAGATTTCGAGAAGGCATTTGATAAGACGCCACATGAAAGGTTACTGTGAGAAATCAAAGTATATGGTGTAGGGGATAATATAATGGCACAGATACAAAATTGGCTAGCTAAAATGAAACAGAGTAAGCACAAGTGGATCTTTTTACTGGTTAGCAAGACGTAATGAGTGATGTGCCAAGGAGATCAGTACTTGGGCCTCAAATTCTAACAATTTGTATTAATTACTTGGATGAAGGGACTGAAGGTATGGTTGCTAAATATGTTGATGACTCAAAGATAGGTAGAAAAATAAGTTGTAAAGAGGACATAAGGAGGCTTTAAATGGACATAGATAGATTAAGTGAGTAGACAAGGATCTGGCAAATGGAGCATAATGTCAGAAAGTGTGAATTTGCCAGTTTTGGCATACTGTATAAATGGTGAGAGATTACAGAGCTCTGAAATGCAGAGGGATTTGAGCGCCCAAGTGTATGAATTGCAAAAGGTTAGTAATAACATGTACAGCAAGTAATTAAGAAAGTTAATAGAATGTGATCATTTATTGCAAAAGGCATTGAATATAGAAGGTTACGCTTCAGTTAGAAGGTCAACGGTGTAACTACATCTGGAGAAATGTGTATAGTATTGATCACCCTTATTTAAGGAAGGATGCAAATCCATTGGAAGCAGTTCAGAGAAGATTTACTAGACTAGCACCTGAAAGGGTGATTTGTCTTACAAGGAAAGGTTGGACAGGTTAGGTTTATATCAGTTAGAGCTTAAAACAAGGCAATTTGATTGAAACACATAAGAGCCAAAGCGAGTTTGACAGGGTCGATATGGAAAGGATATTTCTTCTTGAGAGAGAACCTAGAACTTGGGGTCATCCACTTTTAAAAATGAGAGCTGCCCATTTAAGACAGAGTTGAGGAGAAATGTCTTCTCCCAGAGGATTGCGAATCTTTGGAACTCTTCTGTTTTCTAACAGACTGTTCTTGTCCAATGTCTAGACAACTAAAACATTAATGCATCCTGGTTCAATGCACATACTAATATTGCATGAGCATGAAATCATGTTGATCAGCACTTCCTGTTTTGTTTCACACTGTGAAATTTAAATGTTACATTAAATGTTCTCTGCAGAGTACCTTTTTCAGAAACTTCAATCCTTCAGTCAAAAGGTTCCCCCATTCACTCCCAAATTATTTATAGCCTTTAAACTGTCATAGCAATTTAATAAAGAATTAATTTTGTTGCAATTTAAAAGTACAGATTTCTAACTCAATCCTTTTACAATCTGAGTCTGAGATCATTAATTTTAAGGAGTATATTTACTGTTATAGAAACTAACTACGTGTCATTACACTCAGTGAAAGAAATAAATAAATTAATCATAAAATAACAACCTATCACTGTCACTAACTTAAAGCAATATGGCTTCTTTTGAGTATAGTGTTTTTAAAAAACTACATCAGTGTGTAATATACTGAAATCTAGTAGTGTTCAGAGACCTTCTATACTAGTGGTGCTTGGTAACAGAATTAATTCCTTTCAAATAAAATTCTCTTTTCTAAATATGAAATTTCTTTTTGCAAATATGGAAATTAAACTATTAATATTAAACTAATTCATTTAAAACATGATTGAGAATTTTAAAAAACATTCTTAATGGATATTCTCCAAAATAAACATAACCTGTTTGCAATCCCATTTAATTATTGCAACTAAACCTAGATAGAAGACAAAGCTTGTATGAAACAATTTAAGGACATAAAAAAAGCAAATTTACATTTCTCTTGCACTGATCAAGAAACAAAGGGATCTCAGAGCACAACACAGTGGTTGTGCACCAAATTCAAGGGTAGGGGTAGGCAGGAAGAAAGAAAAGCGCCAAACAGAAATGTCTTGAAGGCACTTCAATGAGTTAATTTCAAGTGTCACAGAGCAATTTAACAAATTTAATTCCTATATATGTATTCTTTAACCGTTCAAACTTATTATTGATATTCACTTTAGCTCATACTGTAACATTTGGTTCATGATTTTATCCGGTGATTTATTTTAAATGACAGCCTCCTTGATTTATTGTTTCAGGAAAACAGAATTCTCTCTGCTTGAAGAACACTACAGCTCTCAAATTCTTCTATTCTTTAAAGTAACTCAGATCAAGCCATCAACACACGTAACAATTTTATCATTCCTCACTTTAGTTTGATAGTATTCTTTTTAAATTTAACAATTGTTTTTCAGAATTAACAGCCAAATTTCTGCCAAACTTTTTGATGAATATATAGGCAGTTTAGAGGAGTTAAGAAATTTGATCAAAGGAATAAAAATCTTATGTGTTCAGAAGGGTGATTGAAACAAAGGCAGGAAAAACTCTGGTCCTTATCCAAAGTTCAGTGCCCTTCCTTTAATTATCAGACTATTTCCTTGAACTAGAGTGGGCCAGGTCTGCACTTCATGTGCCAATGTCTCTGAACCATGAAAAGAAACGGTCTGAAATCCAAGAAACGTGCACATAGGAAAATTAAGTTTCTTTTCCCCCACTCGTCAAATAACTGCTGTTCATCAAACCTATGAAGGTTTTGTTTATCGCTTCTGAGGAGGATTGTTTTTGATCAATTTTCCAAAGCCAGAGGAAATTTCCCACAGGACACAAATATTTTATGGATTGAATCATTGCTGTTGGAATTAGAGTAGGATGATACTGCCTACTTTACAACATATTTTAAAATAAGTGTACTGAAGAAAATAAACTTCCAGTAGCAAAGATCATTGAATTGCCTCACCTCCATAAAAGTAATTCCTTTGATACTCTTCATATAATAATATTTTTCTTCCTTACAGTGTCAATTGTGCCCTTCTTCTAAAATGAAGATGCTATAAATATTGGCATCTGGAATTTCTATATCAGCAAAAATAACAGCTATAAATGCTGAATTTTAAGCCATGCATTGAAACTAGTCTTTCTCCAAAAACAACATTCCATCATGTGGTTCAAAGAAAACCACAATCCTTTTAAGCCTTTAAGTCTATTTTTGGGATTGGGCTCCCATTATAAAACATATGAATTAATACATAAAGAGCTCCAATTTACTTTACAAATAAAATAAACCGTTCCTTTGATACTTAGTATTTCACAAATATATGGCTTTCAGATATTACGTGCACTTTAATTTAAAGATATTAATGTTAAATTATGTTAATGACTTAATGGCTGAGCAAGGGTAGACACAACAGTTAAGCCATATAAGACAAGAAGGTTCCGTATTAAATTCCCAGTCTAGTTAATCATACTTGGGCTTGTAGCAGATCAGTTGTGTTGAAATTCCTACTTCCAGCACAAGGGAGAAGAGAAAATTGATGGAGGGATTTTAGTTGAAAGAAAGTTATTGATTACTGACCTTCGTGTCTAGAATCTGTATATCTGGAGTTTGATTGTAAAGGAACTCATACAGTTTGTAATGCTGAAATAAACTGGAGAAAAAAAAAATCAATGCAAACTCGTGCCAAGTTTTTAAAAAGTAAAATTACAAAGCATCATATTAAAAATATTTTAATTATACCAAACTGTAGCATGAAAGCCAAATAATTATTGCACACAGGGAATAGAGCAGATATAACAAAATGAAAGTTACCATAATTATTAACTTAAATGACATAGCCTGAGGCAATAGATTGTATTTGCTGATCATGTAAATACTAATCTGATAATTAAGGCAGTAAGCTTTTACTCATAGGATGTGGGGATTACTTGCTAGGCCAGCATTTATCTAGGGTGACATCGTGGCTCAATGATTAGCATTGCTGCCTCATAGCGCCAGGGACCCGGGTTTAACTCCACCCTTGGTGATTGTGTGGAATTTGTATGTGGTCTCCATGTCTGTTTCGGTTTCTACCAGGTGCTCCAGTTTCCTCCCACAGTCCAAAGGTGTGCAAGCTAGGTGGGTTGGCCGTGCTGCAATTCTGTAGTGTCTAGGGGTGTGCAGGCTAGAAGGACTAACCATGGCAAAACGTAGGGTCATTAGGATGTGGTGGCCTGAGTTTGAGTGGGATGCTTTTCAGAGAGTTTGTGCAGACTCAGACCCCCTCAAAATATTTTAAGAAGGTAGCCTACACCCTAACCTTTTATTTTAAAGGTCGATGTGAAATGCGTGTTCTAGATATGATGCAACTTGTCAAACCACTCAACGTTAAGCAAACCACAATTTATTTAAACACCGTAGTTAAAATACAAACAAAAGAAAGAGGAATTTAGAATAACTTAACTGTTGGAAAACTTAACCAAATAACAGATACAGTGCCTATTAATAATTATCTGGTCCAATACAGTAATATCCCATAAACACACCTCTTGGCAAAAAGGTAAATTCAGACACAGATCCTTACAGGCAATTCTCCAAATCAGGAGGAAACAACATTAAGAGAGATTTCAGACAATGTAGCAGCTAGGAATCATTTTACTGAAGTTCCAACTCTTCTGGGACTCAAACAGCTTCTGACTGCTACACCTAAAAAAATTACAAAGCTCGATCTGTGAGAACTGGCCTCTCCCTTTGCATTGTTACAACTATTTTTAAAAAAACCTAAAGGCCTCCTCTGATTGTTGACTTAGGCTGACTTCCTTAACCACTTCTTCACCTCTGCCTTTACAAACTCTCTTAAAAACAAAAACCAAGGACAAACCAACCTTTTTAAAGTGACAGCATTATCACAATGTTTTCATGTATCTGCTGCCCTTGCCCTTCCCAATGGAATTGTTTGGATGGTGCTGTCTAAGGAGCTGTGAATTTCTGCAGTGCATCTTGTAGGTGGTACACACTGTTGCTACTGGGTGTTGGTAGTGTAAGGAATGTATGTGGAGCAAATAAAGCTGGCTGCTTTGTCCTGAATGGTGTCATGCTTCTTGAGTTTTGTTGGAGCTGCACTCATCCAGGCAAATGGAGATTATCCTACCATATTCCTGATTATGCCTTGTAGATATTGGATAGTTCTTGGGAGTCAGGAGTTAAGTAACCTGCTAAAAGATTCCTAGCTTCTGTCCTGCTCTTATAGCCATAATAATTATATGACTAGTCCAGATTCATATCCGGTCAATGGTAACCCCCAAGTTAGTGATGCTGATAGTTGGGGTTTCAGTGATGATAATGCCATGGAATGTCAAGGGCAATTGTTAAAGTGTCTATCATTGCTTGGCATTTGTATGGCATGAATATTACATGCCACTTTTCAGCCCAAGCCTGGATATTGTCCAGGTCTTATTGCATTTGGACATGGACTCCTTCCATGCAGTTGAATTTTTAAGACTAATAAGGTTACAGGTTCACTACTTACTCAGTGCTTGGTTGGCAGGGTTCAAACAGATGTGCGGTGAAACCCAGAAGTTGATCCCAACACAACTAAATTGGGCTGGACAGAGGTGTGCACAGCATTCCCCATCCCCGATCATCACTCAATAACCCTTGCCAGAAACACATTTGTAAAATGAGGTATGAATAGAAATGAATGGATGTGATGCCTCTGTAATTACACAGCTTGGCAACACACGGTGGAGTTGTACGTGAAGACTGAATACATTTGTGGGTGATTGGAGATCTACAAACACACAGTAATTTTACATGATTACGATGAGTCGTCAACCAATTTATTTTCCTCAGAACAGAGATTTCTGAGAACTCGGTTCTCCCTCCGATTTTCCTTCAGTTAATTGACCTCTTCATTTATTAACTGTATCTGCATTCTTTATTCACTAACACCCCTCTTAAGTGTATATAATTTCCAATTCTCCTGCCAAGTAGTCAAATGCCATGGCGACAGTGTAAAGGAGACAAGGTGCAACCATTTTCAGGGAAGGTTGAAACAGGGGAAGAAGATCAGTAGAAAAAAAAAGAAAAACATAAAGAAATGTCACACATCAGTGCAATCTTGAAAATGAAACATGTATAAACAAAAATGCATGGGGTAAGTAGGATGTAAACAGGCAGATGACTTGTAAAGAAAAATCTGAATATTAGTCAGTTTTAAAGTTTTCAGGTTCATTGTTTGAAGAGTAGCTCACTAAATAATATCCAGTTGTATTAAATATAAGGATTTGGGATCTAGTTGGACAAGTAAAAAGAGATGTAATGAAAGCCACTATGGCAACTGCTTCTGAAGAACACATTCAAAAATTTAAAAGAATCATTATCACCTGGTTTTGATGAAGAGTTGAAACATTAACTCTGCTTTCTCCCCAAAGATGCCACTAGATCTGCTGAATTTCTCCAGCAATTTCTGTTTTTATTAAAACTTAGGTAGGTCAGTCTTTCTAGAATCATGATTTTAAAGCAGTAAGTGTCAGAGAACAAGTCTTCAAGGCCTCATGGAGTTTTAATTGATATTTGTTTACATTGTGGGTGCTTGACAGGAGAGAGAAAACATTAAAACACATCAGTTTGCTTTTGGATTCAGAATAATCAAATAGAAAGATGTGGAGATTGGAAAGATTTTGGGCAGTTGGAAAGAGCCCTGATTGATGTTAGATGCAAGTATAGTTTCTCCCAGAAATGCCAGATTGTTTTGGACAATTAAAGAAACTAGGTACCTCAGTGAAAGAATTTAGAGTGTGAAACTTCCAGACCAAGAGTATTTGTTTAGAAACCTGCACTGGTTTTCCAAAGTTGATAAAGTCTAAAATTTAAGATTTGTGTGAGTGTCATAAGGCCTCACAGCTCACAGGACTAGAACTGAGATGAAACATTAAGTCAAATCTAAAGATTTGTTAGAGAATGAATTCCTCTGGAGATTTGAGTAACTGCAAAGTGATGGTGTTGAGGGGTAGATGGGATTTTGTTTTTCCCTGTAATTTACAACATTTTAAACTATGTCATATTCTATTTTATTTTCACTTCTTTTGTGTGTGTAATACAGTTCTGATTTATTGTTAAATCAAATCTGCAGCCTTGTATGCTTATATTTCAACAAAAGATTATGATGTTAAAAAAAATCCATCAAGCCACATTTCATTCCAATGAATGAAATTCATAAAATTCACCTTTGACCAGTGTCTCAAGTGGTGAAGGAGATTCTGCTGACTTCAACTCAAATCAGTTTCGCCTAGACATTGGTGCACGGGTGATCCCTTTGGAATACAGCATGATTCGGAGAACAATATAGGGCCTGGACAGCAAGATAAATTGCTGGAAGATGGAGGAGGAGAGCTCGAGCAGGAGGCCAAATGTGCCGAGAATTTTCAGGGAGCTATTTTCCTATCTGAATTTCAGCTAGAAATGATGCATGAGCTGTCTACACTTCAGAAAGGATGTCCTCACAAAAGTCTGCCACAGCTACAACTTTACAGCAGAGCAAATGCAAAGGTGATCATACCAATAAAATGTCAAGTGCATGATTCCTTTCCAGTTGTCTTTGGAAAATTCGCTGAAAGCTGACTATACCTCATTCTCTCGTTAAGATTGCTGAGTTGGGGCCACGGGCAAGTATTACTGACTCTCTGGAGCACAGATATTGTGTCCCCTTTGAGAAAGGCAGCTCTCATCCTTCTCACATTGTCATTTTGCTCATACCCTTGCTGTGCCTGCCAGTTAGAATCCCAGACTACTGTCACGACTGTTAAGCTGGTGGGATCCAAAACCAGGCCTGTTTGGCCCAGAGCTGCTCGAGGATGTCCTCCAAACCCAGCTATGGTCTCCTCTATTGAATATCATCAGGCTTTCACCAGTCGTACTGCAGTCAATAGGATGGCATTGCAAAGGACCACTTGGACAGGCAAAGGGATGATGGGAACTAAGGATGATTATCTAATGTCTTTGGAGTGTGGCCATGATTTCATTTATAAATTTCGTTTGGATCTTGGGGCTTTTGTTCCTGTACTGCACCCGAGGACAACCACAGAGAAAAGGAGACATCGATTTTGCCCTATGCTGAACAGCAAAGAATTTCATGCACTCAGTTTCCATACGTAAATCAATGATGCGGCTTTATGTTCAATATCTTGGCAGCAGTTATAATGCCTTCGTTCTGTGGACATCCTTTCCACTATATGCATTTTAGCCACAAGAAACCAAAAGGTAGCTACAGGGCAATGTGGTATATATAAACTACATGACGGATGACTCCACTGTGCAACGCACAAACACATGTGTAATGCATACCTGCATAATGCAGATGATATACGAGATAAACCATTATTCTTGTTGAATGGCAGTGCAGGCTTGAAAAGCCAAATAGTCTACTCCTGCTCCTATTTCTTATATTTTTGTCACAGCAGCTATAACCTCAATCCCTCATTCACAAACAGTACCACACCTTACCTTTCCTCTGTTCTTGAGCATCACTTCCAAAATGGAAAAGATGGCTTATAAGCTCTGCATAATGCCCGGTGCCAACTTGGTACTGGTCTCTTACATATCCTTTGGCAGTAGAGCTTCTGGCAGACTTTGCAATATACCAAATATTTTGTTGTGCATACCGGTCAGTACTCTTCTGTTGACTGCCTCTCTGACATGACAATTTGTGTCCTCATCAGCAGCATTTTTGTGTAACCTCACCCTGTGGCTAGAAAGCCTCAGTGCCAGCTTTGTCCCATGGTCTGGTTGCAGGTCACTTGTGCCTGATGCCTCACTGTCTGCACATCCCACCACAAAACCATTGTGTACAGCACAACAGCAACTGAACTGATGGTGTAATATCTACCATCGTAGATTTCTTGCTGTTTCTCCAAACTGGCGAAGGTGTACTTCTTCACTACTCGAAATTAAAAGGAACAAGGAGAAAGTTGTGGAACAGGGGCGGGTAGGTAGGAAAATTAAGGAGTGCACCATGACACCATCTACAGGTCGTAATACAATAGCCTGTTTGTCTGATATGGAGCAGGTACGATATGAGAGAAGGGTTAAGCATGAAGATAATATCATCTTCAGTGGAATAATGCCCCTTCTATTAGTCACGAACTCAGAAACGGACATCCTTTTAATGATGTATATTGTCTTTTCTACAAGCAAACATCAGGGAGGCTGTGGCATAATGGTCATTATGTGATTATAATAGATGAATAATCCAGCTAATGTTCTGGGGAGATGAGTTTGAATCCCACTGGGGCAAATGGTGAAATTTAAAATCAATAAAATCTGGACTGAATAAGCGAGTCTAATAGCAACATAGCCATGGTCAATTTTATAGAAAAAGCAATCATCTCACTAAAGTTCACTGATACCTTTAAGAAAGGAAATCTGCCACCTGGCCTAATGGTGACTCCAGACTCAAAGAAATGTGATCAGCTCTTAACTGCCGTCTAAAATGTCTGAGTAAATGGCTTGCAAAGGCCTTTTCATGAACAGCTGGGGCTTGTGTCAAAATTGGGAAAGTTGACTCAGGGATTAGTTCAGCAATAACATAGTCATATGCAGGCATTCTTACCTAGGACCCATAAAATTATCCTACAACATCACTATCACCATCCCTGGATATGTCTGTCTCGTTGACAATACAGAACCACTTGAAGTCCATAAACATTTCAATCTTCAACAACAGGGAGCCAGGCACATCAGTGCAACAGGTAAAGCTGAAGCATTTGTATCCATTTTTAGCCAGAAGTACTGAATGGATGATCCATCTTGGCCTCCTCCTAAGATCCTCAGTGTCACAGATGCCAGTCATCAAACAATTCTATTTGCTCTACGTGATATAAAGAATAGGTGAAGACACTGGGTACTGCAAAGATTCTTGGCCCTGACAGCCATCAATCAATAATGGTGCTCCAGAAATAAATGCACCTCTAGCCAAGCTATTCCAGTACGGTTACAACATGGATATCTACTACACAATGTTTAAAATTTCCCAAGTAGGTCCGATGCGCAAAATGCGGAATGAATCCAACTTGGCCAATTCTATTTGTCTACTCTAGATCATGAGCTAAATGATGGAAGAAGTAACGGAAAGTATTATGAAGTACAGTGCAAAGGAATAACTCGCTGACTGACACTCCGTTTGGATTTTGCCAATGATACTGTGATCCTGACCTCATTATAAACACAGTTCAAACACAGACAAAACAGCTGAACTCTAAAGTGAGGTGAGAGTGACTGCTGTTGGCATCAAGACAGCATATGACTGAGTCTGGCATCAAGGAATTCCCTAAGTTAATGGTAATGAGGAAGGAAACTCCAATGATTAGAGGCATTACTTAGTTCAAAGGAAGATGACTGTGACTACTGTAGGTCAATCATCTCACCCTCCCACTGGACATCTCTGCAGCAGTTACATAGAAACATCAAAAGTAGGAGTATGAGTAGGTCCTCAAGTCTGCTCCACCATTCAACAGGATCATGACTGACTATCCAGCTCAGTACCTTGTTCCCACTTTCTCCCCTCAGACCCTACGATCCCTTTGGCCCTAAGAACTATAACTCCTCCTTGAAAACATTCAACATTTTGGTATCAACTTCTGTGGCAGGGAATTCAAAACTCTGGATGAAGAGATTTCTCCTCATCTCACCTCTAAATGACCACCCCCTTTTCTTAGACTGTGACCACTGGTTGGACATCCTGGTCATCAGCAACATTCTTCCTGTGTTTACCATCTAGTCATGTTTGAATGTTATAAGTTTCTAGGAGATTCTCCCTCTCCTTCTTCTCATCAAACATAGTCCTATCCAATCCAGTCTCTCTTCATC
Organism: Rhincodon typus; assembly: GCF_021869965.1. Taxonomy (NCBI): domain Eukaryota; kingdom Metazoa; phylum Chordata; class Chondrichthyes; order Orectolobiformes; family Rhincodontidae; genus Rhincodon; species Rhincodon typus. The sequence goes on from NC_063351.1 coordinate 5,973,539, forward strand.
CCAGAAATCAGTCTGGTCAATCTTTGTTTCAATCTCTCCATAGCCAGAACATTCTTCCTCAGATAAAGAGATCAAAACTGCATATAATATTTCAGGTGTGGCCTCACCAATGCCCTATACAAGTCATATCTACAACTCCTCAGATACTGAAGCAGTCCACATCCATATGGAGAGGGAGACTGAGGCAAAAACAGGCTTGGGCTGATAAGTGGCTAGTAATAATCGGTCCCATACAAGTGCAGTTAACATCTCCAACAAAAGCAATCTAACCATCTGCCCTTGATGTGCAATGGCATTACCATCACTAAATTCCCCACTAGCAATTTCTTGGGGGTTACCATCGATCTGAAACTGACCTAAACCAGCTATATAAATATTATAGTTACAAGAGCAGGTCAGAAGGAATTCTGCAGCTAGTAACGCAACCTCATCTCCCAAATGTTCCCTATCAATAAGGCAGAAGTCAAGAGTGTGATGGAATATTCTCCACTTGCACAGATGGTTGCAGCTTCAACAACAGTCAAGAAGCTCAACATATTCCAGGACAAAACAGCTCATTTGATTGGGAGAACAACTATAATCTACAACACGGACACAGAGGCAGCAGTGTGGACCATTATAAAGATTCACTGCTGTAACCCTCCAAGTCTCCTTTGACAGGATCTTCCAAACACACAACCTGTAACACTTAGAAGGAAGCAGCAACTGATTCATGGAAATATCATCACCTGCAAGATCCCCCCAAGTCACCATTCTGAACTTGGAACTTTTCCTTCATTGTCACTGGCTCAAAATCCTAGAACTCCATTCCTAACACCATTGGGATATGCTTTTATCACAAAAATCTGCAGCAATGCAAGAAGGCAGTTCACCATCACGTTCTCTAGAATACTTAGTGATGGACAATAAATGCTGGTATAGTTGGCGCCCCACATTGCATTCAGAAATACAAAAGAGCTGTATATGACCACAACAGAAGCTAGCAGATACCTGATACACAAGAGGCTGGGCAGTACATTAGTAAGTGTGCAATTTGTTTGGCTGATGTTGCTGTCACAGTTGAATAGCTGGTACTGTGCACGACCTAGTGAGATTGGGTGTATGGTGGCCTGCAATGCTAAGTGTGCAAAGATGCAATGAAGCAATGAATGTCAGGTATGAGTCATGATTGATAGAGATTGTTAACAGATGATGACAGGGGCATGCTGAATTGTTTAAGGCTAATGTTACACTAATAAACAATTGTATTTAAGAATCTATTCACTGACCTCAATATTTGCATGAGGCCACTGAAATTCTTGTATCCAGCTACTTGACTTAGCTCCTGCCAGTGATTTCCACATTATCTGTTCTCATTGTCTTTGAGTATATCCTTCAATGAGGGAACACAATTGATCAAGCAATGGTGACCTCCTAGTCCCCTCTAGATAAAGGACATTTCTACTCCTTTTCACCTCCACACACAAATGGCTACAGTGCAGTGATTGAAAAAACCTGAAATCCACTCTGACCATCTTGTGCATTCTTCTGTCTTTCTCATTACAAATTAAGCTCTGAAATCCACAGATTTCCCATTATCTGTTCAGTCACAATACACATCCCCTTTCACAGCAGTGTAGGGGAGCTTTAACTACTGCTAACAGTCACAATACTACTACTTCTTTTTGAGTGTGCAGTCAATAAACAAAGTGGCTAGCACTGACTGGACACTGAAATCATTTAAAACAGCAGACAGCAGGAATGGACGTGCTGCCTACGTTGCAATCAACAGGCACTCATTAATTACACATTCCGATTCCTATACCTGGGTTTGGAGGCTAAACTAAGGTTGTCACGGACTTCTACTGATGGGCAAGACCACATGAATTACACACTCCTATCATTGAATTTTTACTTCAGCAATTGCATAACCCACTCACATTTGAATCGCATGAAGACATTTTCTTATTAAAATTGTTCAAGTCCTATACAGGAACCCAATTAGAACTGCAGCTGAAAAGGATCTGGCAAAACTGCAAGTAAAATACAAAGCACTTTGATGCTTTCTATTGCTCATTATTACATCAATATTGCATAAGCCTCATTGAGATTTTCTAAAGTTAAATAAACCATTAACTTTTAAATTATTACTCTAATTTCTAAGGCATAATCTATGAACCCCAGGTATCTTGCTTACATATGATCACACAACAAATCTGTGCATATAGCTATCTTGTTTCCTCTCAAATAATTTCATCTACGTTGTAAATCATGACTCATCCACTAACTGCTATTTCCATACGAGATTCCCTCGTGCTTTGTTCTCTCTCCCATTCTGTTGTTACTTCATATTTTCCACAGATTACCCAAACATAACTAGCATTTGCTTTTTATTTACACGATTTGTTGACCAAGATCTTTCTTCATTCGACAATTTCCAAGCCTCCTGCGATACAACCAATGTATCTGGAGAGGATGCCAAGTCCCGGTGTCAGAAAAACCAGATTACTTTCTTAATTAACAAACTAGTGATGCCACAGTATGCTGTAAATGGAATGATCCAGAGGCACAGGCTCCTGCAATCAGAGATAACAAGGTGTAGAGCTGGATAAACACAGCAGGCCAAGCAGCATCAGAGGAGCAGGAAAGCTGGCGTTTCGGGCCTAGACCCTTCTTCACACTGGTTTGTTAATTACAAGGAAAACGAGCACTGCTTCTGTTTCACAACAGCATCATTGGTCCTCTCACAATAGTGGCATTGTTAGCCTCAGGGTTGGCTCTGTCATGAAATGAAACTTAGATATCCACCAACTTTGCTAATGGTCTGATACGCTCCATGTTCCCTTCCTTCACAAAGAACCATGTTCCTCTATGTCTCTATTCACCTTATAGAAAGTTAAGTACATTGCAAATGAGCATTCCTCTCATATCTGTGATGGTTTGCCTCAAATCCCAGGTAACCTATGAGGAAAAAGGTAGTCTGCAATAGTATCTCTCAATTCATGTCTTCACCCATCGACACCTTCCTCAAACCTTTCCGGTCTATTATTTTTGCCAATGTGACGACGGTCAGCGTCCATTCAGCCATTACAGCATTCTGACTTTCAAATATTGTGTCCTATGTAATCTCATTGCTGTGTACCTCTTCATTTTGACTCAGTGTATGGTCTTTGACCTCACTCGCAGTTTACAAGGTGGAATCTGCATTCTACAGCAAATTGAATGGCAATTGGAACAACACATTTTTATTTAGATTATTGATCTTGATTTTTTTTATAAACTTATTGAAGACTGGTTGTGGCTTTTCATTTCAATGTCCACCAAAGGGATAGGGTTTTATCTCCTAGTGAACTCACCAAGCACAAAACACAATATTCTTGTCTCTTGTATCACGTTTGATATGGTTGGCAGGCAGCAGCTATCAATGACCTAATGGGTAGTGTTTTTAATGATCGCCAACGGGACACTAATGGTGGGGTCGGAAGGAGTCTGTAAAATGTTGTGAAAGCCCATAAGTGGCCAATTAATGGTCACTTCTGACCCAGCTGCAACATTTTAGCCAGTGGGAGGAGAGCAGAGATGCCCAGCTGGGATGAAAAAGCTGTCCATCAACAGGTTTGGCCTCCACCATTTTAAAAAACCTTTTATTAGGTCATCCTTCAATCTTATCCTTTCTAGAGTTTCTCTCTTTCGGCTTCAAAACTCAACAGCGTATCAGAATATTTTATCTCACCTCAGTCTTTTAACTATCAAGTGAATTTATTCAACATAAATAGCTGAAGAAAATGCAATAATATACAAAATTACTGCACATATTCTGAAGTACTCCTCAAAAAGAAAACAGTAAATATGGCCACGTGATGCTGAACATGTTTTTTGTTGCACCTCCATGTAAACAGCTTTTGTTCCAACTTGTTTTTCAAATGTGGAAGTTCAGCAGCTCCATGAAGGTTGAAATTAATTCAATGATTTAAGTAGTCATTCAAAATACTTTTCCAACAACTATGAATATGACAAACTGTCAATTAGAATTCAAAATAAACACCGCCATTTACATAACTTAGCAAATTACACAGTCTAATTTGATTTAAATGTGGTTTAGTGCCTTTCTCTAGATTATAAATGTGCAGACAACTAATGCAAATCTTCTCAACACTGCATCTAATTAGGATGAGAGTTTGATTCTGAATGCAGCAGGTAATTAAGCTCTGCACTATTGCAAGCTAATTAAAGGAAAAACTAACAAGCTCACACAAGGCACAAATACTTCATTTTCTATTACAATTACCCAGAATATATTCATTGCTTGGTAAGTGCAGGATAAAATCAGGGTTCTAATGAATCCAGCATAGGGGGTACAGTTTAAGTACAAGACATATCTCACATCATTGTTCATTTCAGTTACTCAATTTCCAGTCTCAGTCTTTTGGTTTATATGAAGGATAACACCAACATAGACTGTTTGAGCTGCATAGTACACTTCCAAGTAATTAAATTTATGTGACAACCCTGTGACTACTTCGCTCCAAAAATTCCCCCACATGTATCATAAAGTTTAAAAAAATTAAAAAGGGAGGAGAAGAAATGGTGAATGTGCAAAAATGGTTCATAAGGTAATATCACAACTGATCGGATGCAGCCATCAGGAAACACGGTACAGGTGAAGGTTCTTTTCTCCAGATAAACTGATAGGTGGTTTGGGTGGAGACAAAGGGCCTGTCTCTGTGCTATAAATACTATATAATTCCACAAACCACCAAAACAAACTAAAATGGATAAAACATGCACAACATATTCTATTTAATTTTTTTTTTGGTTGGTGATGTCACTGCATCAACACAGCTTTCTTTGCCAGAATGCATTTGCACATACACAGATGCCATGAGCATTGCTGTGACAAGTAACTCTGGAACTGTGTGGGAAGCTAGGGAAGTGATTGCTGGGCCCCTTGCTGAGACATTTGTGTCATCGATAGCCACAGATGAGGTGCTGGAAGACCAGACATTGGCTAATGTGGTGCCACTATTTAAGAAAGGTGGAAAGGAAAAGCTGGGGAACTATAGACCGGTGAGCTTGACATCAGTGGTGGGCAAGTTGTTAGTACGGATCCCAAGGGACAAGATTTACATGTGTAAAGGCAAGGACTGATTAAGGCTAGTCAACATGGCTGTGTGCGTGGGAAATCGTGTCTCACTAATTTGATTGAGTTTTTTAAAGAAGTGACGAAGAGGATCGAAGAAGGCAGAGCTGTGGATGTGATCTATATGGAGTTCAGTAAGGCGTTCAACAAGGTTCCTCATGGTAGAATGGTTAGCAGGTTAGACCATATGGAAAATATGGGAGAACTAGCCATTTGGATACAGAACTGGCTTGAAGGTAGGAGACAGAGGGTGGTGGTGGGGGGTTGCTTTTCGGACTGGAAGCCTGTGACCAGCAGTGTGCCACAAGGATCGGTGCTGGGTCCACTGTTTTTTGTCACTTATATAAATGATTTGGATGTGAACATAGGAGGTATGGTTAGTAAGTTTACAGATGACACCAAAATTGGATGTGTAGTGGACAGCAAAGAAGGTTACCTTAGAGTACATGAGACCTTGATCAGATGGTCAATGGGCCGAGGAATGGCAGATGGAGATTAATTTAGATAAATATGAGGTGTTGCATTTTGGAAAGGCAAATCAGGTAGGACTTATACTCTTAATGGTAAACTCCTGGGGAGTGTTGCTGAACAAAGAGACCTTGGAGTGCAGGTTCATAGTTCCATGAAAATGGAGTTGCAGATAGGTAGGATAGTGAAGAAGGCGTTTGGTATACTTGCTTTTATTGGTATGTGCATTGAGTATAGGAGTTGGGAGGTCACATTGTGGCTGTATAGGACATTGGTTAGGCCACTTCTGGAATACTGCATGCAATTCTGGTCTCCCTGCTACAGGAAGGATGTTGTGAAACTTGAAAGGGTCCAGAAAAGATTTACAAGAATATTGTCAGGGTTTTGGGTTTGAGCTATGGGAAGAGACTGAATAGACTGGGGCTATTTTCCTTGGAGCGTTGGACGCTCAGGGTTGACCTTACAGAAGTTTATAAAATCATGAGGGACATGGATAGGGTGAATAGACAACGTCTTTTCTCCTGAGTAAGGGAGTTCAAAACTTAGAGAGCTTAGGTTTAAGGTGAGAGAGGAAGATTTCAAAGGGACCTAAGGGGCAACTTTTTCATGCATAGAGTGGTGGGTGTATGGAATAAGCTGCCAGAGGAAGTGGTGGGGGCTGATACAATTACAACATTTAAAAGGCATCTGGATGGGTATATAAATAGGAATGGTTTAGAGGTATATGGGCCAAATGCTGGCAAATAGGACTAGATTGATTTAGGATAACTGGTCGACATGGACGAGTTGGACTAAAGTGTCTGTTTCTGTGCTGTACAGCTCCATGACTCTAAGCTTTCCCCTGTTGCAAACAGACCCTCACGCACCCAGCTTATTACATTCCCTCAAGATTTTTAAACTCACAAATAGCGGAATCGCCTTTGTATGAGAAAAGAAAGCTTCCAAAAGAGCAGCCAGCTGGGTCAAAACAGTCCGTTTTCATGCATTCAAAAGGACACTGGATAATGATTTCAATAGAAACAATGTGCAAGGCATAAGGAAATGATGGGCAACGGCATACGTCATGATGAACGTTTGGACAGTCAGTGCAGAAACAATGGGTCAAATGGTCTCCTTCTGCATTGGAACACTTCTGTGATTCCAAGAGTCAGTGCTTATGGCAACTGGAACACAGTAGGGTGTCTCAGTAAATCAGGAAATAATTTTGTCACACAGTCCAACCTCCTGAGAAAATCTCTCTAAGTAGAACCATTTCAAAACAAAATTTAGAAATGATCATCACAGCAAGAGGTGAAATACCTGTTGATAGTCGGGAGTGGCCTCCACCTTGCAGTCTAAGTATCTTTGTTTCAGGCAGCTGTCGTTCCACTCTCAAGCTGTGCTTATGTGTGTGCATGTGCCATCACTGTGCCACCTAGTGGTGGCTTTTACACTAAACATGGCCTAATTTAAATGGACAAACAACATGGACTCAGTCCCGACCTGAAATGTCAACCTTCCTGCTCCTCTAATGCTGCCTGGCCTGCTGTGTTCCTCCAGTGTTGTCTCTGACTCTATCAGCTGCAGTTCTTGCTATCTCTGGATTCAAAATGGACCCTGGTGCCTTGTGGTTTATCAATGTTGATCTGATTGCACAATCCCACTCTCGTCCCTATTTCCAGCAACTTGGGGTGGCGGGGTGGCACGGCGGCTCAGCGGTTAGTGCTGTTGCCTCACAGCACCAGGTTACCTGGGTTCAATTCTAGCCTCAGGTGACTGTCTGTGCGTAGTTTGCATATTCTCCACAGGTCTGGGTGGGGTTCCCCTGGGTGCTCCAGTTTTCTCCCACAGTTCAAAGATGTGCAGGTTAGGTGGATTGACCATGCTAAATTGCCCATAATGTCCAGGGTCGGTGTAGACTCAATGGGCCGAATGGCCAGTTTCCACACTGTCGGGATTTTATTCTAAAAGATTGGGCAAAGCGTCCCCCGTGATTTGATCATCAAATGTCTTCCCTTTCAGCTTGCTGAAGGGATTGATCATTTCATAACACCCCAGTTTATCTCTGTTGCAAAGTTGGGTACAGTATTTGTGGATTGGAAGACAGGACGTTAGAATTTTGTGTTTGTAAAATACTAGGGGAGAAAGCAGTGTGTGGTCCCTTTAAAAGATGGTGGGCTTTCTCTATGCTTAGAGACTCAAAAATGTCTGTGGGCAGGAATGTGTCGGTTTGCAGGTGCACAGAACACCTGAATTGAAATATTTGTATCAAAAGGCCGTACAGTTAGCAGGCCAGGCAGCAGTTTTGTTTTGTTATCAAGACAACAAGTTTTGAATTTAGCCAATTAATTTGAACCAGTCACTCAGATAACAAAAACTAATTAAATTTAAATCTGATGGTTTTGACAACATAGGACTAATCCTAGTGTAAGAAATTGATAATGTCATCAATGGTATTAAAGATGGGGACAGTTGGACACAGACCCCAGAACTAACTGCCATCAGGAAAGCACCCTGCTATCTGTAAGAGTTAACAGCTGTAAGCTCTCAAAAGAGAATCGCTAGCTCTTGCAGTTTTCTCCAAGTTTTAGAGAAAGCACCATCTAAATCAAAGGTACCTACGGCACAACTAGTTAATACTCCTGACAGAAGAATTCAATGGAGAAGGCGTTTCTGACAGAACATTTGAAGGAGAAGGCACAGAGCATTCCGGAAGGCATGTAATCTGACTGTAACTTCCAGAGACTAAAGCCTGTGTTTTCTTTAATTTTATGAGAGTGGGATTTGTATTTATTGGAACAGCATACAATTGGAATCTTGTTTTATTCAGGAATAGTTAGTAGCTGGAAGGGGTTTATTTGGTTTGTGAATAGTTTAGCCAATTTGTTCACTGTTAGAGTTAGATAAATAAATTGTTAATTGTTGATTGTATAGTGAGTGTCAGGGACTTGTTTATTTAACCACTAGAAGTTGCTGAGAAGCAGGTTACACCACTTTTCACACTCCTTTTTAACAGGTTATAAGGCGAGATGCTCCTTTTTGGGTATTTCAGTTTTAGTTCCTAGAAGGGGGTCACCTCCACTTTGTAACAGATTGGGGGCTTGGGTCCAAGATCAGGCTAGCTTGGGTCCAGGATTTGGACAGGTCAGGGCAGATTTGATCCAGGATTAGGACAGATCTGAACAGATTTGGGGTACTACAGGTCCCAGCAGATTTAAACACATTTGGTGATTAGTGTCCTAGATCTTTAAGTAAAACTTAAGTGAGAGTGAAAAATCCACTTAATTTCAGTTGCTTGTTGTTGGTTACATCAAAAGTGGGGAAATGGCTCTTAACATTGCTAAAGAGGTTTCTGGGGGGGGGGGGGGGGGGGGGCGATGAAGATGCTTTGCCAAGAAAGTTTAGAAAAACAGAGAAAGGGGACACTTTTAGAATTAGCAGGCAGGCTAAAATTGGGTTTAACGAGGGATAATAAGAAAGCTGAAATTGTAACAGAGTTAGTCAAGCATTAGGTATATCAGAGAAACAGGCAAGTGCAGTGGAGTTAGAAAAAATTAAATTGAAAATAAGACAACTGGAGTTAGAAGAGAAAGAAAGGGAATGAAACAAAAGGAAAGAGAGAGAAAAGAAAGGGAGAAAGAGAAAGAGTTTGAACTTCGGAAGTTGAGAATTGTCAGAAAAGTCAATTTAAAAGGATGGAGATGAAGGTAGAAGGTCGGCTTAGTGAGGAAGACAGTGATGATAAGCAAACCCATCATAGCCAAAAGCTTGTTAGGAATATATAAAAATATCAAAACCTTACCAAAATTCGATTAAAAACACGTAGAAGCCTTTTTCATTTCCTTTGAGAAATTGGCTAAACAGCTGAACTGGCCAAAGTCTACGTGGATAATGTTAAATCAGACCAAGTTGGTTGGCAGGGCTAGTGAGATGTTTGCAGGGCTGTCAGAGGAGGTGTCAAGAGAATATGAAGGAGTAAAACAGGTTAGTTTGAGTGTAGTGCCTACGAATTGGTACCAAAAGCATATAGACAACGGTTCAAAAATGCAAGAAAGGAATCAGGTCAGACTTATATCAAGTTTGAAAGAATTAAACAGAGCAGCTTCAGTAGATGGATGAGAGCATTAAAGACAGAAAAGACATATGAGGATCTTAGAGATGTTATTCTGCTGGAGGAGTTTAAAAACTCACTTGCAGATATGATTAGAACCATGTTGAGGAACAGAAAGTTAAAACAGTGAGAACGGCTGCAGAGATGGCAGATGAATACGCATTACTGCATATATCGAAATCTAGCTTCCAACAGCAATTTCATTCCGTGAAGGATAGAAATTGGGAAAGAGGGGTATCCTCCAAAGAAAAGTAGAGTAAATCACACTGGGAACAGTTTACCAAATGTGAAAAAAGAAACCCAAGAGGGTGGAAAAGAGGTGAGAGACCTCAGGTGTTTTCACTGCATAGGGTGGGACACACACAATCGCAGCACTGTGGATTAAGAAAGGCACTGGGGAAAACGATGTGGTGAAAGAGGCTAAACCAATGGGATTAGCTGAGGTTGTGAAGGAAATCCCAAGAAAAGTCAAGCTGCAGGAAAGTGCACAGCCTAATCATGGGCTGAAAAGTAAGATAGTGCCCGATCTTTTCAAAGATTTCACCCGTGGGGTTAAGGTTTACTCAGGTAGAATAGGGGGAGTAGATAAGTTAAAATATTTAGAGATACGGGAGCTGTCAGTCTCTAACAATAAGAGATGACATATTTGCACTCCTTCTGAACTATTGACTGAGAGAGTGATAATCCGTGGAATAAATGGGGAGAGAATTAGTGTATCCCTATGTAAGGTATAAGGGAAGGCTAGAAAGTCCAATCAAGGCTGGGGAGGTGATAGTCGGAGTGATTGAATGAGTGGCTATTCCAGGAATACAGTTTGTTCTAGGAAATTATGCTGGATCACAGGTTGGAGTAATGTCCACTGTAATGGAGAAGCCAAAAGAAAACCAGGGAGTTAAGAGGAAAATACCCTAGAACTTTTCCGGACTTTGAGGTGACAAGAATCCACAGCCATTAGTTAAAACAAGAAGGGAAAACAAATGAGACAGATGAAGGAGTTGAGCTTCAGTTAGCTCACACACTGTTTGATGAAATGGTAAAGGAAAAACCTAAGCAGGTAGAGGATCAGGCAGAGGTGTTTAATTCCGAAATATTAATGGAATTACAACAAAAAGATGAGACGATAAAGGCTTTATACTATAAAGCATATCTGAAAAGGAATCAGAATGTATTCCAGAATGTTATTACCTTAAGGATAAAATCTTAAGGCGAAAATGGAAAACTTGGCAGGTTAGTGCAGATGAGAAATGGGTGAAAGTTCACCAGATTGTGTTGCTGGTAGCATATAGACAGGAATTATTGCAGGTAGCACACAAATTACCTGTAGGAGGTCTTCTAGGAGTGAGGAAGACTTGGGCTAGGACGCAGAAGCATTTCTATTGGCTTGGATTACATGAAAATGTGGTTGAATTTTGCTGTACCTGTCTTGTGTGTCAGATGGTAGGAAAGCCACAGGCAGTAATAATACCAGCACCTTTGATGCCAATTCCTACATTTGAAGAACCTTTCATGCAGGTTATGATTGAATGTGTAGGCCCCCTCCCAAAAACCAAAAGTGGGAACCGGTGTTTGCTAACCATAACGGATGCGTCCACCAGATTTTGGGAGGCAATTCCATTAAGGCAAAAAGAGTTGTGGAGGAGTTGCTTGCTTTCTTTACCCATTATGGACTACTCTGAGATATTCAGTCGGAGCAAGGGTCCAATTTTACAGCCAAATTATGTAAGGAAATCATGGATGGTTTAGGCATCAAACATTTTAAATCAAGTGCATACCATTCTGAATCCGAACAAGCACTGGAAAAGTGGAATCAGACCCTAAAGACAATGCTGAGGGCTTATTGCCAGGATTACCCAAATTATTGGGATAAAGGTATCCCATTTATATTATTTGCTATTAGATATGCTCCAAATGAACTAACTCAGTTTACTCCATTTGAAAGGATATTTGGACACAAAGTAAGAGGGAGGTGAGTAGGTGAATTAGCAAGACAACACTTGAAGGTGGCACAGCACATAATGAAGCAAGAAGATAAGGAATCTAAAATTTGCACGTTTGCCCATGGGGATAAAGCATTGGTGCTGTTACTAGTGGTAGGAGATCCCTTCAAAGTGAGGTTTAGTGGTCCCTATCAGATTGAGAAGTTAAGTCAGGTGAATTATTTGATGCCAGATAGGAAAAAAAAAAGATCAGGTATGTCATGCGAACATGCTGAAACCTTACTAGGACAGAGAAAGGGAACTGGAGAAACAGGTATTAGGTGTTGCCACTCAGAGCGAGGAATCAAATCCGGATGATTTGGATTTTGATGTGCTTCAGAATAAATTGAACAATGAGGAAGTCCTTAAAGAATGGGATAGGGTTGTGAGCTATCTGTCCCAGGAACAGAGAACTGAATTGGAAGACTTGTTGCAGTGCCAAGAGGATATATGTAGAAATAACATGATAGTACATGAGGCTGAAGTAGAGAATGCTGTTCTGATAAAACACTCCTACAGGCTTAATCCTCTCAAAGCAGCGCAGATGTAGAAGGAAATAGAAGCGATGCTCCAAGAAAACATCATAGAGCCGAGTCAAAGTGAGTGGAGTTCGCCGATTGTGCTGGTTCCCAAACTAGATGGTACTCAATGAACCTGTGTAGATTATCGGAAGGTCAATGCTGTGACCAAAGCTGACTCATACCCATTTCCAAGGCTGGAGGACTGTGAGGAAAAAGTAGGACAAGTCACTTAACATCACAAAGTTGGACTTACTTCACAGTTGGACTTACTGGCAAATACCTTTTACGCAGAGAGCGAAGGAAGTTACTGCTTTGGTAATCCCAAATGGGCTATATCAATTTACAGAAATGCCCTTTAGAATGAAAAACGCACCAGCCACTTTTCAAAGACTTATGAATAAAGCTGTGGCAGGATTGACTAATTGTGCCATCTGTATAGATGACTTCATGATCTTTAGCCATTTGTGGAAAGATCAAATGAAGCAATTGGCAGAGCTCTTTGAGAGACTATGGAAGGCAAAGTTGGTCAGAAACTTGGTAAAAACAGAATTTGTGAACGTGGAAATGACATTCTTAGGGCACAACATCAGACATGGGCAGAAGACACCGAGGAACGTGAAGACAAAGACCATTGAGGAATTTCCAAGACCATCCTCGAAGGAGGAAGTGCAGCGATTTTTATGATTGAACGGATTCTACAGGAAATTTATACCAAATTTTGGTAGCGTGATGACACTGCTGATGGATCTATTAAAAAAAAATACAAAATTTCAGAGAACAGAACAATGCCAGGAGGCTTTTGAGAATTTAAAAGCACTGTTAACCACCGCATCAGTTTTGGCCACGTCAAATTTCTTGAAATCCTTTAAAGTCACTATCGACACAAGCAATGTAGATGTTGGAGCTGTGTTGTTACAGGAGATTGATTGTGGAATTAAAAGGCCCATCGGTTATTTAAAAAAAAACTCAATATCCACCAGAAAAAAACAAACATTCAACCACTGAGAAAGAGTTATCGAGTTTGGTAATGGCCTTACAACTTTTTAATATTTACGTTGCAAACAATGCATCAGAGACAGTTGTGTATACCAATCACAATACTCTGAGGCTTACAGAAAGATTTAAGGACAAGAACACCAGATTTTTCATTGGAGTCTTATTTTACAAGCATTTAGTTTACAGATTGTACATGTTGCCAGTTGTGAAAATGATACTGCAGATGCTTTATCACAGAAAAATGTTTACATAAGACAGAAACAATTGTGTTCAATGTTAATATATAGAGTTAGTAGGAGATGTGTAACTCTAGATTAATGAGATATGGATCTAATAATATAATGGAGATAAGGTTTTAAAAGAAAAAAATTGAAATGGAGCCATCTTTTCATAATGAAGGTTCACTTTTTTTTAAGGGTAGAGGTATTGTGAAGTTGGGTAGAGTATTTGTGGATTGGAAGACAGGACGTTAGAATTTTGTGTTTGTAAAATGCCAGGGGGAAAGCAGTGCGTGGTACCTTTAAAAGATGATGTGCTTTTTCTATGCTAAGAGATTCAAAAGGATATCTGTGGGCAGCAACTTGTGGATTTGCAGATGCACAGAGCACCTGAACTGAAACATTTGTATCAAAACGTTGTAGTCAATAGGCCAAGCAGCAGTTTTGTTTTGTTATCGAGACAACAAGTTTTAAATTTAGCCAATTAATTTGGACCAGGCACCCAGATACCAAAAACCAATTATATTTAAATCTGATGGTTTTGACAACATAGGACCAATTATAATGTAAGAAATTGATACATCATCAAGGGTATTAAAGAAGGGGGCAAGTTGGACACAGACCCCAGAACTAACTGCCATCAGGAGAATGCCCTGCTATCTGTAAGAGTTAACAGCTCCCAGCTCTCAAAAGAGAATCACTAGCTCTTGCAGTCTTCTCTACGTTTTAGAGAAAGCACCATCTAAATCAAAGGTACCTATGGCACAACTAGTTAATACTCCTGACAGAAGAATTCAATGGAGAAGGTACAGAGCATTCTGGAAGACATGTACTCTAGCTATAATTTTGAGAAACTAAAGCCTTTTTTTTATTTTATATAAGTGGGATTTGTGCTTATTGGAACAGCATACCATTAGAATCTTGTTTTATTCGGGAATAGTTAGTTAGAAAGGGTTTATTTAGTTTGTTAATAGTTTAGCTAATTTGTTCACTGTTAGAGTTAGATAAATAAATTGTTACTTGTTGATTGTATAATGAATGTCAGGGACTGGTTTTATTTAACCACTAGAAGTTGCTGAGAAGCAGCTTACATCACTTTACACACTTCGTTTTAACAGATTATAAGGTGAGGTACTCCTTTTTGGGTATTTCGGGTTTAGTTCTCAGAAGAGGGTCAACTTCCGTTTTATAACAATCTCCAATAATGGAGATAACATGTTCGATTCCATCTCATCTCTTCACACCATTCAAGGCCCCAAACACTCACAGGTGAAAGAGCAATTTACATGTACTTTTATCTGTTGCTCAATGCAGAGTGCTCTACTTTAGGAAACTAAATGCAAATGAGATGACAGCTTTGTAGCCCATCAATTCAGCCACAAATGTGACCCTGAGATTTCAGTCATCAATCATCTTAATTCTCCATTTTGCTCTCACACTGTTCTTTCTGTCAAACATTTGCAGTATTTCAAAGGACTCAACGTATGGCTCAAGAAACAGCTTATCTTTGATTTGGCAGTTAACAACCTTCTAGGGTTAGTATAAGCTCAATAATTTCAGAGTGCAACCTTTAGACCCATGTTGTTTCCTGTTTCTTTGCAGGTGTTAATTTGTCACGGCTACTGCACTTTGAGGGGGGAAGGTGTTGTACGTTGGGGTGAAAATCCCTTTAAGAGCTAGGTGGCTAGGGCGGCACAGTGGCTCACTCTGGCCTCACAGTACCAGAGACCTTGGTTCGATTACACCCTCGGTTGACTGTCTGTGTGGAGTCTGGACATTCTCCCAGTGTCTGTGCGGGTTTCCTCCGGGTGCTCCAGTTTCCTTCTGCAGTCCAAAAATGTACAGGTTAGGTGGATTGGCCATGCTAAATTGCTCATAGTGTCTAGGGATAGCAGGTTAGATGGGTTAGCTGTGGGTAATGCGTGGTTACAGGGATAGGGTTGGGGACTGGGTCTGGGTGGGATGCTGATCAGAGGGTCAGTGTGGACTTGATGGGCCGAATGGCCTGCTTCCACACTGTAGTGACTCTATGATTCTAGACATGAGACAAATAAACTAAAGAATTGCAGATGCTGGAAATCAGAAACTGTTGGAAAAACTCAGCACGTCAGGCAGCATCTGTGGAGAGAAAACAGAGTTGACATTTCGGGTCCAGTTATCCTTCCTCAGAACTGGAGAACAGTTCTGAACAAGGGTCACTGGACCCAAAACCCGATACGTTACCTTATAAAACAAGGTTTTCCACCAAGA
This sequence comes from Rhincodon typus, assembly GCF_021869965.1. Lineage (NCBI taxonomy): Eukaryota > Metazoa > Chordata > Chondrichthyes > Orectolobiformes > Rhincodontidae > Rhincodon > Rhincodon typus. The sequence goes on from NC_063351.1 coordinate 5,989,177, forward strand.
TCATGTTTTACTCTCATTTTCTCTTCTATGCTTTGGATAGCAACTTTCATCATTGTGCCATTCATACCTTTTGCTTCTTTACTCACTCATTATATCTCTCCTTAACCTTTTTTTTGTGCCAGAAATGTTTATCATTTAATCTTTGTCTTCCACCCTACACAGAGCTCAGTTTTGTCTTTTTAACCTCTTTAACTTGTTTAAAACTTATTACATTTCTACTCTTCCTCGTTCTGACAAAAAGTCATTGACTTGAAAATTTAAGACTGTTTCTTTTTCCACAGATGCTGCCAGATCTGCTGAATATTTCCAGCACTTTTTGCTGTTTGAATTTTTTGCATTTTGTGCTTTTGTATTACAAAAAATGTTTGTCTGTAGTCTGACATTGACAACTACTGCATAGTTTGTACAGTAATCAGCAACAAAGAGGTACTATACTCATCTGTTGGTGACTAACACTGCGTGCATCATCACAGTGGTTTCTTATTCCAGAAATTCTTCCTACTAAATAAGCAGAATGCAAACACAGTCATTCATCAGTTATTTGTGAGTGAATGTTCTACTACTTCTATCTAACACAGCAATCTACTGTTAGAATAGCTTTTAAAAACCTGTGCGTGGTGATGGACGTCAGAATTGTACAGTGCACATCAAATTTTCTATACTGCATCAGTGCATAAATGTTTGCATCTATACCTACAATAGCAATAATGTACAAAACATTTTGTTAGCAACATTGTGAAAAGAATTCTTTCTTCTGAAGTTGAGTCACTTTGCTAAAGGGAAGAGTGTAGGTCATCATATATCTAGTGTGCTGTCTAACAGCAACGTGATTCTAGGATAGCACAACTGCCTCAACCAGGTCACAATCATATTAACGGAGAAGGGCCATTACAAAGTCCTAACAATGTTTTCAACCTTCATCGCTAGACAGTGCTATTTGCTGAAATGAGATACACAATAGCCAAACCAATACTGTGGCAAATAACTCACCTCCTGGCTCCCAAAAGACTGTCCACCATCTAAAAGGCATATGTCAGGAGTGCAAAGGAATACTCCCCACTTGCCTGGATGGGTGCAATTCCAACAACACTCAACAAGCTTAACATTATCCAGGACAAAGCAACCAGTTTCATTTGCTCTACATCCACAAGCATCCACTCCCTCCACCACCAACTCTCAGTAACAACAATGTGTACTATCTACAAGACGCAGTGCAGAAATTCAAAGATCCTGAGACAGCATTTTCTGAGCCCATGACCACCTCCAACTAGAAAGACAACGGCAGCAGATACAAGGGAACCACCTGCAACTTGCCCTCCAAGCCACTCACCATCCTGACTTGTAAATATATTGCCATTCCTTCACGGTCACTGGGTCAAAATCCTGGAATTCCTCCATAAGGGCACGTAGGTTAACCTACAGCACGTAGACTGCAGCGGTTCAAGGCAGTAGCTCACTGCCACCTTCTCAAGGGCAAATAGAAGATGGGCAAAAAACGCTGGCCCAGACGGCAAGACCTACATCCAATGAGTGAATAAACAAACCACAAGACACCATGACATATACTGGATGGAATTAGAAAGACATGATCATGGCTTGAACAAAATGAAAGATTCTTGCTAGGCTACACAAAGGACGCCATTGAGTAACTGGCTCCAGCGGGGGTGTGGGAAAGTAAGAGATGAAAATCATCCCTCCTTCAAACATAAAATGTTTACAAAAGCAAAATACTGTGGCTGCTGGAAATCTGGAATTAAAACGAATGCTGGAAACACACTTTGCAGCATCTGCAGAGATAGACAAGAGAGTTGAATTTCCAATACTCTCATTGACAGTTTTTTTCCTGGGGGGTGGGGGGAGTTGTGGTTTGGGAACGGCATGTAATTAGGCAGAATGATGGTGTACCTCTAATTTACCAACTCTCCACCACCAACAGAATTAACTGCTGGGACAAAAAGCCCATGATTGACATTTCTATCCCACTGCCAGTTGAAGACCTTCAGGGGCCAACTGTGATCTATTTAATGGCCTTGTACCACTACCATTGGAATGAAGTCAGTGTTGTCACATGGCGTGCACTGCAGCTAAAGCTGAGGGTTTGGTGGTGGACGGGTCTCCCTTGATCAAAGCTTCTCAGGGTCCAGACATCTAGAAGGTGGTAAGACCCTTGCCCTCATTGCTGACACCCTTCTGCATCCACCTCCCCACTCCACACTCCTGCACCTAACCCCTTCACCTCCACTATTTCAACATTATCTATCAGCTCCACAATCCTAGGACTCAGGTGCTTATCCTTCTACCAGCAGCAATGACCTTTTCAGTGACACCATACAGCACTAGAGTTGCCAACTGCTGATTGGCCGACAATGCTTAGTAGCTGAGACTTCTATGCCCAGGCATCTTAATTCCGTAGGAATTCTCCCTGCTGATCTCACCACTGCCAACTTAGCTTATGGTTTAGCAGGTCTTCCTGCAAAGAGGTAGTGTGGGTCTCTCAATGGCTCTCAAGCTGGCAGGCGGGTCGCCGATGTCAGATGACCCCAAAGTCGGTGGCAGGGTAGGGCTCCTGAGCAGGAGCTTGTCTGCTGTAACTGCTTTTCTTTCTTCTTCTCCTGTTTTCTTCTTTTCTTTCAGTTCTTTTTTAAGTTTTCATTTCTCTCTGCTTACTTTCCGGAGGGAGCTTGGTCATGGAGGGAGCAATGGCAATAGCAGTGGCAGGAGGCCCAGCCAGTTTTTGGTGGTCGCCATGGGATGGTTGGTGTGCCCGGAAGAACTCTGGTGGTCAGCAGCACCGTGGAAGCGGCTGGGGCCCTGGAGCAGCATCCGAGCAGGAGTCTGGCAGCCTGTGGTGAGGAGGTTGATGAGTCCAGATGGCAGTCGGCAGCACAGTGGCGCAGGGATCGAAAGATCAAGTCGAGCATAGGAGAGAGAGGACAGCAGACAGTGGTGAGACAGTAGCGCAGGCATTGAAAAATCGAGGCCAGTGTGGGAGAGAGAGGACAGTGGTCAGCGGCGAAACTGCAGTGCAGTGGAGTGGGGATCTAGAGATTGAGCCCAGCGTGGGACACAGATCGAGCCATCGTGGGGAAAGCCCAGTGTGGAGGCCCATGGCTAAAGAAAAACTGGAATTTGGAACTTTTAACTTTATTTCTTATTTACGAATTTATACTAAAAAGAACTGTAACAATGAAATTTTAATTTAATTCTTCCGTTTTCTACTTCTTAATCTAAGATTTTGTACCTAACTAACTTGAACCTATGATGGTGCCGTGAATGGCACCATTGTAAACTTTTCACTATACTCCTGTATCCCTGTATTTAAGTACATGTGGCAATAAAACCTAATTCTAATTCGTCTCAACATGATTCTTTCCAGTGTTCCAGATCACTGACCTTTTGAGAGAACTGAAATGTAAATCCGGTTTGTCACAGACAGATGCTGTCTGAGTTGCTGCATTTCACGTTTGTTAATAACAATGCACCGTAAGGCCTAGACTGCAGCTGGGTTCATCTGCATGCCAATGACGTACATTGACAGCTAATTGCTCCTTCAATTCTTCAAAGTCTTTGAAATTCTAAATACAGAATAATAGCACTTCCTCATTGTAATTTTTCGATTCAAAATACACAAACGATACGAAAAAGAAGCCAGAGCAAACAAGCATTTGAAGGAAATAAAAACCAAAAGAACTGCAGATGCTGTAAATCAGGAACAAAAACAAAGTTGCTGGAAAAGCTCAGCAGGTCTGGCAGCATCTGTCGATGAGAAAACAGAGTTAACGTTTCGAGTCTAGTGACTGAGGAAGGGTCACTGAACCCAAAACGTTAACTCTGTTTTCTCCTCCACAGATGCTGCCAGACCTGCTGAGCTTTTCCAGCAGCTTTGTTTTTGTTCCTAAGCATTTGAAGGAGCAGGATAACAGCCTCAATCTACATGTACAATGCACCTAATTAAAGGGCTTCCTATTCACTCCAGACTTAAATAATGTCAGAATCAAAATCAATCAAGGTGCCTTATCATAGAGGAAGCATACAGAAGTGATACACCTGCCCCTACACCTTCACCCGCCTCACCTCCATCCAACGCCCAAAGCAAACCTTTCATATCAGACAGGTGTTCACCTGTACATCCACCCAGTCTACTGTACCCGCTGCTCCTGATATGGCCGCCTCTACATCGGTGAGACCAAGGGTAGACTTGGGGACTGTTTTGTAGAGCATCTGCGCTCTGTGCGTGACAAACGACAGCAGCTTCCGCTCACCAACCATTTTAACTCCCTGTCCCATTCCCTGGGTGACATGTCTATCCTGGGCCTCCTCCAGTGCCACAATGACACCACATGCAAACTGGAGGAGCAACACCTTATATTCCGCCTCGGCAGCCTACAGCCTGATGGTCTAAAGATAGAATTCACCGGTTTTAAAATCTCCCCACCACAGCCTCATCCCATGTCCGAACTTCCCTCTTATTCCTGACTCCTTGACCTGACACAACCTGTCCATCTTCTCTCCCACCTATCCCACTGACCAATCCCCACCATTACCTACCTGCACTCACCTATCACCATCCCACCTACCTTCCCCAGCCCCATTCCTCTTCTATTTATTTCCCAGCTTACTTCCCCCTCCCGTTTCTGAAGAAGGGTCCCGACCCAAAATGTCACCGTTCCTGCTTCTCTGATGCTGCTTGACCTGCTGTGTTCCTCCAGCCCCACACTGTGTTGTCTCTGACTCCAGCATCTGCAGTTCTTGCTATGTCCATACAGGCTGTTCAGTATTTTGATCAATTCTGCTTCACAGAGGCCATGACTGAACTGTTGATTAACTTCACTCACCCTTCTTGGTTCCATTTACCTTAAAAGCCATGATCTGCAACACTTTACCTCCTTCTGACTTAATATCGAATTCAACAATTTTAGGGCTCGAGGCCACGTCTTTCTTTACCCCACCCCTACACACTAGGCCTTGACGTAACATGGGCTGCTACCACTAACAATCCATTGTCAGCTACTAATAGTCCACATTAGCAGCTATTCATTCCCCTATCTGACCTTCAACCACTCCTTTGTCTGTCCAACTGTTTTTCTCTCTCTTTAGGCTCTATCTCCACTTATTGTTTACTGTGCCTCCCTTCCCCTACCCCATCTTCTGCATAAATATCAACCTTTTCCTAGCTACTCGGAGATAGCAAGAACTGCAGATGCTGGAGTCAGAGTAAGAGGGTTAGAGAACTTAGTAGCATGATGTAAAGACAAAAATCTCTCCGTCAATATCAGCAAAATGAAGAAGCTGATCACGAACTTCAGCAAGTGGAGTGAAGGACATGCCCCTGTCTGTATTAAGCGTGCAGAGATGGAATTGGTTGAGGGTTTTAGGTTCCTATGAGTAAAGATCAGCAACAATCTGTCCTGGTCCATCCATGTCATTGCTACAATTAAGAAAGCACACCAACATCTCTACTTCCTCAGAAGGCTAAGGAAATGTGGCATATCCACAATGACTCTCACCAATTTTTATCGATGCACCATAAAAAAGCATCCCTACCAGATGCATCACAGTTTGGTATGGCCACTGCTCTGCCCAAGATTGCAAGAAATTACAGAGTTGTGAACGCAGCCCAGTCCATCATGAAAACCAGCCTTCCATCCACTGACTCCACTTATACTTCCCGCTGCCTCGGAAAAGCAGCCAACATAATCAGAGACCCCCTACCCTTCTTTCACCCTCTTCCATCGAGCAGAAGATGTAAAAGTTTGAAAACAGATACGAGGTACCAACAGATTCAAGAATATCTTCTTCCCAGCTGTTATCAGACTTTTGAACAGATCTCTCATATATTAAAGTTGATCTTTCCCTGCACCTTCTCTGTAACTATAACACTATATTCCGCATTCTGTTCTTTTATCCTGATGTACTTATGTATGGTAATACATAATACAGGTATGCCTGGATAACGTGCAAAACAATACTTTTCACTGAATCTCAGTACAATAATAAAACAAAATAAAATCAAATCCTTGGATGCATCTCATCAGGTCCCAGTGCCTTGTCAACTTTAAGTACCAACAGTTTCCTCTTCTGTCACCAGCAGCATCTGCCTCCTTATAAAGATGCATGCAAATTATTCACTTAATACCACTATAAGTTATAAGTTCTAAATTGGAGCAAGGCCAATTTTGACAGTATTGGGCAAGAACTTTCAAACGTTCCTGGGGGGGGTGGTGGTGGTGGGTGGGTGAGTGATGTTTGAGGTAACGGGATGACCAGAAAATGGGAAGCCTTCAAAAATAAGATAACGAGAGTCCAGAGACAGCATGTTCCTGTTAAGGTGAAGGGCAGGGCTGGTAGGTATAGGAAATGCCGGATGACTAGAGAAATTGAGGTTTTGGTCAAGAAAAAGAAAGAAACATATGTCAGGTATAGACAGCAGAGATTGGGTGAATCCCTAGAAGAATATAAAGGCAATAAGAGTATACTTAAGAGGGAGATCAAGAGGGCATTCAGGGATGTGAGATAGCTTTGGCAAAATGCTAAGGAGAATCCAAAGGGAATCTAAAGGGATGCCTCAGAGTACAACAGGATCTTGATCAGATGGGCCAATGGGGCGAGGAGAGTCAGACGAAGTTTATTTTAGATAAATGTGATGTGTTGCATTTTGGAAAGGGATTCTCTTAATACATTAATGGCAAAAGGATAACTGGGGAGAGAATAAGGCCCCTTAGAGATCATCAAGACTTGCTTACATGTGGAACCACAGAAGATGGGGAAGATAATAAACGAGTATTTTACATCAGTGTTTACTGTGGAGAAGGACATGGAAGATATAGAAGGTGGGGAATTAAATAGCAACATCTTGAAAAATGTCTGTATTACAAAGGAGGAGGTGCTGGATGACTTAAAATGCTTAAAGGTGGATAAAGCCCTGGGACCTGATCAGGTGCACCCTAGAACTCTGTGGGAAACCAGGGAAGTGATTACCAGGCCTCCTGCTAAGATATTTGTATCATCGATAGCCACAGGTAAGGTGCTGGAAGAATGGAGGTTGGCTAACGTGGTGCCACTATTTAGGAGACGCGGTAAAGAAAAGCAAGGGAACTATAGACCAATGAGCCTGACATCAATGGTGGGTAAGTTGCTGGAGGGAATCCTGAGGGACAGGATTTACCTGTATCTGGAAAGGCAAGGACTGATTAGGGATAGTCAACATGGCTTTGTGCTTGGGAAATTGTGTCTCACTAACTGAATTGGGTTGTTTAAAGAAGTAACAAAGAGGATTGATGATGTCAAAGTGTTTGACATGATCTATATGGAGTTCAGCAAGGCATTCGACAAGGTTCCTCATGGTAGACTGGTTAGCAAGATTAAATCACATGGGACACAGGAAGAACTAGCCATTTGGATACAGAACTGGCTAGAAGTAGAAGACAGAGGATGGTGGTGGAGGTTTGCTTTTCAGACTGGAGGCCTGTGGCCAGCAGTGTGCTACAAGGATCAGTGCTGGGTCCACTGCTTTTTGTCATTTATATAAATGATTTGGATGTGAACATAGGAGGTATGGTTAGTAAGTTTGCAGATGACACCAAACTTGGAGGAGTAGTGGACAGCAAAGAAGGTTGCCTAAGAGTACAACAGGATCTTGATCAGATGGGCCAATGGGGCGAGGAGAGTCAGACGAAGTTTATTTTAGATAAATGTGATGTGTTGCATTTTGGAAAGGCAAATCAGGGCAGGACTTATACACTTAACAGTAAGGTCCTGGGAAGTGTTGTTGAACAAAGAGACCTTGGAGTGCAAGTTCATAGCTCATTGAAAGCGGAGTCACAAGTAGATAGGATAGGGAAGAAGGTGTTTGGAATGCTTGCCTTTATTGGTCAGTGAATTGAGCATAAGAGTAGGAAGGTCATGGTGCGGTGGTACAGAATATTGGTTAGGTCACTTTTAGAATACTGCAAGCAATTCTGGTCTCCCTGCTATAGGAAGGATGTTGTGAAACTCGAAAGGGTTCAGAAAAGACTTACCAAGGCCACAGTGTTTGAGCCATAGAGAGAGGCTGAATAGGCTGGGCTACTATCCCTGGAGCATCAGAGGCTGAGCACTGATCTTACAGAATTATATAAAAACGTGAGGGGCATGGATAGGGTGAATAGCCAACAACTTTTACCCAGGGTAGGGGAGTCCAAAACTAGAGGAACACGCACAGTATTCCTGATTTAGACTTCATTACTCTTACCCTTTCTCTGGCTTCATCTGTTAACTTTCTATTCTCTATGTTCGTGCTACCTGTATCACCAAGAAATTTGTGAACACTAGTGTTCTTGCCTAATATTCTCGCTGGGTTCCCACACCCTTGCCATCTTAGTTAAAAATCCTCCAAACAGAACTTGCAAAATGGTGCAAGGAACTCAGTCCCACCTCTGTTTGGGGGATGGAAAATCAGTCGCATGGAAAATTAGGGATAAAGTAAAGGGTGGGGAGGGCTCAGTAGAGGTTATTAAAGTTTCCAGAACAAGAAATAGAACAGATAACATGGAAATGGTCAGAAATCTAATTTCAGACACAGCAAATAAGAGAGGGGGGGCAGCCAACACAGGACTGAGGGTGTTGCACTTAAATGCACACATATACGAAACAAGGTAAATGAGCTTGTACTGCAGATTAAATTGGCAGGTATGATGTTGCGGCTATCACAGAGATATGACTATAAGGAGATCATGGCTCGGAGCTAAATATCCAAGGATACAAGTTCTATCGAGAGGACAGACGATTGGCGGAATTGCCTTGTTAGTAAGAAATTAAATCAATTGAAACAAGTTGGAAGGGGCAGAATCTATGTGGGTAGAGTTGAGAACCGCTAAGGGAAAAAAGACCCTGAGTTGTGTACAGGCCTCCTTGCAATAGTCAGGATGTGGGGAAGAATATTGAGAATCACTCTCTCTTTGGGATAGTGCAAACTATATTTGGAAATAAATGTGTGGAGAGATTGTAGATTGGCCCTGTCCGAGAACAAAAATCTCTAAAATTAGAAGGGTGGATGCAAGTAATCAACTGTTGCATTATTTTACAAAAACAAACATATAAAGGAATTGTTAAGAATTCTGGTTAAGGGGTATCTCACATTGTAATGCTTTGTCACAAGTCTTTAATTTAATATGGTTTGAAGTTTTGGTTGTCTAACTTTTATTTAAAGATAGAGAAGGAAACCTGCTAATTGTACTTAATTTGCACAGGTGCTGGGTTTTAATTGAAGATTCAATGATAATCCTATGAAATAACAAGGGCTCTTGTGGTGCAGTGACAGTGTTCCTATCCCTTACCTGAGAGAACTACTGGGTTCAAGTCCCTCCTGCTCGAAATGTGTGTAATATCTCCGAACATGTTGATTAGAAAAATAGGTTAAATGCAAAAAAAAAATTCCTATGGATATTAATAAAGGATATGGTTATTATAAATAGGAACTTACTGAAATGATGATGATTAGTTTAGGAAGTACATGTTTGATATGTATATTTCTGTGAAAAAAAAGCTTTTGAAATTGTTTAAAAATTCAACTTCATATTAAACACAAACTATGGAACTGATTACATGCAACCTGAATCAAACTCCACACCCTAATTTATTAGCTTGTTGCCTGAGTTTTACGAAAATTCCTTTCATTCAAAAAATCATATAAAGAAAGATAAGGTCGTGAACAAAAAATAAAAATAAAGTTCCCAAATGCTAGGAGACCCCCAAGACCTTCATCACCTGCTTTTCTGGAATAGAACATATGATTTGGAAGTGTTTGGAAACAACTACTGACTAAATTCTAATACACTATCAATAACCATCTGACTATCTGAGTTTACAGACACTGCTCCCTGTTGCTCTAAGCAAGATTCAGGCAGCTTAACAACAAATTTGCAGCACCGTTTTGAATTAGAAATGACACTGCAAGACCATTCAACTTGACAGCGAAATCCTCTATTCAATGTAGCGTTGGTGAAATGAAAAAGGCAGTGCCAAGAAATAAACTTATGGATTATGCTGTTATCACAAATCAATGCTCAATTCTGGTTTTCTCCTAAAGCCTGAAATCTTCATAAGTAATATAATAACATAGTATGCAAATGGATATGGTTTAATGTGTTTACTTTAGCTATCTTGTTAGAGAGCAAATTATATGTAGAACACTTCGGTTGATTCATAGGACCAAGGGAAAAACCAGCTTCCCAGTTTTACATATTGTCAACTCTCTTCTTCTAATTCTGTTCTTGAAGTTAGCTGGCAGCTGCAGTCATGCTAAAATTGTTTCCAAGAAACATGCACTAAAATGTGAATAACTATTTGGGTTGTCTGCCATCATTTTGCATCTTGAGAGTTCTGTTGGATTCGTGTGCATGGGTGAAGCACAAATGGTCTTGATTAAATGGACCTTCAAGACAATCATTCGGTCGATAAACCTAGAATGCAGGAATAAAGATCTTTGGATATAATGGCAGAGCTGTGTCTTCTGAAACTGTACCCACCCAAGTGACTGCCTTCAAGAAATCTGGGGGTAGAAAGAAGAAATACAGATGGAAAATTAAAGGGGTAGGCATTCAAAAATCAATACTGAAGGATAATACAGAACTTTATAACATCAACGTCACTCATCACCCCTGATCATTCAACCAACTATTTATCTCCTTATACTCCTTTGCTGTTTTTCACTGGCTGCCTACAATTTTTCCTTTCCAATCCAGCACCTAATTTCCTTTTGAAAGTTTAAAGTGATTTACTTCCATTGACCAATGGTATTTTCCCCACATGACTACAGTTGGCACCTAATAGTATTTGCCACCTTCATCAGTATGTGGTACTGGGTATGGGTTGTTTGGAGTAGTTCACTGCCACCAAACATCCTTCGTCTTTGCTTTGTCTTGGATCTATCTAATGAACAGTGATAGAGGATACACCACTAGGGTATCTACAGAAGAGTCTGTTCCTAGAAAACAGAAAGGTTTATTGCATGATAACAATAAGAACATTTACATTTGCTCAGGCATTATTACTAGAACCTTAGGGAGCTGGTACACCCTCTGAAAGCTAATGCAGAACAACCCATTTCCATCTACAGACTGTGTGTGACACCAGTAGAACGAGTGGAGCCAATGAAACAAGGACATTCATGTGTTCAGAATGATTACCTTTTCAAACTCGCACTTTCAAGCATTCCATTCTAATCTTAACAATTCACTTTCTAAAAAAAATTCATCTTGTCTCTAACTCTTTTGCCAAAATGCTAATGTTGTCTTGTACATTACAAAATCAGAAATAACAGACATCTTAGGCACTAAGGTTCTTGAAAGACATCTTATGTAAGTGTAGACTACTATACTCAACATTTTAATCAACTTTCCACTACTGTCTCACAGCTGGATCACTAGTTAATGACTGTGTTCTGGTTCCAGCTTTTCAACACAGGTTGCATGAATCTGATCTTCTCTTGAACCCACTTAAGGAAATTTTCTTAACTGGGCATTTTCCTCTAATGACTCCGAACTCTTTAATCTTTTGAGTAATGTATCAAGCATCAGTTTCCTGTTAAAATGTTGAATAAATATTACAGTGACAGGGCTTGGCACGCCAGATAAGTTCTGTTAAATTAGTCAATGAGAGTTTGTACACTTTTGTCAGGGAATATGATAAAGGCAATACAAGAAGCAACATCCAGAACGTGTGAAAATAAGGGATAAGAAAAAACTGTTGTCAATTGAGCCTGTCCCATACATTAAAGGTGCACCTTCACAATATGTCCTGTATAATCTTTTATTTCCCTTTTCATTCTCAATAGCTAAGCAATTGTCTGCAACATGCAAAGGGAAAAACAGGATGGGGGATTTCAAGACTGTGGGGCATATTTTCAAGGTGAGAGGAGAGAGATTTGAAAAAGTCAATTTTGTTTTACATAGAGTGGTTCACGTGTGGAATAAACTTCCTGGGAAGTGGTGGATGTAGGCACAGTTACAACTTTTAAAAGACGCTTAGCTAAATACATGAATAGGAAAGGTTTGGGGGGATATGGGCCAAGAGCAGGCAGGTGGGACGTTTAGTATGCAATTATGTTCAGCATGGACTGGTTGGATGAAGGGTCTGTTTCCATGCTGTATAACTCTATATCTCCATGAGGCACAAATGAGGAAATGAAAAATTAGGAAGTTTTTTTTCTGGTCCTTAGAGTTCCGAGAGGTCACACTGGCCTGTTTACACATTGACCAATGCCGCAATGCACACAGCAATGTTGGCATGGAACTCATCCAGCATCTTTCTGAATGCAGGCAACCTGGTCTAAAAGATCACTAACTTTCTGGGACAAAAACCGGCTGTCCACTTTGCAAACCAAATCTGTGTTTAGATCACTTTTAAGTTTTTCTTTTAGTTCTCCTTAACTGCCTTCTCTCAGATAGTTTATTGATTCAGATCAAGTCCAATTCTTTCATTATTTAGAAGATCTAAATTTAAGTTTCCTTGAAGGCCCATGCTTCTTTTTAGAAAGAGTTTCTAAAATTCAAAAATTCAAAATTTCTACAACTAATCAGACAAGCCTGTTTTCACAAATTATGTGCTCTTTATTTTTGCATTTTGAATGCTGCACCTGCACCATTATCTCCAATAAGTTTAATGTAGTTTAACTAAGGACATTTAGCATGGTTTAATCAAGTAACTTGCAAAATAGAATGGTTATTTTATATATTTTATAGTATTTTTCAAAATGTTTTTCATTTTTGTTGCATCATAACATACTCTTAAACTGCTATCTGTATGAATGCACTGAAAATATCTGATGACTTAAACAGTTTAAAGCAGTAATGTGCGACATCACGAAGTCCAAGGATAAAACACTGGAGGACATCTGGCATTGATGGAGCTCAGCCACCATCCTCCAGCCACTGTGAAGAAAATTATTTTATCACATTGGGAGGGGATAGTGGGACAGAGAAAAGAGTTTGAGCCTCCATAAATGAAAGATAAAATTAGCTGCATCATTTGCTTCTCCTTTGTACGAATCTACTATTGCAGCTGGCTGAAGTTCAGTGGGATAGATTTACAACCTTCAAGAGAATTCAACAGCTGATCTACAGCTCTAGTTTTACACCATGGAAACAAGTTGAAAGCATGTACAGCGCACACTGAAAATGCTCCCACAGCTTCTCCAGATAGTCCATGACATACAGGAGATATACACCAATGCATCATTTTTATTACGAGTGGATCTTCTGTGACATTAGTCATAGAAAGTTAGTGTATATATTATTTTGCTACCTTTGTAACTACTTCGAAAGACTGTCTGTGATGACTTTAATTATCTCATATGCATTAATGTGGAAAGTAAGATTTTACAAAAAAAAGGATTTATTAATATTGCCAAGGACAATGAGAAGTCTGGTTTCTCATGCACAAAGTGTGTTGATTTTTGAGATGTACGTGATCACAAAGCACTGAAGACAGCAAGAGGCAGAAGGGAGAAGGGAAAGGAAAACAAAAAAAGTGTTGAATTGGGGTAAGAGACAAATGATACAAAGAATGGGAGGGAAAGACAGACAGACAGACAGACAAACAAACAGCAAGAGAGACACAGCAAGCTACAATGGTCTAACAGGATGTAAAGCATTTGACTTCTTTTTGCATTTCACTATTATTTCCTAAATGCAGAACTGGACTGTTTCTCAAGATTTCATGTTTCACCTAGGTTACACTATATGATGACATCTGTTGTGATGACATCACAAAAGACCATAGTAACTACAAATCCTGTTCCCTCTAAATTACATTTGCTTTAAGACATGCCAAAGTATTTCAAATTCAGTTGGTTCACAAGAAGATTTAGAAAGCTGAGAAAACCAAGAAGAAGTCCATCTTTTTCACTTTTACTCCAATTTATACTAAGAAAAATTCAAAATGCCCCTGAATATGAAAGGGTGAATGATATTGATCTTGAAGAAAAGCCTCTTACTGTGGCTGAACAGCTACAGCTGGGGCGCTACTGACACTGAAGAAGAAAGAGAATTGGTACCTGATCTTCATGTAACTAATAATGGCTTTGCCTTGGTCGACGGTAAAGAATTCCCCATCATCACTCTTTTCTGAGCTTGACTGAACAATTTTAGCCATGATGTTCTTGAGTTCTTTTAAATTATCTAGCAATGACAAGCGTTTCTCTGCAATAAAACACAACACTGAGTGATTGACCGATTCTCTTAGAAGATAATCCGTTCCATATAAAATGAAGAAGCATTAAGAAGACAGCAACAAATATTTTTGAAAGCTTGTTTTATCTACCACCAAATTAAAGATGTACCTTTTATGAATGTGGCATCAAAATCTTATTAATTCACCTATCAACTGATAAGGTTGGCATGATTATAATCCTTCCATTATCTTATTCATTTGCTCCATTTGGAGTATTCTTTCCTTGCAGTTGACTCTGATGTCAAATCCATGTAAAGAACATTCATCAAATCGCACTGATGGCAATCCAGACAGTGGCTGAACTACAAAGACAAAAGATTCCCAGGTTTGACCTTTAGTTGGGTCTTGGACATGTCACTACAACTGACTTCAATGTCATTCAGGGAGTGGAAAAGTCAGCCAGGGAACCTGCTCCCTAATTCTTATTCAGTAAGCCCTGTTAGAAGGTTCATTGTGTGAATGAGGTCAAAATTAGACTTGGCTCTAAAGCCCTCTCAGTCCAACTGCAGGACATTAGGTGTTGAGGTTCTTAATGTCCACATAGACAAGATATCAGAAGTTACCAAGTGACCAAGAAATGCTACTCTAGCAAGGTATCAAGAACTTTGCAAAATGCAAGGAGTAGTGGTAAGAAACCTAAGATGATATAAGAAATGAACGTTACTGTTTTAAAATTCTTACACATAATGAAATTCTGCCATTTAGACTAACAGCAGGTTAAAACTACACAACAGAGTTGAACAACTTTTAGTTTAACACTCCAATAATCTCCTGAAGAACTGCTACACTCGAAGTGCTATTTTTCAGATAACCAAGGCGTATTCTGAACTTTCAGTGCTGCAAAATGAGAAACTCCGTGGTCTACAATACCAAAAGTCAACTAGCCCATCTTCTTGTCACACTCCTCAATTTCAGCTCTGTCCAGAGCAGATCTCTAATTGCTATTTAAATCCAATTACACATCTACTTAAATGATCTTTCTGGCAACTTATTCCACAAATCTACTGCATTTTGGATGGGGGAAGCTCTCCCTAACTTTGCTTCTTACTACTAAATTCCTATTTTTAATATAATCCTGGCATTCGATCCCGTCAACAAAGAAAACAATGTATGGATGCCGACTTTTGTCAATTTCCTTTTTAAGCTTAAAGGTATCAGCCTTGGCCTGGAAGTAGTTTTCTTAAGTTTCACTCCAAGACTTCAACAAAGTCTAAGTATGCCTCTCAGGTGGGTGCAAAATATTTAACAACACAATGTTGGGATGAAGGAGAATATGAGAGAAATGGAAGAGGATGAGAGAATGAGAGAGAAGCACACACTGAGACAGACAGAAGCTGGCACAGGAAGGGGAAAGCCATACTGACACAGAAGTGAAGGAAGAGAAAGGAAGACAACCACAAATGTACAATGAATTAAACAGATATGAGTGGAAAGTGCGTGAAAAGTAGCGGAGACTGAGGCAGAAGTGGAAGAGGAGCTGAAGAACAGAGTATGAAAGATTTATTGACAGACTTAGCTGCTGCTAGAAGTGTTGGAGAGGCTAACAGCTTTTGGTGGTGTGTGCCTGATTTTTAAAGTTTGCTGTTACATGTATTCAGTGTTGAGAATGCTAAGGAAGTGAACTGGAAGCCAAGCACCCCCAGTACTTCCCATTTCTGAATGCCTGTGTGTGCCCTACCTCCTTGGTGCTTCCCTTTCCTGAATGCCCCAGTAATTCTGGACCCTTTCCCAGTCTGACCGGCTCCCTCTTCCCCAGAACTCACAGTATCCACCTACACCCCATGAATCCTTCCAGTGAACTTATGTACTTTCAAGCTGTCCTCTTGTCCCAACTCCATTTTGTTTAGACTTTCTCAACTCGTCACCCAAAGTCGAGCTGTTCTCCAAAAGGTCTTTGAAGCATCAACCTTGAATCCCACCAAGCAATCCCACATACCAATGTGCCCAAATCCCAAACCACAGAACTATACCTCGGCATAAGCAAAAACGATGTAGAGAAGTATCATCTAGTTCTAGTTTCACATGCTCCTTCGACATTCTTTCGCAGGCTGCAGCCCACTCCTTCCACGCTACAGCTTCACATCTTTATTTCCTCACTCAACCCAGCTTATTTCTTCCTTTTGTTGTGGAAGTGATGGAGCAACATCAAAGTCAAACATGTTCATTTCTGACTGACCACCAACAGATGGAGCAATTTCTCTTATAGAGATACTACTAGGAAAGTAAACTTTTTAAAAATTCAAAATCCTCTTTACAAAGCAAAAATGCACATTCAAAAGGCCACTAGTTCTATAAAAAGTTGTTAATAGCATTAAACTTTATGGGACTAATTATGAGGGAGAATTATTTCCAAATACCATTTCTATGATGATCCTGGGATGTATTCTGACATTTCAGGATAGCATCTGAGGAAAAGAAAAAAAGTGTTCCAGACTAGTTTGTTGATTAAGTCACAATAATCATGGCTGCAGCAGGAAGCCAAGGATTTATCTCATTCTTTTCATGGAAAGAAAGACTTGTGTTTAACCAGGTTTCTTATTATGTATCTCAGAAATGTCTCAAAGCATTTCACACAAAACTAATCATAATTAAATATCATGACTATGGTTATATATGCCTGAATGGTACCTACTAATGGATGAGGGGGACAGCAACATATTTTCTAATTTGATTAGAATAAGTTTTCATTAATTGCCTCTGATCTTGTTGATCATTCATCAACTTAGATAATACTTACCACCGACATTCGCCAAAATGGTTTTCAATAGAGTCATGAACGTAGATATTTGTATCATTGTGAAGTTCTGTTCTTTTGCCCACCAAAACCCAGAAACATAATAATCCAAGAGGATGCCTTGTTTCATGCAATACTCGAAAAGGCTGAGCTGTAGAATTTCCGCCAATCTTCTTTCATGAATAGAGAGAAAAAAGAAAGTTACAATACATCAAAACAACATTCTTCAGAAAACAAATGCAGGGATAACACACACCCACAGATTATTTCCAGCATTCTCTATTCTTATTCACAATCTATTTCTGGGGGACTGATGAGAGGTTAATGTTGGCCAGGACTCTTAGAGAGATCCTCACCCTTCTTCAAATGTGATCTGGGATCGTTACATCTGTCAGAGAGCAAATGAAACCGTGTCTCAAAAACGATACCTTGACTATGGAGTAAAGCATTAATGTAAATCAGTCAATAATATCACTGACGATATAATCATGACATAAGCTGAACAGTTGTACAGTTTGAGATGGAAACTGAGTGAGAAAAATCTCGACTATCATAATGTAAATATTGTGAATAAAGAAGTGGAACTGCTTTATCATGCTTGCGTCCAAACTACTGGTAGAATAAAGCAATTTAGGATTACCAAGCAAATCAATACCAAGGGAACTGGGATAAACCAAGTGTAAGATCAAGGATGCACAAGACTAGGTGCAGAAATTCTTGCTCTGGTCACTCCCATCCTAAACCATTGGATAATAGATGGTCTTTCGCAACAATGGACCTAAGTCAGTTGAATAGGGTCTGAACTTTCAATTTTTTGACTCCAAGGTGAGAAAAATTACAAAAGTAATCCAACATTCTAAAAGTAGAGTATATTAAATTATTTATATATAGAAGAACTGACATCACAAAACCCATGAAGCACAAGATAAAGCACTTGTGTGCTATTTTCATTGATAGAACAATGGGCTGCTTTAAAGAAGGTGGCTGGGGTACAAGTGTGTATGTTAGGTCAACCAAAGCTGGAGATCACTCCTTCGATGGGTAAAGTGACAAACAGTAAGATTAAGCACAAAATGACATATGACAGATGTTAAGTTGATAACACCAATGCCAATCATGAGGAAAAGATAGACCATGAGAACAGACCAACAGGTAACATATAAAATAACCAAAAGGCCGATGGTCGATTAGGAACCAAACAAGGAGACTTAAAAGTGAAAGCAGAGGATAGAACTCAGGTACTAAATTAATATTTTACATGTCCCTACTGTCGTAAAGTTGGATAGAGTACTTGTAAATTGGAAGGCAGGAAGTTAGAATTTTATGTTTGTAAAATCCTAAGGGAGAAGTAATGCATGATCCCTTTAAAAGATTATGTGCTTTTTCCATACTTAGAGATTTAAACAAAATGTCTGTGGGCAGCGGCTTTGGGTTTGCAATGCACAGAAAGCAAACTGAACATGTGTATCAAAAAGCTGTACAACTAGCAGGCCAAGCCGCAGTTTCGTTTTGTTGTCAAGACAACTAGTTTTGAGCCAAGCAATTTGAATCAGGCACTTAGAGACTAAAAAACCAATTAAATTTAAATCTGATGCTTTGACAACATAGGACCAATCTTATTGTAAGAAATTGATATGTCATCAAGGGTATAAAAGGAGGGGGCAGTTGGAAAATCAGGAGAGTCAACTGCCATCTGCCAGAGTTCGCTAGCTCTCACAATCTTCTCTAAGTTTTAGAGAAAGCACCATCTAAATCAGAGGTACCTAAGGCACAACTAGTTAATATTTCTCACAGAAGAATTCGATGGAGAAGACATTCCTGACAAAACATTCGACGGAGAAGGCACAGGACATTCCGGAAGACATAACCTGGCTTTAATTTTGAGAGACTAACATCTGTTTTTTTAAAATTTTGTTTTATATAAGTGGGACTTATAACAGGATACCATTAGAATCTTGTTTTATTTCGGAATAGTTAGTAGTTAGAAGGGGTTTATTTGGTTTGTTAATAATTTAGTTAGTTTGTTCACTGTTAGAGTTAGATAAATAAATTGTTACTTGTTGATTGTAAAGTGAGTGTCAGGGGTTTATTTTATTTAACCACCAGAAGTTGCAAAAAAGCAGGTTACGCCACTTTTCACACTCCTTTTAACAGATTATAGAGTGAGGCACTCCTTTCTGAGTTTTTCGGTTTTAGTTATCAGAGGGGGGTCAACCTCTGCTTTATAATATTTGCCAAGGAAGACAGTACTCGCCTAAGTCACAGTGAAATCAGATATAGCTGAGCTGAAAACTCGATTTAGAAAAGATGTTAGAAAGGCCATCAGTGCTTTAAGTGGATAAATAACCAGGATCAGCAGGGATACTTCTAAGGATTCTGGAGGAAGCAAAAGTGGAAATTGCAGTGGTAATGGCCAAAATCTTCCAATTTCCTTCAGCTATGAGGATGGCTCCAGAGTACTTGAGAACTGCAATTATCATCGATATTTTTAAAATCAACCTGCTCAGACATGTTACAATACATGTCTGGCCAGGTTGGACCTAAAACTGGACCTTTCGTCCAGATGTAGGGGTACTATCACTGTACCACAACAGCCCTCATTTGCAATTGTGATATCCTTGTTCAAAAAACGATGTAACAATAAATTCAGTAGCCAGAAGGCCAGTCAGTTCAATCTCAGTTTTAGAAACAAAATTAACATCTAACTGAACAAGGGTGGATTAATTAAGGCTAAATCAGCAAGGCTTGCTAAAAGAAAATCAAACATAATTAATATAAAGGCAGTCCTCGATTTACAAACATGTGACATACTTACTCATACGCACTAACGAAATCACATACAGAGGTATATTAATATTAATTTTAAAGATCTGACAGGCAAACATTTGTTCATACTTACAAATGGCTATTTTATATTTTACGGTACTGTGTTCTGAATTGTGTACAAATCGACTTAGGAATGTACTCGAATGGATCCATTCATAATCTAAGGATTACCTATTATTGAGTTATCTGAAGAGGTAACAAAGAGTGTGGTGAGGGTAACGTGTTTGGTGCATTACATTTGGACTTAGCAAAGGTAACTGATCAGTGCCACATGATGGGCTGTAACTTTGCTGACAAACCTACGGAATAAAAGGGGAAGTGGCAATACAAATACAAAATTGACTGAGTGAGGAAACAGAGTAGTGGTTAATGATTGCTTCCCCAGGTGTAGGTACTTAGGCCAGTGCTTTTCACGATATACATTAATGAATTGAACTTCACTGCACAGGGGACGAGTTTAAAATTTGAAGATGAAACAAATATTAGAAGTCCTGTGAAGAGGACAGTGATGAACTTAAGAGGAAGTGGCCTGGTGGAATGGGCAGACACATGGCAGATACAAGTGAGTGTAAAGAAATGCAAAATGATACTTTTTGGTGAGAAGAAAATTCATAGCATGAACAATTCTAAGTATAGTAGAAGAAGACAATGTTTGAGGTCAACATGGAGAATGCTTCATAGAAGGCACTGTCTCCTTCATCAATATTGCTGCATGTGTAACTGAGTACAGAACTAGATCTAATTCAAGATGATAGACAAACAATTTAAAAGTTAGAAGTATACTTGGGCCAATATGACCAAAATCTACCTTCCGTTCATGGTGAAAATGAATCAAAAAAGGAGTCAAAGATAAAGGCATGGCACTGGTAATTTAATCAGTTAAATTAGGTGAAAGGAAACATATGACACATTAACCGATCTGTCATTTCATCCCTCACCCAAACCACCAACAAGAAACAAGACAACAGATAAATGAGAGAAAAATAAGGCATACAACAAGTATATTCTAACTGGTAATTAAGTGACAAATGCTGAGGTCTTTTCAATTAAAAAAAGAGCAAATATGTAGTTTTAAAAACAATAGCAAATTCTAAATCTAGAGCAGTATACAAAATAAATTTTGAGTCATTCAAAATAATCCAGAAGAGACGTGAACAGAGATCAGGTAGCAAAAAGGAAATATCTTCAAGCAATTCTCAGTAAAGATGAGGAGAGATAACGCTTTTACACACATGGAAAACTAAGATAGTCAAATAAAAGATGGGAACAATTAGAGATTATATGGTTGATACCAAAGTCCTTAATAAATAGTTCTACAATGAAAAGGGAAAATAAAACTCTAATATATCCAACTGGAATAGTAAATAAGGCACCACTGGAGAAATATTCAAAAGGAAGTTTCATTAATAAAAAGTTAATGGGAACGAGAATTTTTAAAAAGTCAGCTAGCTCAGATGGTGTGCAAACGAAATATTAGAGGTTAGGATGAAAAATCTCAGAGGCACTGACTGGACTTTTCCAAATATTCGTCGACAATATAGGCCTCAACTTTCACTTTAGAGGCAGGGTAAAGGAGACAGGCCTGTTTCATAATCCCACACCAACCTACAGGTGGATACAATCACTGAGCTGAGATTTTGACCATGGCATCCTGTTTATTGGCATGGACAGAGCATTGTTAGCCAATCAAAGGCTTTCAGTGCAACAGGAGCAAAAGGTTGCAGCAAAGGGTGCGAAGGGTCACTAAGAGGGTGCTTCCACATGAACATGCCTTCTCAGCAACAATTTTTATAATTAAGAAGAGGAAGCAATTAGGCTGTCAACATGTGGAGGTGGGGGAAATCCTTCTACAGGCCTGCAGGCCTACTTGGAGCTTTGGTCCAATGGCCAGCAGCTGGACATTTGCCTCCAAGCAATTAAACTGCCCCTTGTCACACTAAAAAACTGGAGAATGAATGGGAAATCCTGGTTGGTTTCTGCTGACTGACCTTAACAAGGCTTTAATGAGACTCGTTGGTTGTCTTTTTCATAGGGGTTAGCAGCCACGTTGGTCCTCAAACCCATCTCCCTTAAAAATGTCACCACTAAGAATGGGATCAGGATACTGCCACACTGGCTACTGTTCATATTTTTGGTCTCCTTTTGTTCCTGCTCTCGACATCAGTGGGGCCTGAAAATTCTGTCCCTGAATTCTTCTCAAGAAGAATGGGTAGAATCTGCATCCCTCATGAGGAAAAGGTCAACGCATGAGCTAGTGTTGGAGTTGCACTTATCCAGGAAAGTGAAAAATATTCCATCACAAACCTGACTCACACCTTGTATATAGTGGATAGGCTTTGGGGAGTTAAGAAGTGAGTTACTCGCTGCAGGATTCCTAACCTCTCACCAGCTCTTGCAACCACCAGACCTGACACCCATCCCTCCCTCACCATGACACTCGATCCTAGTTCTTCACACAAGGTCTGGTCCATCATACTCCTCACCCACTTTCTCTGCTCTAAGGTGAACAATCGCAGCTTCTCTCGTGCCTCCACATAATTGAAGCCCTCATCACGCACACAGTTATTGCAAATCTTTTCTGAATCCTCTCCTATGCTCTCAATGTCCTTCCTTCGATGTGACGTCTCAGAAAATGATGTCTCAGATTTAGCAGTTTATAAAAGGAAAAGCGACTAGGTTACTGCCTTCAAACTCAGATTCATCCAGCTTTTACTCTTTCTTGTTGCAAGTATGGTATTTCACATGCAAAATAACTTTATTGCCCTATTATACTTCAGATTTTAAATTGCACCATTAAATATTATTAAATATAGCCATGTTATAATAGGGACTTGACAAATAATAAGTTTAAAGAAAAACTCAAGAACCTCCTCAAATACTTTCATTATGTTGCTCATAATTAATAAGTAAATGAAAGAAGTTTACTTCTGTACAATATAAATTACTTTTGAGAGTACACTTAATATTCTGAATAACTACTGCTATAATGTAACAAACAGTGTAATTATCCTTCAGTTGAAATAAGGAAGTAATATAAAGGCAATCATAGGATAAAACCACAGATGAAATGATTCAAAGCTCCAGCTGGCTTTCTGGAACTGTTCCATGTTCTCGAAAATATAGTTTGTCTGGAAGAAAACTTAAATTCCAAAGAACTTTTTCCTGAAATATGAATTCAGAAAATTTTCTTGGAAAAAAACAGCTACATTACAGCAAGCAGTAAATTTTTACATATAAAATGAAGGATGTTCCAGAACACAAGTTAAAATTTAATCTTGCTGTTTGGTTTTCTCTTTCATACAGACAGTCCCAGATTTATGAACATCTGACTTACGAACACTCGTACTTGCGAACACGATATCATACAAGGGTGTTGTGATAATATTTTAAATATCCAACATACGAACATTTCCTCATATTTATGAATGGCTATTTCATATTGTCCAGTATTGTGTTCTGACTTGCTAGCAAATCAACTTAATGAACATACTCAAGAACAGAACCTGTTCACAATCTGGGGAATGTCTGCTTTGTTACTTATATATATTTTCTAACCAACATGTTCAGCAATGTTATTAGACACCTCTGAAGCAGGTGGGACTTGAATTCAGGCCTCGTGATTCAAAGGCAGGGACACTATTACTGTACCACAAGAGCCCTTTTGTTCATATGATTTAACTGCATCTTACTCTTGCATATGTTGTTGCGAAGAAGTGCAATAAATTAAGAAAACATTAATTAATTCATTTTTATTTTGGGAGAAATTCCATAACCTCAAGGTCTAATTTGAGACACATATAACTCGTCAACATAAGCCTTCTTATCCGGGTGCCCTGAATTAATGACAACTTGGATACAATTCAAGGGGAACTTTTGAAAATTAAACATCATCCTACATGACCCCAACCTACCTCACTGACCTCAGCACTGCTAGTTGGTAAATGTGCATTAAATAAAAATAATAAGGTCTTGCTGTTTAGTTCAGTAGGAACCACAAGTCCCTGAGATTTCTGGATTTCCCACCCTTCCTCCCCACCAAAAACATAACTCTATCTGAAAGACACTCACTTATTATCATTTTAGACAGCATTTTCTATGTTAAATTAGTAACTGAGAAAAACAGTGGTAATGATGAAAATAAACAACTTGCAAATAATGTTTTCAGACACTTTCAACTCAACTAAACTGGTATTCCAGTGCATTACTTTCTTAAACATCTTGAAATCACTTGGTGCTAAATAATAGTGTGACATCATGGGATTTGACAATATGCAGAAGATATACAATGCCAAATATGGGCTCAACTGTCCTCACTTTTTTAGAATCACAATTTCAACACAGAAATAAACTATTTTGCTTACTGTCTACTGATCTACTGTTCCAGTTTCCAGCTGTATCCCTTACTACCTTTTTAAGTATTCATCTATTGCCACTGAAATGGTGTGGCTGAATTGGCTTCAAGATCCCTGTGATAACATATTTTATATTCTAATAGTCTTTTGCATGGAACAAAAAAAATCAACCTCTTGCTTTATGCATCCGATACTACTCTGGATATGATACTCCTTACACAACAACTATAGGAAATAATCTTTTATTACTTACCCTTCCATAATTCTATGTGCTTTTATTTGCTATCCCTTAACCTTTCATTAGTGAGTGCAGCCCTATCCCAAATTGAAAATGGTGCTACCTGTGTGTAAAAGCATTGTCCCACTAATAACATAAACCAGCTGGAATAATGCGGAGTAAGTGAACATGCAAGAAATACATTGATAGACCAATATCTGGTGATATAAGAGCTGTCCTGGGATTACTTTATGAAGTCCAATTTGCAAATTGAGCATTTAGGATATCCTCTCTCTCTCTCTTCCTTCATGTAGTGGCCTTGTTATTGAAGGGTTACGATCAAAGGCAGGTCCTAAAAGTCACCACAGCAAGTACATGGATTAATTTCACAGCACTGGCATCATTAAGCATGGCGTGACAGCCTTCCAACCTGGTGTGGCAGTCTTCCAGCCTTGCATAGCCTCAGCGTGGACTCCTGGTCTCAAGGTGATTCCAGAGCAATCCGCCTCACAAACCTTGAAGTGAAGTCTGGCACTGTCTGGAGCCAAGGTCCAGTGCAGACTGGAGGCTAGGTGCCAGCGTGGTCTGGGTTGAAAGTTGCTCTGGACTTTTATTTCTGCAATGCTGGTTGTTTTATTTCTCTATTTTCTAAGATATTTTGTTTCAAAAATATACTTATTCATAACATAAATCTTTTTATATATACATAGTCACAAATGCAGTTCGTTTCTGTACAGTAGCATATCAAGGAAATGAACAAACATTGGAGTTTGGCTCTATCCTAATAAACCAAAGGCGCCTCTTTCACATACAAGACTATATTTACATACATTTGAGGCATTGGGTGGGTCCAATAACTGAACAGACCTCCATTTAACTTCTGCACAAAGATCTCAGATAGTGGTGTCTCCCCACTGCACCTTGGCAGCAGCTATCACAAGCTTTAGTGCATCCCACAGCACGTAGTCCTGGACCTTGGAATGTGCCAGTTTGCAACACTTGATCGCAGTCAACTCTTTGTTCTGGAAGACCAACAGCGTCTTTCACCATGTTGATGGTCCTTCAAGTACGGTCATCGTAAGCGTACTGTGGCACTTTTGTACCTAACATGGTGCTGTAAGTGGCAACTTATAAACTTTTCATTGTACTCATTTGAGCTGATTCAAATTCAATTCACTACCTGGATGAACTGGAATCTATGCTTAGGGTACTAGTTATGCTTTAAATGATGGTAAAAGATTTGTTACGACATTGATAACCAAAGCAGCTGAATCTATTCATTTTGTTAAAGCCTACTTGGCTGCTCCTACTTTTGTAACTCTGCAGTCAATGACATTCTTTCTACATATTCAACTTTAGTCCTTCATGTTCTTTTCGCCATCTGCCATGCTTACAGGCAAATGACCAGACGAAGGACTCTACTGTATTGTTACATAGTTATTAGATGGCTGTAAGACCCAACACAGAACGGATGGCCATAATGGGAAATTAAACATGATCCTGAATCTTTAAAAGCAATTTACTTTTGAAAAACATTTGCCAACTCAATGCACTTTTGCATCAAAGTTCAACATGACAGTTTCCAAATTGACATGTTTATCACTTACTTTTGGACTCCATCCACTGTTAGTTGGATTAGATCAGAGATTTGTTCAGAGGAAATAAATTTCCAGGCGAGTGTGTTTTCTCTATGCACACCAGGAACCTTTCCATCCTGTTAGTAAATAACAAACATGCAATCAACCATTATCATTCATTACAATATAGATTTATCTGTGTTAAAATCAAAGGCAAAGAATTCTCAGTTCATGTCAGATATCTCTTCTATGAATATACATAATAGGAGCAGAAATACGCCATTCAGCTTCTCGAGCCTGCTATAGCATTCAGTAAAATCATGGCTGATCTGTTTGTGTTTCAAATTTCAATCCATCTCACCCTGGATGATCTTTGGTTTCCTTACCTCACAAGTATCTAGCCAGCTCTGACTGAAAAAAATTCAATGATCCCATTTCATCGCCCTCTAAGACAAAGAGTTTCAAGATTGCACAACTCTGACAGAAATAAAATTTTCCTCATCTCTGTTCTTAAAGAGTAACCCCTAATTTTAAAATAGAGTTCTTAGTTCTGGATTCATCCACAAGAGATAATATCCTTTTCACATCCACCTGGTCAGGGCCATAAGGATCTTACGTTGTGTATACAGGACCTTCATTCAGATCACCTCTTCCTTTTCTAAAGCCCATTGGTAACAAAGCCAGCTCAAACTATCATCACAGACAACCCATTCATTGGCCTTTTTGATTTCATTAGAATTCCATCAACCTACTTGATTACACACTGCACCTGCACACTGATATTTTGTGACTCATTCACTTCCTCCGCCATCGATGCTCAGCAACAACATTATGTACCATCTGCAAGATGCACTTCAGAGTTCACCAAGATTCCTCGACCACTACTATCTAGAAGGACATGGACATTCTTGGGAACAATGCCACCTGCAAGTTCCTCTCCAAGCTGCTCACCATCCTGACTTGAAAATATATCACTGTTCCTCAAGTGTCTCTAGGTCAAAATATTGGAACTCCCTCCATAACAACATTGTGGGTCTATCTACAGCACATAAAATGCAGCGGTTCAAGAAGACGTTGGATGGGCAATAAATGCTGGCCCAGCCAGCAACACCCATATTTCATGATTTTTTTTTAAATGCACTACAACACCCAGATCTCTCTGCACTGCAGATTTCAGCAGTTGTTCTCTGTTTACGTAATACACTATGTTTTTCATTTTCCTTCTAACATACTTAACTCCACATTTCCCCATGTTATACTTCATCTGCCAGATCTTTGCCTTTTCACTCAACCTATCTACATCAGTCTGCAAACTCAAGTGCTCCTCACAACATACTCTCATGCTCATCTTTGCATCATCAACAAATTTAACCATCACGTCTTCTCTCCCTTCATCTAAGTCACTGATGTAAATCATAAAAAGTTGAGATCCCAGCACAAACTCCACAATCTGCCAATGAGGCCAACATCCATTTTCTTCCTGCAAGCTAGCAAGCCAGCCAGCCAACCTTCTATCCATGCTAGTTACCCACAGTTCATGAGGCATTTACTTTTCATAATAAGTTTTGACATGACAGCTTATCAAATATCTTCCAGAAATCCAAGTACAGTAATCTACTGGCTCTCATTTATCATATGTTCCTCCTTCAAAGAACTCTAATAAATTATTAAATATGATCTTCCTTTTACAAAACTATGCTAAATCTTTTCAATTGCGTTTTTCTAAGGTTATACATATATTCTTAAGTCTAGTGGCACAGTGGTAGTGTCTCTACCTCAGAACCAGAATGTCTGGGTTCAAATTCCACCTGCCCTGGATTGTGTCTAACACATCTACATAGGTCGATTAAAATTACTATGTCACCCTCTTTGGCGTCAATTGGCCCCAACCCGCCTCCAACTACCTATTACTTACATGCCTGCAGAAGATTTGATGATGCTCTAGTGGAACGGTACCAATGAGCCATAAGGCTTGGGCTTAAGTCTCACTTGCTTCAGTGGTGTGTCAAAATATATGCGAACAGGTGAATTAAAAATTTCTCTCATGATCAATTCTTTCAGGGTTGATTCTAATAATTTCCCCAACAACGGATATCAAACTAACTGATCTATAATTTTCTGCTTTCTGCGTCCCTATCTCTTGAATACATACGTTATTGTTACAACTTTCTAGTCTCATGGAATCTTTCCAAAATCTAGGGAATTTGATGACCTCATTAGCCATTAGCAAGATTCGTGATCTTGTCAATTGACACTGGATAAAACTAAAAATGTTATTATTACCCATCTAGCCTTTGCCAGCCATTTGGTAAATCAATCTAAAAGTACACCCATCACTCCGTCTTCCTCATTGCTTCTGTTATAAAATACTAAAGCTGCTAAAACTCTTGCGTGACACAGCAGTCTGAAAATTTAATGAATTTTATTCTTATCAGAGTATCCATACCTTTTACAATTCCTGTTATGACTAGCAAATTTATGAAATACAACAATCACATTTCCACTGCTGTCATCACACATCACTGGATGCAATGATAAATTTGTGTTTACTGTATTAATAATTCAAGCTTGCGATTTATGAAAGGCAGTTACGGTTGAGATGTTTGGAAAACAGACTTGGTAAAATAGAATATTAAGGAACACAATAGCAGAAAATGATTTTGTGTGTATGCTTGAAGCTTATTAACTTTAAAAATATCGTTGATATCACAGTCAATATCCACCAAGCTAGAATATGACAACTGTCAAGTAAAAATGAACACCCACTTTACTGCAGAGATTGAAAATTAAGGTCAACACATTTCAACAATATTTTCCAGTGTGGAAAATTCAGCTGTATAATCTGGCTGACAACATTAGCCATACACATAAACACACACTCACTGAAAAATAATACTGGGATAACTGGCTAGAGTTATTGCATTCCCATCTGGGTCACAGTGGTCAAGAGTTCTTTTTTGTGTCACAGAAATATAAGAAACACACATATCTCAAAATTACTCATGATTTCCACGTCATTTTTAAAAACCTAGACATGGAAGTCTAGATAAATATCAAAATAATGGGTTTGAATTCAATAAATAATGTAACATTAAGTGAATAAATTAAGTCAAATAAACTGAGATGAAATATCATGAAGACTGTGTGAGAAATGTGTGACGAAAGTTAGCAGTGGTGAATCCATGTGTTGAAAAAGGAGGGGAGGAGGAGTAAAAAAGAGGGTGTTGAAAGAAGAGAGAAGGGGAGAAACTGGGATATAGTGAGAAGGCAAGTGAGAAAAGATGACAGGAAAGGATGTTGCTCAATAGGGGAAAGGAACCAAAAGAAGGGGAGGGTGGGCTAGTGTCTGCATTTTACTAAAATTGCTGGTACTTAACCTGTAATCTATGTTGCTGTTTTTCTTTAGTTTGTGTTTGCTAACTGGCTTTCAGCCTGCTTCAGAATGTAGCATTTGTGTTTGATTACTATTATGTTAAGATATGCATAACTCCTGGAGGTTTGGCTGATATATCAACAGCACCATCTTTGAAAAGCTGCATTTGTAACTGCCAGCAGTGGATTTATTAGAGAATGATAAACTCACAGTATAGAAGGATACCACTTGATTCCATCGTGATGGTTCTGGCACTTAGAATGAGGTATCCAATTAGGTCCACTTGCCCCTCTTTTTCTTTCATCCCTGTATTTTTTCCCCTTTAGGAATTTATTCAGTTGACTTTTGAAAGCTATTACACTGTCTTCTATGCAATACATTCCAGATCATCAATTGAGTATTACAAAAAACTCTTATTTTCACTTTTGCTTCTGTTGACAATCATTTGAGTTTGAGACCCCTGGTTACCAACTCTGCAAACACTGCAAACAGCTTCTCTTTATGTCCTATTCCAGTAAACCTATTCTGCATCACTTCAAAGTTTTAGCATCCTTCCTGAGTATAGAACACAGAATTGAGCACAATGCTTCAGCTGACACCCACCAGTGACAAATAATTAAAGTCAGGATGTGACACCATGAAACAACAATCCACTGTCTCCCAGGAATGTCACAGATTAATTTCCTCTGGAGATCTCCCTTCATGCATTCAATCTCATAATCCTCAACAATGGAAAGTTTGCTTATACCTTCTTCCCAAGATCTACAAACGGGGCTGCTCTGGCAGAACCACACCCTTTTAGCTCGATCCTGCCCAATAAAACGGCTTTCTTATCAACTAACATCTATCTTGCAATCTCCCTTTTTCCCAACTTACATGTGAATCTTCCAATATCCTCTGCTTCTTTCTTGAAAGAGAGACGCACATAGTCGTCCTTCAGTAACACCCATTTCCATCTGGCCGAGTTTGTTCTTGCATTTTAAGAACATAGGAAGTAAGAGCAGGAGTAGGCCATCTGGCCCGTCGAGCCTGCTCCACCATTCAATAAGATCATGGTTGACCTTTTCATGGACTCAGCTCCACTTACCTGCCCGCTCACCACAACCCTTAATTCCTTCATTGTTCAAAAATCTATCTTCATCTTAAAAACATTCAATGAAGTAGCTTCAACTGACCCACTGGGGAGGGAATTCCACAGATTCACAACCCTTTGGATGAAAAATGTTCCTCCTCAAATCAGTCCTAAATCTATTCCCCCTTATTTTGAGGCTATGCCCTCTAGTTCCAGTTTCATCTGTCAGTGGAAACAACCTCCCTGCTTCTTATCTATTCCCTTCATAATTTTATATGTTTGAGATTTTTGAACAACATTTCTCTTTATGTACTTGTTCCAAATAAAAGGTGTTGCAATGATAACTTGTCCTAGTTATTTCTGACTATTTTGTGCGATATGTAGAATATTCTTTGTACCACTCCTACTCAGCTCCCCTCCTTTACCTTTTTTCCCAGTATATTGATAACAGTACTCACACAGTTTTCTGCTTTCACTCCAAATTGGAAAATTCCAAGAATTTTCACCAATCTGTGGTCTTTGTATGACTATCTCCAACTTTATTCTTCTTTTCCTTGCCTTTCCAATTCCCACTTTTGAAGATCGGATAATGGTCAATATTCACTGAAAGCTCATTGACTCCTATAGCTATATTCACTGCACTACTTAACTTCCTGCATCCAGTAGTGACGATATTCCATTCTCCCAGCTTCTCTATCACATCTATTCTGACCATGCATCCAATTTGTTCATTTCTGTCACAGCTATTCTATTCATATCAATTTCCCTTCCAATGGTTCTAATGTGTTTCTTTCCCCTGATTCAATGATTCCCTCACCAACCCACTACTGTGGCTGACAGTTCTCTCAACCGAGTCAATTATATTTCCACAATTATGCTGCCACTTACCATCCCAGACCATGATTGGGTTCCTTTTGACCTCATCATTCAATCAGCAGCCTTCACATTTATTGGACCATCTTCCATCATTTTTGCCCATCCAACAAAATGCCCTACCAAATACATATTCCCTTTCCCTTCCAGCATTCCAAAGGTACAATCCCCTCTGCAACCGTCCTTCTGGTCCACACAGTGATCACATCCAACACATGTGTCCAGAAGCATCATTCCATTCAGGTGCAGGAGAAGCAACACCTCTTTTATCTTTTATCACCTTCCTTTTTGTCATCCAAAGCCCCAAAAATTCGTTCCAGGTGAAGCAGCAATTTACTTGTGTTTCTTTCATATTAGCATACTGCGTACACTGCTCACAATGTGGTCTCCAGTATACTTCAGAGATCAAGACAGATTGTGTGTTGGCTTTTCAGAATTCATCAGCTCAGTTTGTAACCATCCAGTCATCTACTTTTTCCATGCCATTCCACTCTGACTTCAGCCTCAACACTATGCAATGAAGCTCAAGAGAAGCTTGAGGAAGAGTAACTCGTTTTCAATGCAGCACTTTACAATCTTCCAGACTCAACAATGAATTTGACAACTTTGGATCATTACTGGAGCCTTTTTTTGTTTAGCGTGTTGTTCAATTCTTTTTCTTGGATACCACCTGTTGATAATGATTCTGCTACTGCCAATTGTTCTAGACCCATCTGTTGTTTCATTACTGTCTTCGTATGGATTCAATGTTAAAGTCAACAATTTTAGGCCATGATCTCTGACCTCATTTTGGTCTTTTTTTTGCCATGTCCCCAGTCAGGGTCTCGTTTTTCATGTTACTGCTTTCAGACAGAGCTATTATTCTGCCAGTCATACTTACTCTTAACAAATGTTTTATTTCTTCACTACAAACATTACCATTCCCTTTGCCTTCTGTTCCTTGACATCTTTATCATTTACACACATACAAACAAGCAGTAGTAGGCCTTTCAGGTCTTCAAACCTCCTCTGGCATTCAATAAACAGCTTATCTGACTGCAATCTCAAATCCACATTCTTGCCTATCCCTGTTAACTTTTTACCTTTTCCCAAACACTCACTTTTGCTCCTCCTCCCTCTCCACACTTTTCCAATGGCAGAGAGCTCATCATACTTCTACCTTCTGTCATTTCTAAAGAATTATATTCAAGTTGAAATGCTAACTCGGGTTCTCTGTCCACAGATGCTGCCACATCTGTCAAGTATTTCCAGTACTTTCAGTTTTTTTTATCTGAGTCTATAACAAGTGCCTTAAAGTTAAATAAAGACAATTACAAAAGTAAGAAGATAGAGTTGGTTAAATTAGACTGGTAAAATAGATGCAAAAGGTAAGATTATGGATAAGCAGTGGCACATATTGAAGGAGGTTATAATTGTCAACAGGAAATTAGATCAGTAAACTAGCAAGAAAGATACAAACAGACAGAGACTGCAAGGGTATCTCCGTGAGGATTTGTGGAGAACATTAAGAGCATTGTTTCAGAATAAGGTGTCAAAAAGAAATGAGGAAGAGTTTAGTTTACTTTCAAAGGGTCATTAATCTTTGGAATTCTGCACCCCTGAGAGCTGAAAAAGTTATGTCATCAAATATTTTCAATATGGAGATAGATTTTTTGAACTACAGAGGAATCAGGAGGTTTGGAAAACAGACAGGGAAGTATAGTTGAGAACAAGATCAGCCAAGATCTTAATGAACACAAGAGAGCAGTTTGGCTGATCCTGATCTGATTTCTTACATTCCCATACTTCTCAGCTTCACCCATGCATATCATTTCACTCTTCCAAATCCACTGCTCTTCAATCATCTTTATTTGGTGCATTTTACCTTGACAATTTCATGGAGCCCCTAAAGATTATTATGCCACCCAAAGTACAATTTCTAGCTTTTGTAGCATGCAAACTGAGCAAGTCAGAACCTTGTTAACGTTTATGGGAAAACTCCACTCTGCACCCAGAGCTCGCCAGTAATGTAAACTGGCACCTTATGATTCCCATGATTATAAATCCATCTCCTAATTCCAAACATTCACCATGGTGGTGGATTATCAATAAAGCAAAAATGGAAATTGCTGGAAAGGCTCAGCAGGCCTGGCAGCATCTGTGGAGAGAAATCAGAGATAATGTTTTGTGTTCAGTGACATCAACTCTGATTTCTCCACATAGATGCTGCCAGACCTGCTGAGCTTTTCCAGCAATTTCTGTTTTTGTTTCTGATTTCCAGCATCTGCAGTTCTCTCAGTTTTTAATAAATGAAGAACCCGCACTTTGCAAATCCTATCCTCGTTTGTGAGGTTTTTATTTGATTTTGCAGGGTGCTGATGGGTGCTGTTGTTGGTTGCTTATGATGATTGTTGGGGTGTTGACGGGAGTTTGATCGGGATTTGCTGGAGGTGTTCTTCGGTGATAATGATGGGAGTTGTTGAGGATGTTGATGGGGAGGGGGGGTGGTTGGATGAGGTTTTTGGAAGGTTGATGGGGGGTTTTTTTACAGGGAACGTTGCTGCGATATTGATTGGGATGGGGGGTGATGTTGTTTGGGATGATGAGGATATTGGGAAGTTGATGGGAGATGGGAGATTTTTGGGGAATTGATTGGAGAGTCATTTGGGCGTGTTGATGGTGGGGGATTGATGAGGAGTTGTTGGGAAGGTTAATGGGAAATATTGGGGGTTGATGGGTGTACATGGGGCTATTGATAGAGGTGTTAATAGGTGCTGTTATTGGGGAGTTTAATGGAGATCAATGGGGTATTGATGGCGGAGTTAGATGGTGCCTTGCAGTGGAAGGTGTGATGGTAGTTTGCGGGGAGGGCTGATAGGGTGGGGGGATGTTGATGGGGTTGGGGTTGATGTGAGAGGGAGCGAGGGGTGGGGTTGACGTGGGAGGGAGCGAGGGGTGGGGTTGACGTGGGAGTGGGAGTGGGGGTTGAAGTGTGGGGACAGGTGGATGGCAGTTGATGAGGGTGATGGGATGGTAGATGAGGGAGTGGGGTTGATGGTGGGTAGATGGGAAAGTGGGGTTGATGGGGCGTAGATGGGGAAGTGCAGTTGA
>NC_063351.1:6073498-6101278 GCF_021869965.1 Rhincodon typus
CCACCCCCCCCCCCCCCCCCCCCCCCCCCCACAAACCCCCAACCCCGGGGTGTGGGGGCTGACCTACCGCCTGGTCTTCTGCCAGGGTTTTGTCGGAGATTTTTTGGGAAGGCAGGTTGCTCTTTGTGCTGTGTCCGCTCTGAGACGTTGGGCTGTCGACCTGCGAGCGGCCTGAGCGCGACTTCACTCGGTGAACCGACATGGCGGTGGACCGGCACCATGGCAACCGGCCAGTCGGCTGTGCGCAGGCGCCGCACCATCTCCCACCCTCCTGCAATCTGCAACAGTGGTTTCTGTAACAAGCATTGCCCAACATTAAAACTCATGGGATACAAACATTTGGCTTTGTTTAACCAAATACTTGGCAATATGGTAGAATGCATAAGTTGCATACGCATGCATTCGATTTATGTCTCAATTGAAAAGAAAATCAAAATTAAAATCCATTTGTATTATCAATTACCACAGTTTAACTGATTTTCACTATTCTTTTATCGATGACATCTTCAACGTAACATGCATGAGAATTAATATGCATAAAACTAAAATAAAATTGCAGCTAACCATTGACAAGACTATAAATGTAGGACAGTGAGAAATAGGAACGGGAGTAGGCCGTTCCGTCCCTCGAGTCTGCTCCAGCATTAAATAGGATCATGGCTTATCAGACATTCCTCACGTTCACGTTCTTGCCCTTTCACATACCCCTTCAGTCCAAATGCAACGCATCTACTTGTTCATTTTTTATACATTCTGGCTGAGACTGCCTCATTTAAAAAAAGTTCTATTAAATTAGTCAGGCACAGTTTTTCTTTCATTAAGTCACACAGTCTCTGCTCAATTAGATTATGTTCTTCCTGACGTTGTGTTACTACTTCCTTAATAACTGATTCCAATATTTTTCTAACAATGGATGTTAGGTTAATTGGCCTATAGTGACCCACTTTTTTGCCTTTTTGAATAAGTGTGTCACATTGGCAGGTTGCCAATCCTCTGGTACTTTTCTCCAGAATACAAGTATTTTTGGAAAATTACAACAACTGCATCCTCTTTCTGTGTGGCTACTTCTTTTAAGATCCTCGGATACAAGTCATTGGTATCAGGAGACTTATCTTCCTTTAGTCCTATTAGTTTGTCTAATAATACTTCTCCAGTTAATTCCTCTCCCATATTCTTTAATAATAGTGGGATATTCAAAGTATCTTTCACTATGAAGACTGATGCAAAATATCTGTTTAACTCCTCTGCTATTTATGAATTCAAACAACAGCACCTCCAGCCCCCCCTCAATACTGCACTAGATATTGAGAGTCAATTCAGGTCTCTGGAGTCGGATTCAAAGACCAGAATACAACCACCAAGCCATAACCCATATAGGGGCTGCTTAAAAACTTTTACTAACTGTGGTGATGCTATCACTTTAAAAAGGATATTTTGTCCTGGGATTTTTTTTGGCGAGAGATTGTAAGTGAGATGAGAGAGGTGCCAAACTGACTACGGAAAACAGCTTAATTATATAACTTAGGAGGCTTTTTGGTTTTATTTTGAACAACAGAAGCGGGGTGGCCAGCTCTCACAGACCAGGCTTTCTCGTGCTTTTAGCTGCAGTAGTTGGAAACTGTTTGGGATCCCAGAAGGGTTGGAAGCTTCAGTAAATGATTCCTAGCTACGACTTTCTCTGAAATCTCTACTGATATTGCTTCCTCCTGGATTGAAGAACTGCATGTAAGAATCTGTGTCTGAATTTGCCTTTTTGCCAAGGGGTGTGTTTATGGAATGTTACTATATTAGAACAGTTAATTAGTAATAGGTACTGTATCTATTAGTAGGTTAAGTTTTCCAATAGTTAAGTTATACTAAATTGCTCTTTCTTTTGTTTGTATTTTAACTGCAGTGTTGAAATAAATTGTTTTCTGCTTAACATTGACTAGTTTGACCAGTCGCATCACATCTGGAACATGCACTTCACATTTACCTTTAAAATAAGAAAAAGTTAGAGTCTTGGATACCTTCTTAAAGTATTTTGAGGATGTCTGGTCTGGTCCATAACATTAACATTATCAGAATGACCTATAATCTCAGTAATGTTGGATACAATAATGGTACAATACAATTGCCTGTTTATTGAGCCAAAGGCATTACTGTATCTAAAACAATGGTATATCTATACCACTAGGTTTGGTTTCTTTCTAGAAAGTTTGCATTTTGCTAATCATTTGAAACCATAAATTGCAGCAGAATGATTAGCCTAATATCTCCACAATTAAACCATGACTCTTATCTTATCAACTTAATTTTTTCCAGCTTATTTTTTCATATTATACTTTGGTGCATTGGTAAAGCCTGGGAGCTGCAGGTTGCAAACACTCAAATGGAGAAACTATACTTCCTTTCTAAATATGCTTCCAACCTACACTATTTTCCTATTTGCTCCAATGAATCTCTCCATAGAAACCAAGGATGTAGCTTCTTCAATTTGTTTTACATTTATATGTTTGAAATGTTCGCTCCATGATGAAAGTTATTCTAAATCTGACTGAAAACATATGGATTAACATCACTGATTATCTAAACCTAACAACAACATTTTTTAAAAGAATATCAGTAAAATATTACAGATGTTCACAAAACTCTTGGAATGCAAACTTATCTCACTTTCCAAGTTTCAGCTTTCAGAAGTTTGGAAAGGATATCTGGTTAAAATAATTCCAACTCATTAGTGCAAGCTACACCAGCATTTTGAAAATGAAGTACTATTCGATGTTCACATATATTTTACTGTTTATCTGTTTACACTAAATGATTAAAGGTCAAGTCTAAAACTTGAAACCAGGAGGGACCATTGCAAGGTGGATGGCTGCAGGTCAAGATGGTATGTTTAAGTCTAGAGTGAATTTTGGTAAAGACTGGTTCTGCAATCACTGATACAGCTGGGGATAGCAGGAACTGCAGATGCTGGAGAATCCGAGACAACAAGGTGCAGAGCTGGATGAACACAGCAGGCCTGACCCTATCACCTTTCTGCTCCTATGATGCTGCTTGGCCTGCTGTGTTCATCCAGCTCTGCAGTCTTTCTGCTCCTATGATGCTGCTTGGCCTGCTGTGTTCATCCAGCTCTGCACCTTGTTGTCACTGATACATCCGCACCGGTATCAACCTCCATTAGAACTAGGTGACCATTTAACCATGCATTTATTTTGATTGGTTCTGATTTGGATGTTACTAAGCAATTTAACTGTTTCAAACCAGTTGTAGGTGGACTTTCAAGTGCATGCACTCACCTAGGTACCAGCTTATGAGTTCTCTTACTCAATTTAGGCGTAACAGGACTCTTACTGTCTCGAGTCCATATATCGGCAGCAGCTATTATAGCCTGCCAGCCCAGTGGGAAAACATGTCAGTCACAGCAAGTAAGTGTTTGCCTAAGGCTTGGCTTTATTTTGGGGTTTTGCTGTGGGCTGACTGGAATCTATCTGTTCAAGAAGCTGTGCAATTGCCTTCCCTCAACTGGTGTTCTCCGAGCTCAGTCGGCCTGGTGGGGATGTCCACCTCCGTTGGAATATCCCGTAACTTATTAGCTTCACTTGCCACATTTTCTAATAACAAA
The DNA here is from genome assembly GCF_021869965.1 of Rhincodon typus. Classification (NCBI taxonomy): domain Eukaryota; kingdom Metazoa; phylum Chordata; class Chondrichthyes; order Orectolobiformes; family Rhincodontidae; genus Rhincodon; species Rhincodon typus. The sequence continues at coordinate 6,077,106 of NC_063351.1, forward strand.
GCCAGCTGTAGTAGTGACTATTGTAGTTCAGGCACTTTCACATTGTCACATCATTAATTCCACTCTTGTCACCACTAAAATAACTCCATGTAGGCCAGTATCCCATCACAAAGTCACCCTTTGTTTGCACGTGCATAGTACATGACACTGATCTGGCTAGAACCAGCTCCTAGAACCACTCCAGTTTATATTTGTCAGCCAGGACTCCCTGATTGGACCAGGTTAACAGGCCCAATCAGTGAACTCATATTCTATGACATCTACTTGGCTGAACTTGTTCCAATCACAATAATAGCCAAGTACGATTGTTTTATTTATTGAACTTTCTCTCTGACATGGGTGGAAAGGTTGGTATATGCAGGTTAGCTTTAGTATCCTTGCTCTCCTGCTGGTGGTGGTCATAGCACTGAGGGTTGGAGCTGCTTTTGGAAGGAGCTGTACATAAAAGGCAGTTGGAGCCAATTATGAAGTACTCAACTGAATGAAAGTTAATCTCAGTGTGTTGAAAAGGGATCTGGCTCAGGTGCATTGGATAGACATTGCCAGGTAATCAGTAAATTGAAAAGGGAATCTCTCAGTGAGGGAGAAACTCAGGTTCAAACACAGCACATTCTCATGAGGAAAATAAGAAAGGCATCCAAATCTAGACTTCCGGTAACCTATGCTGCAGCAAGAACGCGTTCAACAGAAAGTAAGTCAACATTAAAGGGTTCAGCTGCTGTATTGCAAAGGCAGTTTTGTAAATTGACCAAGCTTTGAATCCCAGCATGCTTTGAGTAACAGATGGGGCTTTTAAATTATTTTTTAACGTAAACTGTCAGCTAAATAAATCGAATATGGAAGGAAATTATTCATGCAGAGACACAACTGAATGATTTTACAGAAATGCTGACTAAGTAAGAGGCTGCATAGATCACACTGTGACACGTTTGTTTAAAATTATAACCATTCTCTAGATGGAACCCTGTGGTCAGGTTGTTAACAAGACCTACAATCAACATTGTGTGCAATGAATTGGGTTCCACTACATCTATATCTGTGTTCTCGCCCTTTGCGAATGTGAATTTCGAAACTGTCACTGGAATAAAACCCATTCACCCACCTTTCAGAGAACAGCATCAAACAGACAATATTATTCCCTTGTCTGATAATGAACGATCCACTGAACCAGGAGGAGGAGGTGATCAAAAATCAAGCACCCTGCAGGTCTGTAGAAGAAGAAAAGGTTAAGGTGGTACAATCAAAGATGGAGGGCTGCATCAATCATTTCTCAGAGGTATGACCTCTTTTATTATAAAAGTGTGTGTTTAGGGACAAAGTTCAGCAACTAGTAAGAGAACTGGATGGATTTGACATCGATACGTGTTCCTCCAAATTATTTTGAGGATGTGATGATTGATATTAAAGAGCATAAAAGGAAACAGTATCCATGAGTACTGTTTGAAACATTGCATTGATGTTGGTATGTTATGGTTTAATTATTGATTGCATAAACCACTGAGTCATATTGGACTTGAAATATTAACTCTGTTTCTCTTTCCAAAGATGCTGCCAGACCTGCTGAGTTTATCCAACATTCTCATTTTTGTTTTAGATATCCAACATCTTCCACATTTTGCTTTTATTCAAGTGTTTAATTTATTGCCACTTCTCTTACAGGTAAACCTGTCTTGAAGAGGTACCGCTCTTTTTTCCATTGGAATTTTGTTTTAATCTTTCGGCTTGTTCACCTTCATTGCTCTCTGTCTCCCTCTTAGTGTTGAATAAAGTGTTTGCGAACTCCAGCTTTCAAAGCCTCATGTCCTTCCTCAGCGACTGTCTCAGGCTCTGCATTACCCTGCATGTAATCCAGTTGAAGCTCCATCCTTCATGTTTTGAACCTAACCAGGATTACAAGTTCAAAAACAGAAATTGCTGGAAATACTCAGCAGGGCTGGCAGCATCAGTGGAGAGAAAGCAGAGTAAGCATCTTAGGTGAAGTGACCCTTCTTCAAAATTTCAGTTGTGAAGTAAAGGGAGTTTGGTATATGCAGGTTGGTATATGTTAGTACTGCTGCCTCACAGCGCCAGGGACCCGGGTTCAATTCCAGCCTCGGGTGACCGTCTGTGTGGAGTTTGCACATTCTCCCCATGTCTGCGTGGGTTTCCTCCGGGTACTCTGGTTTCCTCCCACAGTCCAAAGATGTGCAGGTTAGGTGGATTGGCCATGCTAAATTGCCCATAGTGTTCAGGGATGTGTAGATTAGGTGGGTTATGGGGAGATGGGTCTGGGTGGGATGCTCTGAGTTTCGGTGTGGACTTGTTGGGCCAAAGGGCCTGTTTCCACACTGTAGGAATTCTATGATCTATGATGATGTTGGTATGACCCAACTCATCCAGTTGAGTACCTTCATAATGAAATATTAACTCTGCTTTCTCTCCACAAATGCTGTGAGACCTTCTGAGTCTCTCCAGCTATTTCAGTTTTTGTTCTGATTTCCAGTATCTGCAGTCCTTTGTTTTTTGTTGTTCAGGATTACAGGTATCTCCAAGACGTACACCACTCCTCAGACAACTGCTCCCACAGCATCCTGAGATCCATGCTCGGTGTCATGCGACACCATGTTCACACTCTCAGCTGGTTCTGAAGGAGATTCATAATGGACTTGAAACGCTAACATTGTTCCTCTCTCCACAGAGGCTGCCAGACCTGCTAAGTTTCTCGAGCACTCTGTGTTTGTTTAAGACTACTGAGTTGTCTAGAGATGTAAGTCTTGATCATTTGCCTCCACCCCCACTCCTATCCTGCGCTCCAGAAGATTTCATTTTGAATTCTGGTATTAAAGTTTAAGAGGGAAATTGCAGGCATGCTTGCCAACATCCCAAAATGGTGTATGACAGTGGACTAAGAATTTGTGAAGGTCTATTTTTAGACGCAGGGCCTACAATCACAATCTGTTGTCATCCATTCCTATTGAAAAGAAAAACCAAAAGAACTGTGGATGCTGTAAATCAAAAACACGAATAGAAATATTCGAGGAAAGCTCAGCAGGTCTGGTAGCATCTGTGGAAAGAAATCAGACTTAACAGTTTGGTTCAAGTGACCCTTCCTCAGAATTTCCTCAGGTCATTCAACCCGAAACGTTAACTCTGATTTCTGTCCATAGATGCTGCCAGAGCTGCTGAGCTTTTCTAACAACTTCTGTTTGTGTTCCATCCCTACTGAGGCAGGCAGCACGCAAACTTGACACAACCTCCTTATTTGCTTCCTTGCGGCATAGATCCAGGTAGAACCTGAACTGGAATCTGGCCGAGCACTCAGCAGAGGATCGAGCAGTGTGTGTGCTGACAGTAAACAGCACAGACAGCCTGCAGCTCTTAAGGGCAAGCTGCAGTCAATGGAAGGAATCTGCTATTGGATGTCTGTATTGACACTGACTGCAAAGAGAAGCTGCACCAATAAAACTCCAGGGAATCACAGAATCCCTACAGTGCAGAAGCAGGCATTCAGCCCATCAAGTCTGCATCGGCCCTCTGAAGAGCTTCCCACCCAGACCCGTCGCCCTACCCTATCCCCAAAACCCTGCATTCTCCATGGCTAATCCACCTAAACCACACATCCCTGGACACTACGTGCATTTAGCATGGCCAATCCGCCATCATTAGACTGTGGGAGGAAACCGGAGCACCTGGAGGGAAAATGTGCAAACTACACAGACAATCACCTGAGGCTGGAATTGAACCTGGCGCTGTGAGGCAGCAGTGCTAACCACTGAGCCACTGTGTCACCAACTGTATAGGAAGAAACAGAGCTTCTGTGCTCATGGATGCAATGCTGGCAGCTTTAGAAATGGAGGTTGACTGGAGGAAAGCCAGGGAGGAATATCTGAGAAAGCAATGGAAGAAGTGGCCAGGGAGGTCACTGCCCAGAGTCTGACTCTGAGGAATTTGCAACAGTGCCATAAACTGTTCAATAATCTCATGTGAGAGCTGCCAAGGTCTCTGCGTGTACCTTAAAAGGATATCTCCTGCCTACACACCACAAACCTCATGTACTGCACATTGAACCACATCTTCATTAGGTGGTTGTCCACAGCACTCCAGATTCAGTTTCAACATCCAGATATTCCTTTCACCCTCAGACACAGTCCAATGTTGTCAACCTCACACAAAGGTCTTCCTGCTTTCAAATACCTCCAGTCATTTGGCTGTAACAGGTACATCCCCTTGTTTGGGATACTTCTTCTCAAGTCTATTCTCACTCTCACCTACCAGCTCCATGAAGAATAATATATAGCCTTTGAAGACATTTTGTGACAAACTTTTCATCTATATTGGAAATCACAAAATGTAGGTCCCATAAACTGCTTGATTAATATTTGTTCACTTCAATAAAGACCTTGAATAAATTCATAACCTCAGGATGTTTCAAATTATTTCCGAAATAATTAATTACTGTTGTTATGTATGCAAACACAGCAGCAAGCATTAGCACAGCCAGGTCTTGTGGATAAAATAATTTTGTGCTGTGCTGGAGGTGTTGATGTTGATGCACCAGAGATTTCACTGGTCTTCTTTAAACAGTGGCTGGAATAAAGAAAAAAAAGAACAAAGAAAATTACAGCACAGGAACAGGCCCTTTGGCCCTCCAAGCCTGTGCCGATCCAGATCCTCTGTCTAAACCTGTCGCCTATTTTCCAAGGATCTGTATCCCTCTGCTCCCTGCCCATTCATGTATCTGTCTAGATACATCTTAAATGACGCTATCGTGCCCGCCTCTACCACCTCCGCTGGCAACGCGTTCCAGGCACCCACCACCCTCTGCGTAAAGAACTTTCCACGCATATCTCCCTTAAACTTTTCCCCTCTCACCCTGAAATCATGAACCCTAGTAATTGAGTCCCCCACTCTGGGAAAAAGCTTCTTGCTGTCCACCCTGTCTATACCGCTCATGATTTTGTAGACCTCAGTCAGGTCCCCCCTCAACCTCTGTCTTTCTAATGTAAATAATCCTAATCTACTCAACCTCTCTTCATAATTGTGAACGTTTGTGAATGACTGTAAGGACAGAATGAGCTTTGGTTTAACATCCCATCCAAAACACAATTGTGTAGCAATCTCTCAGGGCCATGATGATGTGTGAGCAAAGGATACATTCTCAAGTCCTGGAGTGGAGTTTGATTCCCTGGGCTAATAAATGAAAGTGATACCACTGAACAAATAATTTTGTTGCAAAATCACTTTCTCATCAAATTTTCAAAGCACCCCCCTTATTCCAAGTAATTCATTAATAAGTACAAAGAGACATTCTCTGTAATATTTAAACTTCCACATGAGTTTACATTTCAGGTTGACTCATTTCACATTGTATGATCTTCAGGATTTTGTCATTTGAGAGTGGAATAGAGAGAGAGAGAGAGAGAAGGACAGCAGAAATGGATTTCTGGTAGCCTCATGATGTGTATTCCTTTCAAAATACAAAGAAATTTAAATGGTTTGGAAAGTCCATGCGTTTTTTTGTTTCCATTACATTTTGGAACAGGGTGGATTGACTGTACCTGCCATAGAAATAGGATCACAGGATGAAGCTATTGGTCCCTCAGTTCTGTTCCCCTTCTCAGTGAGAACGTGGCTAATTTGTGATCAAACTCTGAAAACCACTTTATGTCATATTCCTTAATAATTCGGATACCACAAATAATGAATCTCTAGCATAGAATTACCATTTAATCTGGCATTACCTTTGTGTGCAGAAGTTGTAGTGATTGTAATGAGGTCAGCTAGGTGGATCTGAGTTCCCTGACTGGGGCTGTTAAACTGGTCCCATCAGGGAGCCCTGGCTGACTGATATAAACAAGAGTGTCAGGGGTTCTGCTCACTCCAGGAGCTAGCTGTGAGCTAGCTGGGTCAGTGTCACGCACTGTGCACCTGTAAATAAAGGGTGACTTGGTGACGTGATACCGGTCTTTGTGGAGTTATTTCAGAAATGTTTCTTAACTTCACACTTGAAAGGTCAGACTTTGATTTTTAAATTATACCACCAAGCTGTAGACTCTTAAGGCAGCAGTTTCTCTCTATCTAACCTATTTGTTCTCCTGAATACTGTTTTCCCCCAAGACATGGATCAATTATCACATAACCTTCTAAAATCCTGAGGAATGCAATCCTAATTTGTACAATCACCCTTTCAAGGGTGTTAAAGTCCAAATGTCATTCCAGTAAAATCTAGCTGCCTGTGCTTCCGAAGGTGTGCTGCTCACAATATTTTAAATGTGGTCTAACGGAAGCTGAAGAATGACATCTTCCTTCGTGGGTGCTCTTCCCAAAGACAAATCCTGGCCCATTGTTTGATGGTACTTCATTCTGAGCTTCTTTCTTGAGAGTTTTCACCAGCAGTGGTTTGCCAATGCCTGCCTGTGTCAGGGTCAGGGCCTGGCATACCCCAGCCAGAACAGGAGTCGAATCCTTGCTGTTGATGTTAATTAGAGCCACACACTAACCACCTAACCAATTGAATTTACCAGTCACCCATGAATTTCACCTCCCTTGTATTCTAGCCCTTTATGTACAGAGACCTACATTGTCAAATCAAATCCCAGTCACTTGGTGGGATAGGTATCGATGCACTATTCCTTGTGATTGGCTATATTAACTAAACTGTCTTACAGTTCCTTCCACGCGTCAGTCACATCTGCTCCCTTTTTATATCGTTCCGTTTGCTTTGTTCATATAACATGGGCATTGCAGGAAAGGCCAACATTTATTGCCAATCCCTTATTAGTTGACTTCTTGAACAGATGCGGGTTTTTGGAATGTAGATACAGAAAGCCTATGAGATGGGAATCCCAGGATTTTGACACAGCGATATTGCAGGAATGGCAATTTGGTTCCAAGTCAGGATGGTGTGTGGCATGGAGAAGGACTTATCGGTGGCTCTGAGGAAGGGTCACTGGACCCGAAACGTTAACTCTGATTAGATTCTCTCTTGTTAGAGATTATCATTTAAAGGCACTTACAGCATCATAGAGTTATAAAGCATGGAAAAAGACCCTTCGGTCCAACACATCGTGCCAACCAGACATCCAACCTGATCTAATCCCATTTGCAATCATTTGGCCCATATCCCTCTAAATCCTTCCTATACAGGTACCCACCCAGATGCATTTTAAATGTTGTAACTGTATGTGCCTCCACCACTTCCTCTGACAACTCGTTCCATACACGCACCACCCTCTGCGTCCTGTGGTGGGTATGTTGCTTGCTTTGCCACTTATCAGTCCAGGCCTGGATGTGGGCTGACTCTTGCTACATTTGGACATGGACTGCTTCAGTATCTAAGGGGTCACGAAAGGTGCTGAACCTTGTGCAAACATCAGTGAAAATCCCCACTTCTGATCTTATGATGGGGGGAAGAAAATTGAGGAAGCAGCTGAAGATGGTTGGGCCTAGGACACGAGCCTGAAGGACTCTTCCTTTGTGCCAGGTATGAATCTGACCAATGAAGAGCTTCCCCCCTGCCCCCATTATTATTCCCATTGACTTAAATTTTACTAGGGCATCAAGGCTGTAATATTTTGAATGCTGCTTTGATGTGAAGAACAGTTGCTCCTACCTCACCCCTAGAATTCAGCTGTTTTGTCTACATTTGAATCAAGGCCGTAATGAGGTGAGGACCCGAGTGGTCTCAAACTAAATATCAACGAGCAGGTTATATTGTTGCAAGTGCTGCTTGATGGCACTGTCGGCTACACCTTCCACAACTTCGTTAACGATCGAGAAGAGACTGAGAGATCAGTAATTGACCAGGTTGGATTCATTCTGCTTTTGTTTCTCGCAGGACGTAATTTGTGGGCAATTTTCCACATTGTCAAGCAGCTGCCAGTTTTGTGGCTGTACTGGAAAAGTTCTGGAGCACAAGTCTTCAGAAATTTTGCTGGAATGTTGTCAGGGTCCATAGCCTTTGTTGCTGTTCCCTCTAAATTTCTTACCAGCTGTGAGGCCTGTGTGCGGCGGTGAATTCCAGAAGCTGGACATCGATTCCTGTTTGCAGAACACTGGAGCAGCTGTGTGCACAGCTTAGAGGGAACGTTGGCCTTTGCAGTATCTAGTAGTTCGGTTGCTTCTTGAATTCATCTGGAATGTGTCGAGTTGTTTGAAGACTGGCAATGTGATGCTGGGGACCTGAGGAGAAGGCCAAGATGGATTGTCCACTCAACACTTCTGGCAGAACATTGATGCAAATACTCCAGCATTGTCATTTGCACTAATATTCTGGCCTCCGCCAACACTGAATTTGGGATATTTGTAGAAATTCCACCTCCTGTTAGTCATTTAGTCATTCACCAACGTTCACAACTGGGTGTGGCACGACTGCAGGATTCTGGTCTGTTGGTTCTGGAATCCCTGACTATGGCATCTACCCAACCCATTCATTTATTCATTTACCCCAATCACTGGCTTAATTACTTGCTCTGAAAAATATATATCCATCCTCTCTTTTAAGTAAAACATTTGAAGCTGTAAAAAAAATCTTGAACAAAATTAATTAAAATTAAATAAAATAAGTATTTTCATTTTCTTTTGTAAAATCCGTGTATTTTTAATTATTACTTTTTTTAAAAGTTGCGGACTGAATTGACAAAAGAATTGTTTTGAAACAATTTGCAATGACAGCTGCATGGTTTGAAAGCAACTAGTTTGATATGCATTGAAAACTGCAAACATGACACACCAATTCAAAAAGGCAAAAAAGCAGGTCACTCCAGGCCAATTTGCCTGACATCAATTGTTGGAAAAATATTGGAATCAGTTATTAAGGAAGTAATAACAGAACACGTGGAAAATCATAATCTAATCAAGCAGAGTCAGCATGGCTTCGTGAAAGGGAAATCATGTCTGATTAATTTAAAAAGTTATGTCATCAGGTAAGGGCCAATGCTATTGGAGGTAGAATATTGTCATGGATAGAGAATTGGCTCATGGACAGGAAACAGCGAGTGGGAATAAGGGTTCATTTTCAGATTGGCAGCTGTAATCAGTGGGGTTTCGTAGGGATCAGTGCTGGGACCGCAACTGTTTACAATAAGTATCAATGACTTGGAGGAAGGAAGTAAATGTACTACAGCCAGATTAGCAGATGAAACAAAAATAGGTGAAAAGGCAGGTTGTGAGATATTGCTACATTAAGTAAGTGGTCGGCAAATAGTGTACAATATGGGAAAATGTGAAGTTGTTCATTTTGGAAGGGAGAACAAAAGAATGGAGTTTTATTCAAATAGAAAAGAATTACAGAAAGCTGCAACTTAAAGGAACTTGGGGGGAGCTTGTGCGTGAAACACAGAAAGCTAGCACACAGAGTGCTGCAGGTAATCAGGAAGGCTAATGGAATGTTGGTCCTTATTTCAAGGGGCTTGGAGTATAAGACTAGGGAAGTTTTACTGTAACTGTACAAGATGCTGTTGAGACCACATCTGGAGAACTGTGAACAGCTTTGGTCCCTTTATTTAAGGAAAGATATTATTTCATTGAAAGCAGTTCAGAGAAAGTTCTCTCGGATGATCCATGGTATGGAAGGATTATCTAATGAGGAAAGATTAAACAGGTTGGAGTTTAGAAGAACAGAAGGTTATCTCATTCAAACATAGGAGATTTTTAAGGGGCTTAACAGCGTGAATGTTGAGAGGATGTTTTCCCTCTTGGGAAGGTCGAGGACCAGAAGACATAGTTTCAGAATAAAGGTGCACCAATTTAAGACTGCAGTGGTTGCAGATGAACTGGAGCTGTGTACTAATAAAGCTTTAGTTGGTAATCAGTGGCAGATTGGTTTGTAGACTATTGACCAGTTATCAATGTCAACCATCTTCTGTCTGCCAACAATTATGTGATTGGCTCTCAGTTGGCTGAGAAACTTGGTGCTGTGAACAAGGCACAAAGAAGCTTTCAGTCTACAACCAGTTTAGGAGCTCTCCTTCTCTCTCTCTCTTTGTTTCCTGCAGTAAGCAGTCTTTAGCCTTAAAGAAAACCAGTTCATTTTCCTTCAGCAGTTGCTGTGAGCTGTGACTTTTAATTAAAAGCAAATTCACTTTGTTTCTACATTGCTGGAGAGATGAAAATTAGATTGTGCAGCAAGTCACAATCGGAGGATCACAGGGATCTCAGACAGCTGTAAGATGGAGGAAGTTACAGAGATAAGGATGGATAACATCATAGAGGAACGTGGAAACAAGGATGAAAGTCTTAATATTAAGACAATGTCCTTTATAAAACAGACCCAGGGCTTCCTGAATTATTACACATATACAGATTAAGAACTGAAATAAAAAACACAGTTTCTTGAAAAAAAAGTATTAGTCTCTAAGTTAATGTCACTGAACCCGAAACATTAACTCTTTTTCTCTCCACAGATGTGGCCAGACGTGCTGAGATTTTCCAGTAATTTCTGTTTATTTTTTGATTTCCAGCATCTGCAGTTCCTTGTGATTTTTTAAATTTAGTCTCTAAGCTGTTTGCAAAGAGTACGTGGAAGTATGATGTGACTGTTCCAGTGGTAACCATTGCTGGGAACATTGAATTTGCTAGTTGAATAGTTGAGTTTCTTGGCGTTACAGTTTGTTTGAAAAGCCTTTATTCTTTTCAACAAAGGCTGATTGGCAGCATTCAGAGTAAGTGAATCCGTTTTCCCTTCCTTTATCCAAAGTGCAGTGGTGTTCCAAGACTGCTTTCAAATTTGTGACCTTCACCGCACAATTATCCATATATTAGGATGCCAAGCCTCTAGCACTTTATACACATACACTAATCAAGATTGAAGCTCACCTTTATAACCCATTTTTGTATATCACTTGAAGGGTAAAAAACAAACAAATTGAGAGGAGATGGCTCCCTGCTGAGAGGGAGTCGGATAGTCATATCCTTTTTAGTCTTTCCATTTGAGGTTTCCCTGATTCTCTATAGCTGTGACATTCCAGAATTTTTCTCCAGGAAGTCATTGGGTTTACATCTGTATTTATCTTGGCTGTATCGCTCCTCTTTTACAAACACATTTGGAATTAAAGTTTGATATGGCATAACATGATCCATGGTTATGATTGATAGTCAGAATACTTTACATATTTAATGCTGCCAATTTTCTGTGCTGTTCATTTTTAAATTTTTGTTTCCTCTGTTTTTCAGAGTCACTTTATCAGTTTCTGCCTCCTGTTCCCTGTTTTCAGGTCCCCAACCCTTTGCTAATCTAGTTGAAACCCTCACCAACAGCAGTAAGACATCTCCCGGCAAGAATATTTATCCTTGTCCTGCTCAGGTGTAGGCTGTCCAACTTTTGCAGGTTCCAGCTTTCCCAGAACCAGTTCCAATGCCGCAGAATTCTGTTGTCCACCTTCCAAAACCACCTTTTTAATCACGCTTTCAATCATTCAATTCTTCTGTTTTGAATAATTATGCGAATCATGCTTTCAGGTCCTAGCTTTCAATCTCCAATCTGGCTCCAACAATATTCTCTTCCTGAGAGTCAGTGGCCAGACCAACAACTGAACTACTGATGGAGTCTAGCCCCTTTTGTATTCAGAGATAAAGGGTATCATTTCATTTGGCTTTCTGATTTTTTTTTGTACCTGTGCCTTAGATTTGTTTTTGTTTTACATTCATGTAATGTAAGTGTTGCTGCCTGGCCCAACTTATGTTGCTCATCCCTAGTTGTCCTTGAGAAGATTGTGATGAACTGCTGTCTTGAAGCATTGCATCTCACCCATTGGGAGATAGTCATCGCTTGGCACTTGTGTGACATGTATGTTACTTGTCACTCATCAACCAAAACCTTATTGTGTTGGAATAAGGACTGCTTCAGTATCTGAGAAATCACAAACGCTGATGTACATTGTGCAATCATCAGTGAACATCTCCATTTCAGACCTTATGATGGAGGTACACAAGTAGTCCTGTGTTATAGCTTTACTAGGTTGACATCTCATTTTTAGGTTCACTGCTGCTGCTCCTGGCTTGCCCTGCTGCACTGTCCATTGAACCAGAGATGATTTCCTGGTTTGATGGCAGTGGTAGATGTGTTTGAAGTCGATTCCTTTCTGCATGGTGAAAGTGCCACACAACACAATTGGAGGAGCACCATGGGAGGCAGAGGCTGCATGTTGTAATCAGCAGAAGGTTTCCTTGCCCATGTTTTTCCTGACGCCCTGGGTCTTCAGGGGGTCTGGAATCAATGTTGAGGACTCCTAGGGCAAGTCCCTCCTAACTGTGCCACTGCGCACTATGCTGTGATCTCTGCTGGTTGAAAAGGACATTCTCAGGAGGATGATGGTGTTGTCTGAAGCATTGTGTGTAAAATACAATTCTGTGAATATGACTATGTGATGCCGTTGCTTGACTATTCTGTCACTCAGCTCTCCCAATTTGTGCACGGAGCCTAAAAAGATAGGAGAGGTCCTTAATGAATACTTTCCTTTGATATTCACAACTGAGAGGGACCTAGTTGTAGGGGAGGACAGTGTGAAACAGGCTGGTAGGCTAGAGGAGGTAGATGTTAGTAAGGAAGATGTACTAGGAATTTTGAGGAACTTGAAGATAGGTAAATCCCCCGGGCCTGATGGGATCTATCCAAGGATTCTATGGGAAGCGAGGGAAGAGATCGCAGGGCCTTTGGCAATAATCTTTTCGTCCTCTCTGTCCACAGGAATAGGGTTGGAAGATTAGACAGTGGCAAACGTCATTCCCTTGTTCAATAAAGGGAATAGGGATAACCCGTGAAATTACAGGCCAGTTAGTCTTACGTCAATGGTGGGCAAATTATTGGAAAGGGCTTTGAGAGATAGGATTTATGATCACTTGGATAGGCACAGTTTGATTCGTGATAGTCAGCATGGATTTGTGAGGGGTAGATCATGCCTCACAAACCTTATTGAATTCTTTGAAGAGGTGACCAAACACGTGGATGAAGATGGAGCAGTGGATGTGGTATACATGGATTTAAGGAAGGCATTTGATAAGGTTCCCCATGGTAGGCTCATGCAGAAAGTAAGGAGGCACGGGATGGGGGAAATGTGGCAGATTGGATTCAGAATTGGCTGACCCTTAGAAGACAAAGGGTGGTAGTAGACGGAAAATATTCAACATGGTGCTCAGTTACGAGTGGTGTAACACAAGGATCTGTTCTGGGTCCTATTCTATTTATGATTTTTGTAAATGATTTGGATGAAGGAGTGGAAGTGTGGATTAGTAAGTTGGCGGATGATACGAAGGTGGGTCGAGTTGTGGATAGTGCGGAGGGCTGTTCTAGGTTACCAACGGGACATTGATAGGATGAAGAGCTGGGCTGAGAAGTGGCAGATGGAGTTTAACCCTGAAAAGTGTGAGGTGATTCATTTTGGAAGGACAAACTTGAAAGCAGAATACAGGGTTAACGGAAAGATTCTCGGCAGTGTGGAGGAGCAGAGGGATCTTGGGGTTCATGTTCACAGTTCCCTGAAAGCTGCCACCCAGGTGGATAGAGTTGTTAAGAAGGCGTATGGTGTGTTAGCTCTCATTAATAGAGGGATTGAGTTCAAGAGCCGTGAAGTTATGCTCCAGCTATACAAAAGCCTGGTTCGGCCACGTCTGGAGTATTGTGTCCAGTTCTGGTCACCTCATTACAGGAAAGATGTGGAAGCATTGGAAAAGGTGCAGAGGAGATTTACCAGGATGTTGCCTGGAATGGAGGGAAGGTCTTACGAGGAAAGGTTGAGAGAGCTAGGGCTTTTCTCTTTAGAACGACGAAGGATGAGAGGTGACTTGATAGAGGTATACAAAATGATCAGAGGTATAGATAGAGTAGACAGCCAGAGACTTTTTCCTAGGGTGGAGTTAGCTTTTACGAGGGGGCATAGTTTTAAAGTGAGTGGAGGTAGATATCGGGGAGACGTCAGAGGTAGGTTCTTTACTCAGACAGTAGTCGGGGCGTGGAATGCATTGCCGGAGAGGGTAGTGGAGTCGGCCTCATTAGGGGCATTTAAGTGGCTATTAGATAGGCATATGGATGATAGTATAAGGTAGGGGTGGAGGTTAGATAGACCTTAGGTTTAGGGTAAAAGTTCGGCACAACATCGTGGGTCGAAGGGCCTGTACGGTGCTGTACTGTTCTATGTTCTATGCTCTCAATGTTGGCACTAGCCCTCAGACCTTTGCAGGGAAGACTTTGCCAGATCAGGTTGGCTGAGTTTGCCACTGTCATTTGTCGTGCCCAGGTCAATGCCTAGGTTTTTATTGGATTCAAATCCCACAATCTACTGAGGTGGGATTTGAACCCAGGAACCCAGAACATCACTCTTAACTCTCCGCATTGCTATTTTAGTGTCAAATCACTACATCGTTGTAGTGTCCATGGACAGCTAACTCCCTTTGCTCCTCTACAGCCCCACCATTAACAAATGTTTGTCATGCCATAACATCAGTCAGTTGTGAAGATATTCCTCATTTAATGATTACTTGCAGACTGGTAAACAGCAACTGGAAAGGCCAGCAGGATCATGCTCTTTGACCTTTTGACAGGGGGAATATCTCTGATTCACACTTAGATTAAACATTCTTATTTGCCTTATCCCAGTTCTTCTGGCTTATTTCTAAAGGCCAGAGCTAACAGGCCACAGTGGGCAAATTTCTCGATGAATCACAGGCTCGATACTGATGACCCAGGTCACCAAATGCTGCTGATCTGTTATTCAGTCAATGGCTGCTCACAATTCAGATTGGTACAGTTTTCAAACAATCTCCGAACCACATAAATTAAAACTTTCTGTTTTGTATAAACAGCGCAGCAGTTAACTTAATTACTTTGAGGAAATGTCTGAGTCTTATTTTTAAACATAAGCATCCTTGGTCAATTCAATTGTTCTGTTGTAAGTGATGCATCTTCAAGGGCAGGAGACCAAAGTAAATTTATAAGACCATGGAAGCGAGAGTTGTGTATTACCTACAGCTGTGAAATAGATCAGAACTTTATCAGCACTCAGAACTGGCAATGTTCATACACTCTCTGCTTTTGGTTTTAATTTAATACACTATGATATTTTTCCTCATTACATTTAATTTTTCTCTCTCCTTATTTTCATCATATTTTAATTG
Source organism: Rhincodon typus (assembly GCF_021869965.1). NCBI lineage: Eukaryota > Metazoa > Chordata > Chondrichthyes > Orectolobiformes > Rhincodontidae > Rhincodon > Rhincodon typus. Next base: position 6,092,193 of record NC_063351.1, read on the forward strand.
ATCATTTCCTTGCCTTCAGAGTAAAACATTCCTCTCCTGAATCTGAATGCTTCAGAACCCACCAATATGCACATCAATGTTTTGCCTTCCTGTCCAAAATTGTGATTCATTCCAGATCCTGCAAATTCCAAAGCATGGGACCTCAATTCGTACCTCTTCCCCAAGAGATTAGGAGCTGCAGGATAAAGCTGGGCAGCTTCAGAGTAAGACAGCTCTGCAGAGTGATATTAATTGAGGGCGAATGTTCCTATTTTTTTGGATCAACGTGGAGGCAAATGTGATTGGTGTTGACTGACACACCATCCCAGCCGCTGCGCAAAACTGACCGTTCGCCCATCAATCAGCTCACCAAGACTAACAAGTCAGCAAATGTTGCTGACCTCTAGGTTTTAAAGTCTCCCAGTTCACTCTTAGTCCTCAGGAGACCCAGTGGTGGAAGGGAAAAATCAAAGGCAAGGGCAGGGGTAGCTGTCAGAGAACAGAGACTTTGATTGGCCCCAGGTTGATATCAAACATAAAACAAAGAGAACCTTAAGAAATAATATTGTAGTTAGTACAGCATAAGGAGTGGGGGGAAGCCAATGAATCAAAACCAAGTATTTATCATTTATTAAAGTATTAAGAGCAATATATTCTTCAATCAAACAAATAAATGCAGTTCTAGGTAAAGTGAGAGAACAAGATCAACATGGGACAAAAGTCAACAAATTAATATTTGCAATCACTGCAAATCAATGGGGTTACACTACAGCTATTTAATTTAATATATCTATTACTGAGCAGACCAAATAATTAGTTAAAATGTCATCTAAGTTCAACAAATACATAAACTTTAATTGATCTTTCAGTCTTCCCTAAACACAGAGGAACTGGAGAATTCCAAGCATTACACCATAATTCACAAAAGGCTATAAGGGAATCATTTTTCGGTTTAACTTAGGTGATGAGGAAGCTTATACAAATAGTTATTCAATATATAGTTAATAATTAAAGGGAAACATGTGAGTCAGTTAGAATGTGTTAACATGGATTTGGTAAGGGAAAATAGGATTTGACTAGCTTGCTGGTGTCTTGAAGAGGTTTTACAGCTAATAGAATGCAAGAGTGTATCAACATGGATATAAAGCTGGCTGCATGATAGGAAACAGACACAAATGGTTAGTGCACATTTTTCACATTGGAGGATGGCTCATAGTCGAGATCTCCCAAGGGTCAGTATTGGCACCATTGCTTTGCCTGATATACATTTAAATGATCTAAATAGGGTTATAAAATCATGGAGTTCATAGAAACTCTACAGTGTGGAAACAGGCCCTTTGGCCCAACAAGTCCAAACTGAACCTCAGACCATCCCACCCAGACCCATTCCCCTACAACCCACCTAACTACACATCCCTGAACCATGGGCAATTTAGCATGGTCAATCCACCTAACCTGCACATCTTTGGACTGTGGGAGCACCCGGAGGAAACTCACACAGACACGTGGAGAATGTACAAACTCCATACAGATGGTCGCCCGAGGGTGGAATTGAACCCAGGTTGCTGGTGCTGTGAGGCAGCAGTGCTAACCACTGTGCCACCGTGCCGCCCCTCATCTTATACAGTATACAGCATACAGCATAGAAACAGACCCCTCGGTTCAACTCATCCATGCTGATCAGATATCCTAAACTAATCTAGCCCCATTTGCCAGCATGTGGCCCATATACCTCTAAACCCTTGCTATTCAAGTACCCATCCAGATGCCTTTTAAATGTTGCAATTGTACCAGCCTCCACCACTTCCTCTGGCAGTTTGTTCCGTACACTCACCTCCCTTTGCATGAAAAAGTTGCCCCTTAGGTCTCTTTTAAATCTTTCTCCTCTTACCTTAAACCTATGCCCTCTAGTTTTGGACTCTCCCACCCCACCCTGGAGAAAAGACCTTGGCTATTCACCCTATCTATGTCCCTCATGATTTTATAAACCTTTATAAGGTCAAGGATAGTATAGATCTTCAAAACTATTTTTTCAGCTTGGGGGTGTGAGAAGGTATGTGAAGGATAAATTTCAATGAGGGAGAACCCAGAGAGACAACATAAAATATATGGTACAATTCTAACGAGGCTGCAGAAGCAGAGAGACATGGATGTATGTATCCAAAAGTCATTAGAGCTGACAGGACAAGGAGAGAGAGCAATTATTAAAGCAGACAGTATCCTGGTTTATTAAAAAGGGCATAGAGTTGAAGATCAAAATGATTCCATTTAGTTTGTATAATCATTTGTTAGACTACTATATTGTGTATAGTTCTGGGCACCACACTGTTGGAAGAATGTGAATGCTTCAGAGAGAGCACTGAAGAGGTTTACAAACATAGTTCCAGTGGTGGGAAACTTCAGCTATGAAGGGAAATTGGAGATGGGTACTTTCGTCCTTGGAGAGAAGAAGACAAGCAGATCTTAAAATTATGAGAGGACTGGGCAGAGTTTATAGGAAGAAGCTGATCTTTCTCTCAAGATGATTGAGAATGAGAAGGCACAGATTTAAAGTGATATGCAAAAAAGGAACTATGTAAGAAAAAATAGTAACTCAGGTCTGGAATGTACTGCCTGGAACTGTGTTGGAGGCAGGCTCAGCCAAAGCATCCAAGAGGGGCGTTCAATGATTATTTGAATAGAATTAATGTGCAGCGGTACAGGGAAAAGGGTGGAGATTGGCACGAAGTTTCAATGTTTACATAGAGAGCTAGCATGGACATGATAGGCCAAATGGCCTCCTGCTGCTCAATAACAACTCTTTCAGTTTTAAACAATCATTCATTCAGTCACTGATGAGGTGTGGGGGTCACTGGATGAACCAGCATTTACTACCCATACCAAGATGCCCTTGAGAAGATGGTAGTGAGCTAGTTTCTTGAACTGTTACAGTTCATTTGGTGTACGAACATCCACAATACCATGAGGGTAGGAGTTCCAATGACACTGAAGGAATGTCAACCTATTTCCAAGTCAGGACGGTGAGTGTCTTGGAGGGGAACTTGCAGGTGGTGGTATTCTAGATAGTAGTGGTCATGGACCTGAAAGGCAAATCAAGTATAAAACAAGGTTATATGTGTTTGACATGACAGGTAATAATGTCCTGAAATGGTAGCACATTTGGCTATTGGAGAGCACTGTGATCCCAGAAAGGTACATCTTTAGTAGACTCCCAAAACACAGTTGTGGTAACCACCAGCTTCACTAGAAACTTCACCTCAAAGTTGTTGAGCCAAGTCATATACACTATGGGGCATCAAAAAAAGGAGATTTACCTTGATGTTCAAATCCCTAAGGAAGCCTTCTCTGGCTAATGATCAATGATAGGAGGATGAATCTATGAGTGAGGTTGGTCAGGGAACCCCAGGGACAGAACAGGACGAGTCTCAGCCTTTGCCCTTATTTAACAGGTACAGGATTCTTGCTGTCTGTGTAGGCAGTTTGTAGATTCTGAGCTGGTTGGTGGGGTAGCCCTTCCTTGTGGAGTTTATTAACTTACTCTGCTCTCGTGTCACAGTTGCCCCAATTTACATGCGCTCAAAATCAATTCATATCACTACCTGTTTCTCTTAACCTTACGAAACCTTAACAACGTGATGTACCAGACACTAACATATGTGAGGGCAAAACCTGCAGGGCGTATAACTGAATGACAATGACACTGTCGCACAGGAAGCCATTCAAGTGAGGGTGTATAAAGAAATGTGGTAGAAATAGAGAACAGCGTAGTCAAAGGTTTCTTATATGTTTTATTTATTTTGTATCTGAAAGCATGAGTTTGACAGACATAGCCAGGTATTTTACACAAGGTGCACTGAGCCTGGACCTAACCCATCACTTATTTTATCAATCCTGGAACTATTTAATGGCCATTTAACGAGTCATTGGTTTGGGTTTGATACGCCATTTGGGGAAAAAGATCTGCCTCTGCATGGTAATGACCAGCCAAATGGACAACAAGTCTCTGGTCCCTGTTGCACCACTATAACCCTGCCCAGTGACACCCAGTTTGGGTACTGTCAGGGCCATTCAGCTACTGACTGCATTACAGCCTTGGTTCAAATGTGGACAAAAGAGCTGAATTCCATATTCAACCAAGCGTGGCATCAAGGAACCCGGAGGCTGCAAGGGAATCCTGCCGGTAATATACCGGATGCAGCAGGAGGAGATCAGAGGCGAGTTAAGCAAAGGAGATTGAGGCCCCATTATGGCTAAGCACTCAAGAAAGACTGTTGAACCTTTAACTTTATTTCTTTATTTTTCTAGTTTATATTAAGGACTTTCATGTTAACTATTACGTTTCTTACTTATATTATGTTGGTCTGTAATGCTTATTTTTTAAACTTTGTTTCTGTCTTTTACTACATTGTACCTAAGTTTTTTGCACCTAGGTACCTTTGTGCCTAAGATGGTGCTGTGTGTGGTGACATTATACACTTTTCACTGTGCTCCTGCATTTCTGTACTTGAGTACACACGGCAATAAAAGCTAAATCTAAATCTTTGCCAGTTCAAATAACTTTTAGATGCTCTTGGACACAATGTGCAGAAAATTAGTGTGATGGCACAGCTAGAAATTAGAAAAGCAATGGCATGCTGGAGGTTTTTCATTAATGGACAGTTGGAGTACAAGATTAAGGAGGCTTTGCTTTGAGGCAGAGCTTTAGGGAGATCACACCTGTCTTAATGTGTACAGCTTTGAGATTTTTGGTATCTTAAAGGAATTGAACAATGTTCTCTCTAAACTGCAACCCTTGAGTTCCCAGTGCAGGCTGTGCACAAATTGGCCTTTTTAAGTTGGTGCTTGTGTGGACATGAAAGAAATTGAAAAGGCCTGAGCATAAAACCAAATTGCTCTAAGGCTACATGACAACTACCATCAATCATTGTAAAAACACATCTTATTCACTAAGAGATAGTGGGAACTGCCGATGCTGGAGAACCTGAGATAACAAGGTGTACAGCTGGATGAACACAGCAGGCCAAGCAGCATCAGAGGAGCAGGAAGGCTGACGTTTCGGGTCTGGGCCCTTTCAGGGAATTGAACCCACCGTCCTTACCTGGTTTGGCCCACATGTGCCCCCAAAATGACATCAATGTGAGTCACTCTTAACGGCCCTCTCAAATGGCCTAGAAAGCCGTGCAGTTCAAGGGCAGTTAGGGTTGGCATCAAATTTTGACTTGATTTATTACGGTCAAATGTACCGAGGTACAGTGAGGGTAACAGAACAGAATGCAGGATACAGTGTTACAGCTGCTGAGAAGGTGCAGAGAGAGATCAACATTAACATTAAAGAGGTCCATTCAAAACTCTGATAACAGCAGGGATGAAGCTGTTCTTGAATCTGTTTGTACGTGTATACAAACTTTTACATCTTCTGCCTGATGGAAGAGTGTGGAAGAGAGTATAACCGGGGTGGGAGGGATCCTTGATAATGTTGGTTGCTTTCCCAAAGCAGCAGGAAGTATAGATGGAGTCAATGGATGGAAGGCTGGTTTGCATGAATGGCCAGGCTGTGTTCACCACTCTCTGCAGTTTCTTTAGGTCTTGGGAAGAGCAGTTGCCATACCACACTGTGATGCATCCAGATAGAATGTTTACTATGGTGCATTCATAAAAAGTTGTAAGAGTCATTGTGATCTTGCTGAATTTCCTTAGCCTCCTGAGAAAGTAGAGGTGTTGCTGTGCTTTCTTGACCATAATGTCTAGGTGGGAAACAGGGACACATTCATCCCATGAAAGAATAAAATTAACCTCCAATCATTAAATTACAGTACATTAGTCAACTTAGTAATATCAGTAGTTCTCTAGGACGAACGTATTTCATTCTCTCTTCCATTGGTGAATACGTTGTAATTGTGTTCCCTCAAAGTAAAATAATTCAAATACTTCAAACAATCGTTTTCCAGTTAGTGACCTTCCTGCTGTTTCTTTCTCCCTTTGCAATCTGCTGGGAGCGAGAGGGCTTAAACAGGGAGGGGCGCAGGAGTGGGCAGTGCTCCCAGAGGGGCAGGTTTGACCTCAAGATATTATAATCTGTCCCCGTCTGAGCTGAGCCAAAATCTCCAGACCGAGAAAGGAAGCTTTTAGAATCTGGCTGTAGGGAGAAGGAGACCATGGTTCTGTTTGTTTATCTGAGTGCTGTTGTTCCTCGAGTGGTTTTTATCTTGCACACCGTGTTAGCAGTTTGGAGAGTAACTTTAGTGAAGAATGATCCCTTATACTGGCTGCTGTTGCTTTTGATCTTGCTGACACTTGTTGAGATGATTGTCACTCTAACCGTTCGGAAAGGGAAAGATTACAGAGGGTAAGGGCCACTCCTGATTAGATGATCGATTTATATATACTTAAATTTAAAAAAAAATTGAAACTGATTAAATTGCGAAAAGTAAGCTTTTTTTTTGCTGAATTGTGGTCATTTGTGTATAAATCAATGTAACTATACAAATCCCTGATGCAGTTTACTGTTACAGAGTAACTCAGCGCAAACTGCAGTTAACGCTAAGATTGCTATCCCAGGCTGAGAGTCATTGAGAGTCAAGCTCCTGCCAAAGCCAATGCTTGACTTAGATCCTCGTGTATTTATGTGACAAACAAGCCACACAAAAACCTCAGCGGCAGTTCCAACCTGGAGCCTCTTAAAATTGGCCACGCAAAATTTAATTTTAAAAAGGAAAATCCTCCCGCTACCCCCACCCCATAACCTTTCACTAATTTAAGGCGCTCTATGTAAACGGCTGAGAATGGGTCTGTTGTCTTAGCAGCGGAGTGTATTCCAACATTGCATTTCTTAAAAATCCTGTTTCTTATTGACACGTTGCAACTGAGGGATCTTCCATTGGTGAATACGTTGTAATTGTGTTCCCTCAAAGTACAATAATTCAAATACTTCGATTCAGTGAGGCCCTGGGAAAACCCAGCCGGGTAGCTGTGAGATGGCCACACATTAAGAAAACGCAGTGCAAACATTCCCCAGGCCACCAAGGGTTAAATTCTGAGAACTGAGTTGAATAAACTTGAGGTTGTGTTCCCTGGAGTTCAGAAAGTTGGGCTGTAGATTCCTTAATAATATAAACGAATCAGTAGAGAAAACATGGAGAAACTATTTCTTCTGGCGGTAGATTCGAGAACCAGGGGATATCTTAGATGGGCCAGGCAGATCAGGACTGAAATCTGGACAAATAAATTGTGAAAGTGTGGAACCCTCTCCCAAAAATGCAGTGCATGCTGCATCAAATAAAGTTCTCAAAACTGTAATGAACGCATTTTTTCTTGTGGGTAAGAGGATATGAAATAAGGGCAGGCAAAAGGGTTGCAATCAAATAGACACTGGCTTGTCGAACTGAATGACCTACTCATATTTTCCATTGGTTGTGTTTCTGTCTTGAGTTTTAACTGTTCATGCAAATCTCTCATCTCCAAATACAATGTTAATGATGCAATCAAATTAGGTAAACTATGAGGTTAAAATGATTACTTGAAATTTGTGGAGATGGAACTGGTTTTTTTCCAGTATTGTGATACAGGAGTTGTAATGAGTCAGCAGATGTCAATTTCATTCCCTCTGTGATTGGAAATGGCTAGCAGTGGGCAGGGTTAGTCATGATATGGTGAAGAAATTTAAGCTATGACTGGCTCAAAGGAATTGGATGAAAAGATGGGTCTATTAAGGCAACTTGGGGCTACAGTAATTGGGTAATAATGTATTCCAAAATTGCCAAAAGTAAAGTCAGGTTTTTTTTTTCAGCAGCAGGAGGAAGTTCCATTCTGTTGAAAGGATGTACCTACATCCTGTTGTAAAACTATAACATTATTTTGAAAACATGAAGTGTCATGATACAACTCTATGTGAAGTATATTTTGAAGGGCTGTTGCAGCTTGAGATGCATAATGACAGAATATTCATATAAGAAACAGATATATGGATGATAACACAAGTCAGGCTTAACTAGTTAAGCAACTGATAGGCCAAAGTTTTCCAATATGTTTCCCACCAGCTATGCGCGATATATTAGAAATCCAGATATAATGAACTGCATTTAGAATTTACAAATAGAAAATGTAGTAACGGTTACAATCATTGGGCATGTGATATCAATCCTCATATTTACACAGAATGTGAACTTGGACGTTTTTATTGATTAGCTGAAAAATGTTAAGAGGAAAAACAATGTATATGTATTTTTTGATCATTGTGAGTGCTTTATTTTTTGGTTACTGAACAGTGGGAGTTGTTTGTCAAGTAAATATACATTGTGATGTACATTTAGCTGTAATCGGTAAATGCGTGTGAGGTGTTTTTCTTTACTAAAATGGATAAAATGGAGGAGACCACATCTTACATTACTGTGTAACGTTCTGGTTTCCTCATTTAAAGAAGGATGTAAATTGAGGTCATTCGTAGGTTTACTAAATTGAGACCTGGAATGAGTGGGTTGTTTCCAATGGAGTTTAGAAGTGTGAGGGATGATTTGATTGAAGGATGTAAGATCCTATGTAGGTTGGTTAATTCAGTTGACTGGGTAGCTAATTTGCAATGCAGAATAATGATCGACAGCACAGGTTCAGTTCCTGTATTGGCTGAGGTCACCATGAAGATCCCACCTTCTCAACCTCACCCCTCACCCGAGGCACAGTGAGCCTCAGGTTAAAGCATCACCAGTCATCTCTCTCCAGTGAGAGAATAGCCCTGTGGTCCTTTGGGGCTACGCTGACCTTATCTGACCTATAAGATCCTGAATTGCCTTGAAAAGGTGGATGTAAAGAGGATAACAGGATGGGGAATTGGGAGAGAGGAAATGGAGAATTGGGAGGAGAGGGAGTGAGGAATTTTGAGAGACGGAATGGGGAATTGGGAGTATAGGGGGTGGGGAATTGGGAGAGAGGGAGTGGGAAATTGGGAGCAGAGAGATTGGGGAATTGGGAGAGAGGGAATAGGGAATTGAGAGGAGAAGGAGTGGGGAGTTGGGAGAGAGGGAGAGGGGAATTGGGAGAGAGGGAGTGGGAAATTAGGAGTAGAGGGAGTGGGGAATTGGGAGAGAGGGAGTGGGAAATTGGGAGCAGAGAGA
>NC_063351.1:6101288-6119226 GCF_021869965.1 Rhincodon typus
GAATTGGGAGAGAGGGAGTGGGAAATTGGGAGCAGAGAGAGTGGGGAGTTGGGAGCACAGAGTGTGGTGATTTGGGTCCAGGGGAATGGGACATTGGAAGCAGGCTCCACTAGATCCTCCCCATAGGTAGTGAAGACAAAATTCAAGTCCCTATCTGGCGATTGCTCTAAGTTACTGTACTGTTCCTATGGGTCAGAGTCTCTCTCTCTGGTCTCTGAAAACGAGAGAGCAGAATGTATTTAAGTTTTAAAAATGAAGCAAATACATTTTTCGAAGAATACACAAGACTATAAGACAAAATCATTTATAGCCTTCTCTTTATAACAATGGTCCTTTTCCCTCTCTAATTCCCAAAGTAGAAAGGTCTCAAATCTAAGAATGAAACAACTCTTTTTGAATGATGATGAAATAATTTTTTTTTCCAGTTCCTTACAGACTATCTTAAGAAGATTAAACTGTTTCCTCTGTCCTTTCTCCCATTCAAAGCTGTTGAGAGGTTGACAATTGAGATTGCTAGATATTGTTGGGTCAGGGTTTTTTAAGAGCATGGGACTAGACAAGTGGATGGAGTTAAACTACAGATACACCAGGATCTAAGTGAATGACAAAACAGGCTCAAGCCGCTGAATGGGCTTCTCCCTGTTCTGATGAGCAGCACTAACTGGGTGCTTCTCTGAGATTTTAAATTGTTCCCTTTCATAAGATTTTTTGATTACCCATGATTTAAACAATCTGTAAAAATAAATTCTGAAAAGATTGATTGAGACTTTCTAGATTTGGAGCAGGCCCAATACATGCAACAGATACCTTGGGATCAGACTCTGAGACCTTACACCTTGGCATCAGACTGTACCACGAACACATCCCATAATCATGCTATTTGCAGCATTTATATTGGATCCCTGGAAATCTGCAAGCTACTTCAGAGATGCCTTCACCACTCATGCTTCGTCAAGGGAAATCTTTTCCAGTTGGGCATTCAGATGCCATTGTATGTAATTGGTAAAACAGCTTTGGGATGCAGGAAGTTGAAGGAGTAGATATAGGGTGACAGGAATGTACAACTTATGGGCTGTGCTAAGAATTACTGAGAGTCTGCTTCTCGTGCAACTTGTGTCATATCTTCATTCGGTACAATACTCTTGGAAGAAGAGTACAGCAAGAATTTCAATCATACACTATATTTGGAAGGTGTGCCTCACTGAGGTAAAGGTGTATCTGAGAGTAAATGAAAAGATTGCCAATAAGTAAAGGATAGATCGACAGCAAACAATATATGCAATCTTCAATCTTCTGCCCCCTCCATGGTGAGATTAAAGACCATAAGACTGTAAGATGTAAGAGTAGAATTTAGGCCATTCAGTCCATCAAGTCTGCTTTGCCATTCAATGAAATCATGGCTGACCTGATAATCCGCACCTCTCCTTTCCTGTCTTTTCCTCATAACCCTTGATTCCCTTACTGATTAAAAATCTGTCTATCTCGGCAAAATTGGTAACGAGTCTTACCCTGCCAGATTCTTTGGAGTGTGATGACTTTTCAGGGATCCTAGCTCTGGTGGGTGTTGTAACCAGCCTATCCCCTCCTCTGCTTGTGATTTGTCACAATGAAACGCCAGACAGAGAAACCTATCTCACATCCACATCCGGAACTCCATCTTGATAGTCAGCAAGGAAGGAGTTCACTTCTGTAGCACGCAGTCACTTTCCTAAGGATTTTTTAATACTTTCAAATGTTGTTCCTTTTGATGCATTTTGAAGTGGAAATTCTTCTCTTCCCAGCAGTGGCAATGTGTGATAAACACTTCAGATTGTTTTGGGAGCTTTTACAATGACTGGGACAGTCTGAAACCAGTTACTATTATGTGTACAACTACACTGAGATTTCACCTGCTGGCTAGATTTGGGTAGCTGTCTATATAAAAGTCAAAAATGCTTGGGCAGTGTGGAATAATTATTAAAATGAGCTGAACACAGAGGTTCCTGGCATTTAAAGGAATCTGTTTAACGTTGGCAATAAGCTCCGACACAGAAACACGTTTTAGGAATATCTTGGTTGTCCATTCACATTGGTGACGATAACTTTGAGTCTTGACGATTTTAGAATCAAATTGGATCACTAATATACTTTAGGGAAGGAAATACATCATCCTTACCTGCGCTTGACCACCTATTTGATTTTGATTTGATTTATTATTGTCACATGTACTGAGATAGTGAAAAGTATTATTCTGTGTGCTAACCAGACAAAATCATGCCTTACATATGTGAGGGCAACACGGTGGTACAGTGGTTAGCACTGCTGCCTCACAGTGCCAGAGACCCAGGTTCAATTCCACCCTTGGGCAGCTATTCTCTCTGTGTCTGCATGGGTTTCCTCCAGGTGCTCCAGTTTCCTCCCACAGTCCAATAGATTGGCTATGCAAAGTTACCCACAATATGGTGGGTTAGCCATGAGAAAATGCAGAGCTATGGGGATAGGGCAGGGGGTGGATTTGAGTGGGATGTTCTTCAGAGGGTCAGTACGAACTTGATAGGATGAATGGCCTGCTTCCACACTGTAGGAATTCTACAATCAGGGTATTAGTGCAGAATATAGTGTTGAAAGAGCAGCTGTAATATATGAGAGGCCCACTCATAAGTCTGATAGCAGCAAAGAAGAAACTGTTCTCAAATCTGTTGGTACGTGTTTTCAAACATTTGTATTTTCTGCCCGATGGGAGAGGTGGAAAAGAGTATAACTGGGGTGGGCGAGGTCTTTGATTATGTTGGCTGCTTTCCCGGAGCAGCAGGAAGTGTAGACAGAGTCAATGGAAGGAAGGCTGGTTTGTGCGATGGATTGGGCTGTGTTCACAACTCTCTGTAGTTTCTTGTGGTCTTGGGCACGGCAGTTGCCATACCAAGCTGTGATGCGTCTGGATCAGCTTTCTATTGTGCATCTATAAAAATTGGTAAGAGTCATTAAGGGCGTGCTGAATTTCCTTAGCCTCTTGAGGAAGTAGAAGTGTTGGTCTGCTTTCTTGACTGTAGCGTCAATGTGGATGGACCAGGATAGAACCTAGACAACAAGGTGCAGGGCTGGATGAACACAGCAGGCCAAGCAGCATCATAGGAGCAGAAAGGCTGACGTTTCGGGCCTAGACCCTTCATCAGAACCTAAATGGTTTTATGGAAGGGAAATTGTACTTGATTAATTTATTATGTTCTTTGAGGGTTTAACAAAATGTGTAGTAGGTGTAATGTATTCAGACTTCGGAAAACATACAATAAGTTGCTATATAATTAGTTACAACACAAAATAAGAGCTCAGGGTATTTGGGATAATGTATAATAGACAGATGATTTGTTAACAAACAGAAAACAGAGTTTTGAGGTAAATGGTTGACACCTTCTAATGAGTGGAATGCCACAATGATCAGTGTTAAGACTTCAACTATTTATGATCTATATTAGTGACTTGGATGAAGGGACTAAGAGTGTTACGGCCAAATTTGCTGATGATATAAAGATGGGTAGGAAAGCAAGCTATGAGGAGTATGCAAAGAGGTATAGATAGGTTAAGTGAGAGGTCTAAAATTTGGTAGATGAAGTATAATGGGGAAAAAGGTATGGCTAAGCAGATTGTTATTTCAATGGAAATAGACTAAAGAATGCCATTGTACAGAGGGATTCAGGAGTCCTTGATTCACGAAGTGATAATGTGAAGGTAGGGCAGGTAAATAGGAAGGCAAAATGGAATGTCAGCTTCAATAAAAAGCATATGTCTTTCTACAACTGTACATAGCACTGGGGGCACCACATCTAGAGTTCTATGTACAGTTTTGGTTTCCTTATCTCAGGATGGACGCACTTGCATTGGACAGTTCAGTGAAGGGTCACGAGGTTAATTCCTCGGCCAATGAGGTATTGTCTTTTTCGGAAGGTTTGAGAAGGTTGAGCCTATAGGCACGGGAGTTTAGGAGAACGAAACTTGACTTGTTGTAACCTATAAGAGGGCGTATGACGAGGTAACTGCTGAGAAGATGTGTAAGGAATCCCCTGGGCAGTAGTGATCATAACACAATAGAACTTAATATTCAATTTGAGAGTGTGAAACAACTTAAATAAAGGAAATAATAATGAAATGGGGATAGAGTTAGCTAAGGTGAACTGGGCAGATAGATTCGCAGGAAAGACAGTAAGCAAGTAATGCCAGATATTTAAGGAGGTAATTCATGACTCTCAGCAAAAATATATCCCAGTTAAGAGGAAAGATTCTAAGAGAATAAACTTGGAGGAAGGCCGTGAATGTATTACAGACAAATTTGCAGACAGCACAAAAATGGATGGAAAGGCAGGTTGTAAGAGGAATACAAACAGATGTTGATAGGTTAGGTAAGTGGGCAAAAAGTTGGCAAATGGTGTGTCATGTGGGAAAATGTTAAGCTGCTCATTTTGGAAAGCAGAACAAAAGAGGAGTATTATTCAAATAGAGAAAAACTACAGAAAGCTCCGACACAAAGGAACTTGGGGGCATTTGTGCACAAAACACAGGAAGCTAGCACATTGGTGCAGCAGGTAATCAAGAAGGCTCATGGAATGTTAGCCCTTATTCCAAGGGGGTTAGAATATAAGAGTAGGGAATTCTTGTTGCAACTGCACAAGGGGTTGGTGAGACCACATCTGGTGTACTGAGAGCAGTTTTGCTCCCCTTATTTAAGGAAAGATATTATTTCATTGGAGGCAGTTCAGAGAGGGTTCACTAGGATTACCCTGGTATGGAGGGATTGTCTTATGAGCAAAGATTAAACAGGTTGGGACTTTACTCATTGGAATTTAGAAGAATGAGAGGCAATCTCATTGAAACATATAGGATTCTTAAGGCGCTTGACAGATTAAATGCTGAGATGATGTTTCCCCCCATGGGAAAGTCTAAGACCAGAGGGTATAGTCTCAGAATAAAGGGGTGCCAATTTAGAACTCAGATGAGAAGGAATTTCTTCTTTCAGAGGATTGTGAGTGTTTGGAACTCAGAGAGTTTTGGGGTTGTATATTTAAAGCTGAGATAGATAGATTCTTGATCAGGAGGACAATCAGGAGTTATGGGGATAAGGCAGAAAGTGGATGTGAGGAATGTCAGATCAGCCATGATCATACTGAATGGCAGAGCAGGCTCGAGGGGGCTGAATGGCCCCCTCCTATTCCTATTTCTTCTGGTCTTATATGGTTGCATATAATTTGAGGGCACAGTTTCAGAATGAGGGATTCCCCATTTAAGGTAGGAATGATTCTTTCAGACAGCTGTTTGTCAATGGATTTCTTTCCTTCTGAGACCAGTGGATATAGTCATAGCTGAGTTTGACAGATCCTGCTTGTACTTAGTAGTTGGGAGTTAGGAGACAGACAGGGGTGTAGAGTTGAGACCTCAGTCAGATTAACCATGATCTTATTAAACTACAGAGTTGAAAAGGCTGAATGATTTTACTCTTGCTCCTGTTTCTTATGTTTTTGTGTAAGTAAAACTACAAGTTTCCACAGTATAATGATGACGAACTAACAAAATATGATAGAGTCATAGAGTTCTACAGCACAGAAACAGACTCTTCAGTCCAACTCATCCATGCTGACCAGATATCCTAAATTCCTCTAAAAAATGTTGTAATTGTACCAGCCTCCACCACTTTCTCTGGCAGCTCACTCTATACACGCATCACCTTCTGCGTGAAAAAGCTGCCCTTCAGGTCCCTTTTAAATCTTTTCCCTCTCACCTTAAACCTATACCGTCTAGTTTTGGACTCCCCCACCCCAGGGAAAAGATCTTGTCTATGTACCCTATCCATGCCCCTCATGATTTTATAAACCTCTATCAGGTCACCCCTCGGCCTCTGACACTCAATGATGCATTGATTTAATTTTGTTACTGGAAACAGTCAGAAAACTGAAGATTTAAATTACTTAAGAGTGCATCTGACTTCATCATAGTAATAGTTCTGTTTAGTTTTTAGGATGTTTGAATTTAGTGTGAAACTGCGTATTATAACAAGAGTATTAGTTTTAAATGTCCAAATGTATATTTAGCATAAAAAGGTTAGTTAGCAAAATTGACGAAATTCCAATGTATTCTTGGACATTAACAACAGGTTGACACTTTTCAGCAGCATTTGGCATTGTGATTCGTGTAAACTGTTCTAATTAGTGTGAGGAGACGTTAGTAAAATATAAAAACAGAAATTGCTGGGAAAACCCAGCAAGCCTGGCAATATCTGTTGAGAGAAAGCAAAGTTAACATTTCAGGTCCAGCGATCCTTCTTCAGAACCCAGCAATTTCTCTTTTTGTTTCTGACTTCCAGCGTCCACAGTTCTTTGGGTTCTTTTTTTGGTAAAATATAAAATTGGTTTGATGAATAGGTTATTCTCTCAAGGATGTGATCTTACATATTTCAACAAGCATGTGTTTTTATGTTTAATAAGTCACTTCTCCTGTAAAAAGGCAGTGTCCACCAGCAGACCACATCTTCTAAGATATTAAGACCACCAGATCATAAGATTTGGAACGGAAATAGGCAATTCAGCCCATTGAGTCTCCCCCAACATGCAGTGACTGATCTGATATAAACTGACGTTTTCCCAGCCACCATCAGTTCTGAGGAAGGGTCATTGGACCCGAAACGTTAACTCTGCTTTTTCCTTCACAGATGCTGCCAGGCCTGCTGAGCTTTTCCAGCAACGTTGTTTTTGTCCCTGATAACCCTCAGTTCCACTCTCCTGCCTTTTTGCCATAACCCTTGATTCCCTTAATGATTAAAAGGCTGTGAATCTCAGCCTTGAATATGCTTAACGTCCTGGCCTCTACAGCCCTCAGCCTCAAGAATTTGACAGATTCCGTACCATTTGAGAGAACAAATTCCTCCTCATTTCTGATGTAAATGTGTGACCCTTTATTCTGAGATTATGTCCTCTGGTCTTAGACTATCCCACAAAGGGAAACTACCTCTCCACCTCTACCCTGTCAAATCTCCAAAGAACCTTGTATGTTTCAAAAAGGTTGCCTCTCATTCTTCTAAATTCTAATGAGTGCAGGCCCAATCTATTCAACCTCTCCTCATAAGACAGTCTGTCCACATCCATATCAGCCTAGTGAGCTTTGCCTGGACTGCCTCCAATGCCAGTATATCTTCCTTTAAATAAGGGGCCCAGAACTGTTCACAGTATTCCAATTATGGTCTGATTTGTGCCTTGCCTAGTTTTAGCAAAATCTCCCTACTTTTATACTCTGTTCCTGTTGAAATAAAGGCCAACATTCCATTTGCTTTTGTGATTGTGTTAGCTTTTTGTGATTGTTTCATGAGGACTCCCACATCCCTCTTTTATGTAGCTTTCCACCTCTTTTTCCATTTAAATAATATTCAGTTTCTCCATGTTTCCTACCGAAGTACACAACCTCATGTTTTCCCACATTATACTCCATCTGCTAAGTTTTTACCCACTGATGTACCCTGTCTTTATCCAAGCGTAGACTCCTTGTATCATCCTCATCACTTGCCTTTCCTCCTATTCTTGTGTTTTCTGCAAACTCGGCCAAACTACATTTACTTTCCTCATCAGAATCATTAAAATCTAATGTAAAGCAATGTGGCCCCAGCACCAATCCCTGTGGCACGCCACTATTGGAGGTTGCCATCCTGTAACTGACTCCCTTTTGCTGTGGTTGGTTCACTCGCTGAGCTCGTTCGTTAGTTCACAGACGTTTCATTACCCTGCTGGGTAACATCATCAGTGCAGCCTCCGATGAAACGCTGTTGTGTTTTCCCACTTGGTATTTAAACTCTGGGTCCATTGGAGTTGATTGCCTCATTTCCACTATTTCTTCGCAGTGGCATATATATAGGGTCTAGTTCTATATGTTTATTGATGGCCTTCTTGGTGGAGAACCAGGCCTCTAGAAACTCCCGTGCTTGTCTCTGTTTGGCCTGTTCTAGGACCCTGATGTTATCCCAATCGAACTGGTGGTTCTCCTTATGCGTGTGAATGCAGACGAGTGAGAATTGGCTGTGTCTTTTTGTTGCTAGTTGGTGTTCATATATTCTTGTGGCCAGTTTCCTTCCTGTCTGTCCAATGTAATGTTTGTCACAGCCTTTGTATGGGATCTTGTGTATCACGTTGGTTCTGTCCATAGTGGATAAGGGGTCTTCAGTTCCAGTTAGCAGTTGGCGTAGGGTTGACGTAGATTTGTGTGCTACTCTGATGCCCAATGGTCATCGAAGTCTTGTGGTCAGTTCGGATATGTTCTTGATGTATGGGAACATGATGAGTGTGTCAGGGCGTCCTGTATCTTCCTGTCGTTGTTTGTGTGATAGGAATCGTCAGACCCAGTTGTTCGGGTATCTGTTGTCCTTAAATATTTGGTGGAGGTATTCTTCTTCATTTTGGCTTAGTTCTGGGTTGCTGCAGTGTGTTGTCGCTTGTTTAGATAGTGTTTTTTCGCAACTCCGTTTGTGGGTATTGGGGTGGTTGCTGTAGAAATTCAGGACTTGATCCGTGTGTGTGTGGCCTTTCTGTGTACCTTTGTCAGAAATTCCCCATTGGCCCTGTGTTCTACCATGATGTGCAGGAATGGGAGCTGTTAGTTCTTTTCTTCCCCGGTGAATTTGATGCAGTGAGAGTGTTGTTTATAAGTTGGTGTCCCTCCTCTAGTTGTAAACTTATAAACTGACAGTTTTCCAATCCTCTGAGACTCTTCTGGAATCTGAGGATACTTGGAAGTTTACAGCCAGTGCACAAACTATCTCTGTAGCTATTTACTTTAAATTCTTGGTCTTTAGCCCCAGTAGCTTCCCTAGAACTTTTTCTCTCGTGATAGCTATCATATTTATTTCCTGTCCTCCTTTCCCACTTGAATATTTCGTACTACTGGAATGATATTAATGTCTTCTACTGTGAAGGCTGATGCAAAGTATTTATTCAATTCCGCTGCTATTTCTTGGTTCCCCATTATTATTTCTCCAGTCTCATTCTCTAAGGGGCCTACATTCATGTTAGCTTCTCTGTTTCTTTTTATATATTTGAAGTAACTGAGCTATCTTCATATTGCTTGCAAGTTTATACTAAAAGTTTATCTTCACCCTCACTGTTTTTGGTTGTCTTTTGTTGATTTTCAAAAACCTTCCAAATCCTCTGACTTACAATTAGTCTTTAAGAAATTGCATGTAAATTTTTTTCAATTTGATGCAGCTAGGTAACCATGGCTAACTTCTCTGCTTCCGAGAATCATCTTCCTCACTGGTTTATGTATTTGCTGTGACCCATTCGCTATTTTCTTAAACAGCCGCCATTGTTCTTCATCTGTTTCAACTTCCTTCCCCAGTGCACTCCAACCAGCTCTACCTTCATTCCTTTGTAAATACCCTGATATAAGCTTAACACAGTTGTTTCCAACCCAAGTTTCGCCCTTTCAAACTGAATTTTAACTCCTACCATGTTATGGCCACTATTTCCAATGGGATCCTTTGCTCTGACATAATTTATTAAACCTGCCTCAATACACATCACCAGATCTGAAATAGCCTGATCCCTGGTTGAAGCCACACATATTGTTCTATGAGACTGTCCCAAAAGCACTCTATGAATTCTTCCCCATAGCTATCTCTGCTGATCTGACTATCCAAATCTACACGAAGATTAAATTCACCATTGATTAATTTATCGTCTTTGTTACATGCCCTCACTATCTCTTAATTTAGTCTCTGTTCCATTATATAGCTACCGTTAGTGCGTCTATGGACTATTCCTATCCCGGGCCAACAATGCTACCCCATCGCCTTTTCAATCCTGCTTGTCCTTTCAAAAAGTCATGTACAGTTCCCAGCTTTGATCCTCTTGTAACTATGTCTCCATAATGGCAATAAAATCATATCCATTAACCTGTATTTGTATCATTCACTTTGATTCAGATTTTATTGTCATGTGTACTCAAGTATAGAAGTACAGGAGTACAGTGAAAAGTTTATAATGTTGTCACACATGGTGCCATCTCACATACAAAGGTATCTAGGCACAAAGTAGCAAAAGAAACAAAGTTTAAAAAGTTAAGTGCTACTTTCATAGAATAAATAAAAAAGTGAAGAAATAAGGTAATAGTTAATATTAAAGTTGTCCTTAATATAAACTAGAAGAATAAAGGAATTAAGTTAAAAGTTCAGCAATCTTTGATGAGTCCTCCACTTAGCTTGCTCTAAGGGAGACCGCAGCCGCCTGTTCTTGCCACCGCTGCAGACGCCAGGGGGAGCTCCCTCACCACCCGCTCTTCCCGTGTTGGTCTGCGATACCATCGCTGCTGCTGAAGCTGCCACCTCCCTGGTCTCTTCCTGCTGCCTCCGGAACTTGCCCGGGGCTCGCACGCCAACATACTGCCAGGTCAGGTCAAGAGACCTGGCCGAGACACCGCAATGCAGGGCCGAGAGACTGCCACGGGCCACAGAGAGATCGGGCCAAGACACTGGGCAGAGGCACTGCCACGTCAGGCCAAGAGACCGCCCTGGGCTGGTCTGCGCCAAGAGGATGCCTCGCTGGGTCTGTGCTGAGATCGGAGTGAACAAAAGAAGGAAAGAAATGAGAAAGAAAGAGAAGAAAGAGAAAGAAATGAGAAAGATAGAGAAAAAAGAGAAAGAAACGAGAGAGAAACAGACGGTGTGGACGAGCTCTGGCTGAAGCTTCCTACTCTGCCACCAAATTCTACTTGCAGTCAAGTAAATCGCCATTAGTTTTGCCTTTTTATCATTTTTGACCTTATTTACTACTGTTTTTCTAAGTCTGTATGCTCTGTTCCTTCCTGGCCCTCTCAGCCTAATGTTAACTAAATAGCTGCTTGTAATGCTGTCATATCCTCTTGCTTTGAAAACCTACGTTTCCCCTCTCCCAAATACATCCTCCCTCTAAATGATTTAAAGCCTTCCCTACAGCCCATATTGAAGCTTTTACCGTGCGCACAGTTGAGACTTCCTCCCGAATTATTGTCGATAGTGCCTGTTTAAAGCTGCCACATTCTCCTGATTGTGCCAATCAGAAGGCACAATATATCTCTGTTAGCCAAGTGTGTGCAGGTTCAATTTAATACTTAGATCTATAAATAGAAACAACACACAGGAACAGCAAGACACAACAAAACATGAAGGATACACTCCTGCTCCTCCAGGCTCTTCAAAAATAATTTAGACTTTCTTTTGCCCCACTGGATCTGACCAGTTTCTTCCTGAAAAAGACCGTTAGCGTACTCCAAATGGAAGAAGGGTCTAGGCTCGAAACGTCAGCCTGCCTGCTCCTCTGATGCTGCTTGGCCTGCTGTGTTCATCCAGCTCTACACCTTGTTATCTCTGCCATAAGACAGTGGTTGTTTCTTAAAACGGGTCTCATGCACAAACAAGGCAGTCACTGTGTTCTATATTTGCATCTCCCGAAACTTCAGCCTCTGCTTCAGAGGAAATGCTCCAACCTACCCCACCTCTCTGCTTCCTAACTTGCCATTACTTTTTCAATTTAATTAAACATGATACAAACTCAAAAGTATTATATACTATATTAAAGTGTTGTCCTGTTGTAATGCAGGATCCTGCAATCAGTGCACACACAGCAAGCTTCCACAAACAACAATGTGATTATAACCACATTTGTTAATGTACTGTTGATTGAGGGTAAAATATTGGCCAAAGTACCAGAGGTAACTGGTATATGTTGTGGTAATGCCCACCAGTACCATCTAAGTTCCATTGTGTAGACTCACTGCCACCAATTCCTCTAATTGATTTTGGTCAAAGTTACTGATGCCAAGTGGAGAAGTTGACCCACACGAAGCCTTCAGCTTTAGCAAGGCTTGGTCTTGCTGAACAGGTTTATTACATAGTATTTACACCTGAGTTACATGAGAGTCTCTTTTAAGACTGAAGATTTAAGAATGTATTGTTTTGTTACATACAATTTAAGACCTAAAAGTTGATACAGACACATAGACTGTTTGGTTCCTCCCAAGAACAGTGCTTTATATCCTGATAGATGAGGCTTATCTTGTGAATACAATTAATCATCTCAGATATCAACTATTTTAGATATTTTTTAATCAATCTGTTCAGACATGTTATCACTCACTTCTGGAGCAGTTGGGACTTGAATCTGGACCTTCTGTCTCAGAGGTAGAGGCACTACCACTGTGTCACAAAATGTTCTTCAGTATTTTCTAACCACCCTGACTCTCCAAATAGGACCTCACTTTAATGTTTGATTCAAAATATGTGTTATGGGCCAGATTAAACCCTCTTAAAATATATTCAGAAGATTAGTCTAGACCCTAACTTTTTTTTTTATTTTATAGGTAAGTGTAAGGTTTTGTGTTCCAGTTGCAATTCAATTTGCGAAACTACACAATGTTAAGCAAAACACACTTTACTTTTACAATACAGTTAAAATACAGACAAAAATAAAAATAGAAGAATTGGCTTAACTGTAACTCAATTGAAATGGTTAACAAAATAATATGTACATTAACTACTATTAATTAACTGTTCCAACATAGTAACATCCCATAAACACATCCTTGGCAAAGGCAAATTCAGTAAAATAGACTGTCTCATATGCAATTCTTGCAGCAGGAAGAGAACCCCAGCTTTTAGCTGTAACAGAGAGGAAAAACAGCTTCCGCATCTAGCTTCAAGACCCCAGCAGCTGCTAATAAAAAACTAAAACTAAAACTCCTGGTTCTGTGGGAGTTTTCCCCACCCATTTAGGCTGCTTCTATTGTCCTAACCTCAAAAAAAAACCCCAGGCTGTGCACACAGTTTATGGGCTTTCAATAAACAGCTCTGCACCTCTGTCTTAAAATCTTGTTTCAAAAAAATACAGGGCAAAATACACCTCTTAAAGCCAAAGTATTGTTACACATGGCATCTCCAACAGTGCAGCCCCCCCTCAGAGTGTACTGGAGAGTCAGCCTTTGAATTTTTTTTCTGCGCTGAAATCCAGGATTGGGGGCTAAAACTACAACTTGTGGGTGAGAGCACTCCTCACTGAACCAGAGCAAGGCAAATGGAGACTGTATTGTTTTTTTCGGTACCCTGGTTCAATTTTCTCTTGCACTCAAGCGAGCGGGGAGACTTGTAATCCAGAACCTCAGGCAAATGTTCTGGGAACATGAGATTGAATCCCAACCTGCTGAATTTTGAATTCAATAAAATCTAGAATTAAAAATGATTCAAATGGTAACAATATAACCATTGTCAGTTGTCGTAAAAACCCTTCAGGGAAGGAAATCTGTCATCCTTACCTGGCCTGTTGTGGCCTCCATGTGGCCCTCTGAATCTTAACTGCCCTTTGAAATGGAAAGCAGCTCAGTTGTATCAAAACTGCTACAAAGTGTGAAGAAAAGAACAAAATAGGACAAATTACCATGTATCAACCTAGACACTAGGAATGACAATAGCAAATTCAGCCCTGTTGACCCCCCTCTTGGAGGAACCAATGAGGGAAGGAAGCAGATTGTTCTCTGGGTGGGGAAAATCAATGACCCATCACCATAAGTGGCTCAGCAGCAGCATCACTGATAGAGCTGGTCAGGTCCTAAAGGACTCAGCTGCTAGACTGGTTCTGTAGCAAGTGCTAAGGACACAAGAATCAGGAAAAACATACTTTATCTCAACCTCATCAATCTTTCTGCTCAGATGCATCTGTCTATGACAGTAGTGGTAGGACTGATCAATGCGTGGTCCTTTTGAAGATGATGTCCAGTCTTTGCACTGAGGATATAATCTATCATGTTGTATGGAACTATTGCTGTGCTAAATGGGACAGTCTTCAATGTTGGGGGAGCCCAGCACATCAGTGTAAAAGACAAGGCTGGAGTACTTGCCACAATCTTCAGCCAGAAGTGCTGACTAGATGATCCATCTCGGCCTCCTCTGGAGGTCCCCAGCATCACAGAGACCAGTCTTCAGCCAATTTGATTCACTCCACATGATTGTCCAGGTATGTCCTGTACACATAAAGGAAAATGTCCAAATGGGTCAATCACCATCTTGTCGGTCTACCATTGATCAGTAGGTGAAGAAAGGGGTTGTTGACAGTGGCAATTTCAGAGTGACTCTCACTGACACTCAGTTTTGGTTCAGCTCCTGATCTCATTACAGCCTTGGTCCAAATATGGGCAAAACAGCTGAATTGCCAATGCAAGGTAAAGGTGAGTGCCTTCAACATCAAGATAGCATTTGAACAAATCTGGCATCAAGCAACCCTAGTGATACTAGAGTCACTAGGCATCAGGAGGAAATCTCTTCATTGCTTGAAAGATATGTCTTGCACCATGAAGAATCATTGTGGTTGTTGGAGGTAAATCATCTCAGCTCCAGGACATCTCCACAAGGGTTCCTCAGGGTAGTGTCCTAGGTCCAGCTGCTTCATCAACGACCATCATAACATCAAAGGGGGGATGTTCTCTGATGTACAGCATGATTCACGATACCTCTGACACTGTAGCAGTACATATCAAATACAGTAAGACCTGGAGAAATCAAGGCTTAGGCTGACTGTGGCAAGCAACATTCACACCAAGTAAATGCCAGTAAATGACCTTCTCCAACAAGAGAGAATCTAATCAGCCCCTTTTACGATCAACAGCATCACCATCACTGAATCACCCACCATCAACATCCTGCGGGTTATCATTGACCAGAAATTGGAGTGGACTGACCACTTAAATAAATAAAGTGGCTGCAAGAACAGGTCAGAGGTTGGGAATTCTACACCACAAAGCCTGCCCACTATCTACAAGGCACACGTCAGGAGTGTGATGGAATACTCCCCACTTGCCTGGATGGGTGCAGCTCCAACAACATTCGAAGCTTAACACCATCCAGGACAAAGCAGCCAACATCATTGGTATCACATCCACCACTGTCAACATTCATTTCCTCCACCACCGTGCACAGTAGCAACTGTGTGTACCATCTACATGATGCACTGCAAAAGCTCACTAAGGCTCCATAGAGAGCACCTTACAAACCCAAAACAATTACCACCTGGAACAACAGGAGTATTAGATGTAGTACCATCTGCAACAGTAATTCCAAGCCACTCCGACTTACGAACACATGAATATACGAAAACAGGAGCAGAATTAAACCATTTGGTCCCTCGGGCTTGCTCAGTTGGATATGATCCTGGCTGACCTGTTTTTGTTTTGAATTCCATGTTTCCAACTATCACCAATAACCTTTGGTTCCCTGCTGAACAAGATTCCAATCCACCTTTCCCTTAAAAATATGAAACCCAGCTTCCACCTCCTTTAGAGGCACCTCCTTCTGAGAGAGAAATGTTTTCCTCATCTCTGTCCGAAAGGGTGACCCCCTAACTTTGAAACAATGCTCCCAAATTGTAGAATCATAAAAGGATATATCCTTTCCAATCCGTAAAGACTATTCTTATTCACTTCAAACATCACCCCTGACTCTTTTGTGAACTCCACTGTAAACAAGCCTAGCCTGCCCGACCAATTCCTACAACACACTCCAGATAGCAATCTGGTAAACCTACTCTGAGCTGCCTGCAATGTGTTCATATGTTTTCTTAAATAAGGCAAGCTTAACTGGTCTATAATTTCTTATTAACTGCCTCCCTCCTTCCTTGACTAGAGGTGCTGTGTTTGCCACTTTACAGTCGGATGGACACTTTCCAGAATCTAGAGAATTGTGAAAAATCAACTCCAATGCACTTCCTACCTCATTAGCCATCTCCCTTAAGGCCTCGAAATGAACTCTATCTGGACTCAGAGACTGGTCAGCCCGTAGCTCTATCGGTTTACTTAGCATTGCTTTCTTCATGATGGTAATTTCACTAAGTTCCTCTTTCCCTTCCATCTTTGGATTTGCAGCTATTACTGGAAGGCTTTTTGCATCCTCTATCATGAAGTCAGGAGCAAACTATTTATTCATTTCAGCCACCATTTCCTTATTTGTAATATGAACTCCCCATTGTCCCTCTTTAGAGCGGGGCTTCCCAAACACCACCCACAGTGGGGTCAGAAGGCAAACTGTTTGGGGTCATGAGTTCTGAAGTAGCAACACTGCAGCTGTGCTCTGAGCAGTTTCCAAAAGCTGCAAGGCCCCCTGCATAGTGTAGTGTTTTTAACAGTCATTGTGGCGTAATTGCCCAATCATGTGGGCATGAATCCTGTCCTAAAAGGCTGGGTAGGTGCTTTCTACTTAAAAACCTTGTGGATTGAAACCACTTTGCTGCTGCTTTCATAGGTCTGGGGTCTTTGCAACTCTCAAGATCAAAAGGGGATCACCATTGGAAAACGTTTGGGAAGTGCTGCTCTAGAGGACCAACACTCACTTTCTTACTCTTTTCCTTCACCATCACTTGGTCATAATCCTGGAACTCCCTCCCTAACAGCATTTGGGTGACCCGTCACCTTCATCTCACTGTCACTTTCTCCAGGACAGTTTTGAATGGGCGATAAATATTGGCCTAGTCAACAATGCCCACGTCCCATGAACAAATAGTAAAGGAAAAGCTGAGACAACACGCTCAATGGCTGTTCTATATGTTGTAGGCTGCACTTGTTGGTGATCCAATTGAACTAATTTTGTGTCATTCATTAAGTTAAAACAACAGCAACCTCAATATTATGAGACCGTTGTCCCTAAGCCTTGAGTTTAACATTTCAATGTGGCGTGTTCATTGAGAGATCTTGTTGCAGTTTCTTTCCCAGCAGCCTGGTAGCCACGTTGGTACAGGTGAGTAAAGATGAAACATTTTATCAGCCATGGTTTCATTAGAATGTATAAACCGATGCCCCACCTGCCTTCTCAACAGAATATTAAAAAATCCCATGGCACTTTTCATAAAACATCAAAAGAGTGCTTCCCGGTATCTTGGCCAATGTTTGCCCCTCAAGTAATACTAAAACAGTTTAATTGGTCACTATTGTGATGTTGTTTGGAGGGACCTTGTGTACAATTTGGCCACTACATTTTCCGACAAATTCCTCATGTTACATCAATGACTACACAGCAATAATACTCCATGGCATGGAGAGCTTCAGAAAATGCTGCAATTGTCACATCACATTTAAGATTTCCTTTGTTGATGTTATTATGAGCTCAGTGACATTGGGATAGTTGAGACAGTTATTCTGTAGGTGAGAGGATATATGCTGTTGAATCTGAATCTTTTCACTTTCAATAAACCTGTTCATTAGATTATAGCATAATATTGATATCTGACAGGCCCTTCTCCTATAATCCACGAGGGCTTCTGTAATTTACAGTGAGCTATTGACAGTTAAGAGCAAGGGGATGTGATGGCCTAGGGGTATTATCACTGGACTGTTAATTCAGAAACCCAGGTAATGTTCTGGGGACAACAAGTTGCAGGGCTGGATGAACACAGCAGGCCAAGCAGCATCATAGGAGCAGAAAGGCTGACGTTTCAGGCCTAGACCCTTCATCAGAAAAGGGGGAGGGGAAGGGGGTTCTGAAATAAATAGGGAGAGAGTGGGAGGCGGATAGAAGATGGATAGAGGAGAGGATAGGTGGAGAGGAAACAAACAGGTCGAAGAGGCGGGGATGGGGCCAGTAAAGGTGAGTGTAGGTGGGGAGTTAGGGAGGGGATGGGTCAGTCCAGGGAGGACGGACAGGTCAAGGGGGCGGGATGAGGTTAGTCGGTAGGAGATGGGGGTGCGGCTTGAGGTGGGAGGAGGGGATAGGTGGGAGGAAGAACAGGTTAGGGAGGCGGGGACAAGCTGGACTGGTTTTGGGATGCGGTAGGGGGAGGGGAGATTTTGAAGCTTGTGAAATCCACATTGATACCATTGGGCTGCAGGGTTCCCAAGCGGAATATGAGTTGCTGTTCCTGCAAACTTCGGGTGGCATGGTTGTGGCACTGCAGGAGGCCCAGGATGGACATGTCGTCTGAGGAAT
>NC_063351.1:6124226-6165326 GCF_021869965.1 Rhincodon typus
CCTTCCTGCTCCTCTGATGCTGCTTGGCCTGCTGTGTTCATCCAGCTCTACACCTTGTTATCTCAGATTCTCCAGCATCTGCAGTTCCTACTACCTTTGGTACTGGAAGGTGCAGATTCACTAGAATGATACTATGGTCTAGTGGGTTAAATTATGAGGACAGATGGCACAAGTCTATCTTGTAGTCATGAGTTTAGATGGTTGAGGGATGATCTCTTTGAGGTGTTTAAGATGTTAATAGGTTTTATCAGAGTAGTTATTGGAAAAGTGGTTTCCTCTGTCCAGTAACACAGCTACATGGTTCTGAAGTAAAATCACTTCCAACGTGGAACATTAATTCTGTTTCTCTCTCCACAGATGCTGCCAGACCCTCTGGGATTTTCTAACACTTTCTGCTTTTATTATCACAGTCACTTATATGTATATCTCCATGAGATGCCCATTAAAAAATCTTTAATTTACATACAGAAACATCAGAATATAGGAACAGAAGTAGGTCACTGTTTCCTGTCTCTCGGCCAATTTCCT
This sequence comes from Rhincodon typus, assembly GCF_021869965.1. Classification (NCBI taxonomy): domain Eukaryota; kingdom Metazoa; phylum Chordata; class Chondrichthyes; order Orectolobiformes; family Rhincodontidae; genus Rhincodon; species Rhincodon typus. Next base: position 6,124,755 of record NC_063351.1, read on the forward strand.
AAGTAGGCCCATAATTTGCTTTGAGTTCCATAAAATTCCATTTTAACAATGCTCCCTCAAAATTAGTAGCTTCAGGAGAAGTGAGTTGGGGATGTAGGGTGGATTACAAGGAGTTGGTGCTATGCAGTTGCAATCTGCTGGCTATTTACACTAGATTTATAGAGGTAGGACAGACAATTGTCCCAATTAAGTAGTGTCCAGGGATGTGCTGGCTAGGTGGATTAGTCTCCGGGATTTGAGATATGGTTTCTAGCCTTGGCCTTAAGACTCTGGGTTCTGCTCCATTGCACTTCCGAAATCTAACTTGATGCCCAGGGATTTTGTGGCTTAACCATTTGTCTGTAGGGTTAAGAAAGGACAGGGCAGGCAACCTTATATGTTGTCAGGATGGGGGGAGTCAGCAAGGAGGAGAGGGAACCGAGTGGGCAGAGCACAACATAGGGCAACAATAAGGATGGCAAGCTGACCTTTGAGGTTCAAATCCTAGGACTGAGGAACCATTCAATCATACCCTGTGGTTTGTCCTTTGATTGTCTGACCCATACTCAGAGGGATCGCGGAGTTAACACTTTTCAGCCTGTGATTCTTTCTAAAGTTACAAACAATACAGATAACATGTGAAAATTCATTTGCAGAATTTTGTCCCATCAACGGAAGCACCAGCTACAAAAGGGCGTGAGAATTCCAGTAGCACCATCAATGTGGTAAATCTTTATGTTTTTAATTTACATACTTCCAGCCATACTGCTTATGAATTTAATCTTGTTTCTATATCACCTTACGCCAGTAAATAAATCATATCAATAAAAAAAAGTGCATAAACAAAAATCTGCCTTGCAATCTCAGATTTTTGTCTGATATTATTCCTTAAATTTACTGGATTTCATTTCTACGGACATAAATTGTGATTGCATTTATCTCTTGAATCTCATGCATTCTTTGTTGAGTCACTTCTTGATTTAAATGCTTTTACAGGTCATTGACTTTTTGAACAGCACACTGGACTGGACACTAGGCTTTCACCAAACGCTCATGATTCTACTGATAGTAGGGAAATGGATACTTCCAATGGGAGTGGGCATCAGCCGAGACCAGCTATCCCAGCTCCTCCTAACGTTTGTGGGAATTGCAGCTGATATCTTAGAGTTTAAGAGTGAAACCTTGTCAGAGAAAGGGGTCAGGTGAGCTTTGTACTCAGTGGAATATATCATCAGTGCGACAGGAGTTACGCATCAATAACTAACTAGTTGTAACGCTGATTTCAGATGCCATCCTGAATTGGTATATGCAATTCTGGCTCTTTGGACATGGAGTATGTTGCAGTTCCCTTTAGACCTTACAGGTAAATATTAATGCTGCTTTCTAGATGGGGAGAAGTTCTTTTCTCACGGAGGGGGGAGGGGTGGGTGTTGTGAGTCTGTGGAACTCGCTTCCCCAAAGGACAGTGGGAGCAAAATCTTTGGCCATTTTTAAGCCAGAGGTACATAAATTCTTGATAAGTTAAGAGAGCGATAGTTATCAGGGATAGGCAGGAGTGTGGTGTAATCAGATCAGCCATGATCTTATTGAGTGGCAGAGCAGACTTGATGGACCAAATGGCCTCTCCTGCTTTTAATTTGTATGTCCGTGTTCCCTCAGAATATTTTGTATTTTAATGTGATTTTCTTCATATATGTTTTCAGTTTTGGAAAATGCTTTCATTTGTTTTTTTTTAATTTCATCTGTGTAATGCTGTCACTACATTTCTGACTTGTACTTTGTACATGGTGGATTAACTTTGGGAAGATAGGAGGTGGGTTACTACGTAGGGTTCCCAGCTTCTGAACTACTCTCATAGCCATAACATTTATATGGCTTGTCCAGTTCAGTTTCTGACCAGCCTTGCTTAAATAGAAGAAAAGTGAGAGTCTGGGTACATAGAACACTGAGTTTTCATCAACAGGTATAGAAAACAACCAGAAAGGCTAATGGAATGCTGGCTTTTATATCTGTAGAACTACATAAAAGGGCATGGGAGTTATGTTTCAACTAAACAAATCACAAGGTATATGGTTAGGATATGGAATTACATCACTGATTAATCGCAATCTAATCGAAGAGTCATGAGGGGCATGGATAAGGTGAATAGCCAAGGTCTCCATCCCAGGGTAGGGGAGTCCAAATCTAGACTGCATAGGTTTAAGGTGACAGGGGAAAGACTTAAAAAGAACCTGAGAGGCAACTTTTTCACACAGAGGGTGGTGTGTGAATGGAATGAGCTGCCAGAGGAGGTAGTGGAAGCTGGTACACTTACAACATTTAAGAGGCATCTGAATGGGTTAACGAATAGGAAGGGTTTAGAGGAGTATGGGCCAAATGCTGGCGCATGGGACTAGATCAGTTTAGGATATCTGATCGACATGGAAGGGATGGACCGAAAAGGTCTATTTCCATGCTGTATAACTCTATGAATGGAACCGGCTTGAGGAACTAACTGGCCCACTACTCTTCCTACGTTCTGTATAGTGTTAATTGATGGAGTGATGTTTGGTAGCGACTTGCATTTTTTTTGTGGTATTAATTAATGGAATGATGTGTGACAGAGACTTGCTTTGTTGGTGTTTGAGATGTGATGGGCCTTATTGTATGCTATGTGGTTGAAGATACTGTACCAACTGAGAAGGTGCCCTGTTTGAAACTCTTGTCAGACTCAATGAATAGAGACCAGTGCTCTGGCTTAACATACAGTGAAATTCTTGTGTAGAGAAGGTATTGATGACCTTCCCTTTATTGTGTGGGTTTCTGAGCCAATAAAGCTTGTTGCGCATATGGGACTACACACCCCACATATGGGCATGGGAGGAGAGTTCACATTGTGGCCTATCAGACTTAAACAGCCTGCAAATTCTTCCATTACCTTTAACTGTTCCCCATGAGTGAGAAGATACACAATAACAACTGGAAAAGCATGTTAATGTTAAAACAGTTGTACAATTGCTGTTTGTTCATCAAATTGCAGTGCTTCAGAAAACAGAAGAATCATATCCGCAGGAAGACAGGCCAAAAAAGAAAGATCACTTGCACAAATACAGCGCGGACCTCTGGAATATTACCATAAGTATATTGATACAAGACGGACCCTTCTTCACCTTTCGATTGTTCTTGATGTTCCACCAAGGGATTGTTCACCAGATGCTGGTGTTCTTCACAATCAAGAATGCTCTTGTACTGACCCTACAGATTTACCGGTTGACCTTGATATATTTAGAAATGCGGCAATCAAATGAGAGGCAGCAACTGACACCCCCTGAGGACAATGTTCCCACATATAACACCGAGATGGGTGACATTGCTGAGTAGCTGTACCTCTTCTTGCAGAAGAGGATTGGAATGGGGTGACATTTGATTCACTCCCTCAATACTGCCCTGGGAGTGTCAGTGGAGATTTTGTGGTCAGATCTTAACAATGAGATTTGAACTCAGAATCTCCTAACTTCAGTTGGGAATTATGATGCGAATGTATTAACACATATATAGTATGTACCTGATTTCTTTTATTAAAGAGTCATACACCATAGAAACAGACCCTTTGATCCAACCAGTCCATGCTGACCATAATCCCAAACTAAACTAGTCCCACCTCTGTGCTCCTGGCCCATATCCCTCCATTTACTGTACCTGTTCCTATTCATGTACCTTTCCAAATGTCTTTTGTACCTTTATACTTTTATACCTTCCATATCCAGCAACATATAGGGGAGATGATGGCCTAGTGGTATTATCACTGGACTGTTAATCCAGAGACCCAGATAATGTTCTGGGGACCTGGTTTCGAATCCCGTCACACCACATGGTGGAATTTGAATTCAATAAATATCTGGAATTAAGAATCTAATGATGATCATGAAAGCATTGCCGATTGTCAGGAAAAACCCATCTGATTCACTAATGTCCTTTAGGGAAGGAAACTGCCCTCCTTACCTGGTCTGGCCAAATGTGACTGCAGACCCACAGCAATGTGGTTGACTCTTAACTGCCCTCTGGGCAATTAGGGATGGGCAGTAAATGCTGGCCTGGCCAGCGACGCCCTCATCCCGTGAATGAATAAAGGAAAAAAAACATCCTGGTAAATCTGTTCTGAGCCGTCTCCAGCTAAATAATATCCTTCCTATAACTAAGTGACCAGAACTGGACACAGTACTCCGGAAGAGGCCTCACCAATGTCCTGTACAACCTTAACATGACTTCCCAGATCCTATACTCAAAGGACTGAACAATGAAGGCAAGAATGCTAAACACCTTCTATGTGTCTATGTGTAATACAAACTTCAAAGAATTATGTACCTGAACCCCTAGATCCCTCTGTTCTACAACACTACTCAGGGCCCTACCATGAGAAAATGCGTTCTGGAATACCCCATCCTCAAGATTTTTAATTAGATTCATTATTTCTTGGTCAGGGCTCAGCGACAGAAAAAAAACCCAAAACTATAATTGTATGTGCGCAATGAACGGACAGGATGCTCAGAAAAGAAGGACAAACTTGTACTGCTGCTAGCCAGAATAAATGTTACATTCTGTACTTTCTCACACTATGCTACTCCAAAGCACTGATTAGATCGAGACAATTCTGTCATTAAATAATAGAATGTGCTGTACATTTTGTGAATGTTGTAAAACATACAGTATCTCTTCTGAGCCAAGACAGCATGCATTCTGAAGAGAACAAACAAAATTTTTGAAGTGATGCTTCAATTTATTTTTTGGTAACAAATGGCTATTCGAGAAACAGCGGTGGAGCAGGAACTCCCAATTGAGTCCCTTTCTCACATCAGTGAGCTGCTGATCTCAGCCAAACTGAAATGTGAGGCTGTGAGTGAAATCTAAGGGACAGTGGCTCTTGTTGGGATTAATTGGCTTTATGGGAATTCTATGCTGTTAGAGTTACTCAAATAATAGAGGGGGAAAACCATCTGGTTGTCGAGCCTGCCTTACACTATGAAGTCTGCAAAATCTAGACTTGATGCTTTCTACTCCTCCAACCCTCATGCCTCATAACCTGCCACCACCACCAACACCAACTCTGACACCAACATCTCATAATCTCCTGGGAAAGTAAAAGAAACAAAATAAAAAGGAATCCAGGGTTAATAGGTGAAAAATGTACTCTGGAAAGTTCCTCACTGATCCCCACAGGGGAATGAAACCAGTCCAGGAGAGCATAATCAAACGTCTCGTCTGCCAATGTTCAATACTTCAGGAGCCAGAAGGTGAGAATTAAAATTATATTCAGTTAACAGTTAATCAGTATTTTGCTTTATCACACTTAGCATGCTAAATAGGATCACACTCAAATGAAAACATGTTTCTTCAGTTCCTCTTGTGGTATTCTTCACACATGCAGATGAACAAAACTAAGAATTCAAACCTTCCTGTGGGATATAGGCATTACTGACAAGGCTGGTATTTACGCACTCACACCTAGTTGCCCTAAAAGATAGTGGCAAGGTTTCCTTTGAGTCACCATGGTTCACATTTGCAATGGTTAGAAGCAACTGAGTGACTAGCACACATTCCAGAGCAGGTAAGGATGGAGAAGACGATGGTTCACTTAAGTTTACAATTGGTGGAACACAGAAGGATGGCCAGGAGATGAATGTAATGACCAGGTCTGGAGGTCACAAAATGTTACATTTCTAGATGATAGAAGTATCTTTTCTGATTGGTAGACATTATGGGTGTGCAGAACGAACAGCACTGAATGTTGAGACAGATAATTGCACAGAAAGTTTAAACTTCCAATGAGCGGCTTGGAACTGCCTGGCTGTCCCTAAGAATGTCTCGGGTACTGACCTCTTCACCAGAGACTTGGACCCTCCGTCCAATACTTAGCTGAAAACTTAAGCTTGTACAGTCCCACTGTAAATTTCTGTCATAGTTTGCTAACCCTACTAAAGGGCTTTGAAAGCTAAGCAGAGCATAGTGTTGTGACTGAGAAGGTGACCTCTCAGCTGCATTTTCTTGCCATGACAGTCTGTTCGTGGCAATTTTGGGCATTGCTGGCACAGGAAGACCCATCGAGGAAGCCAGAAACAGATAGAGCTGCAGTCATTTTCACAGTCAGCGGTGATCACCCCAGTATCGTTGCGTGAGCTGCCACCTGTATCTTGTAAGTGTGTGGATTTTTTTTTAGGGGCTTCAGTGGCCTAGTATACAGGAGGGTAGCCAATCTCTGATCTAACAAGAAGAATCTAGTGGCATAAACAAGATACAGTTTATTGCATTTTTGCAACTGTTTACAGGTTATCAGATTATACTCGATATTGCTTCAAAGACTCCAGGCCTGTTTCACATGAGATCCTACTTCAGTCTCCCATGAAGTCCTCATGATATTATCACAATGTCTGGTGCTTATTATCTGCACTAAAATATTAACCCTTTCAATCCCTTCCAAACACACACACAACGCTGACCAGAAGACCTAGCCTTAGGGATGCCAAAGCATTTCAAATGTCTTCTGTACGCGGCATTATCTTTACAGCCTCTACAATTAAATGAAATTTTCAGAGCAATATTATTGTCGGCTCATGCATGTGGCCTGACAGTGCAAATATGTTTGTCACCCTGATAATGTGCTTATTGTCAGTCCTCAGAACAAATTATTTTTCTTCACTGTTGCTTTAAAACAAATTCAACTAAATTTGTCCCGTTTGGTTTCACTTTTGTTCCTAATGAGCTATTTAAGGATTTGTCCCCAACTTCTCAATGGCTTCAAATAATGTCCCCAACATGTAGAACCTCACAACGGACAAGACAGTTCAAACTGTAAAGTATTCACTGCAGTTTCATGATGAACAAAGGAAGATTTGTGAGACTCAATTCTTCAGAACATTTCAGTCTCCAAAAACTGTTTCTTGAAACTGTGTGCCATCATTGAGTCCCCAGTTCTATGTCTTGATCAATATTTTTGCTTCCTTGTTATTTTCAGTCTTAATGCTGTCTCATACTAAACGCCTTGGTGCTTCACGTAGATATCTGGTAAAACTACAGCTAAAGGCTCATTGTGTAGTGTAGTGGTTATGTAACTGGACTGGTAATTTACTCCTTTGTGAGTACAAATCCTGCTGCGATTCTTTGAAAATTTCAATCGTGTTAAAATAAGAATAACCATGAAGCTGGAGCATTGGTCAAAGACCAGCTTATCACTAAAGGAAGTAAACTTAGCATAACAACTTACAGCACACACCAAGGCTCTCTTGTGCAGTCACAATGTTTAATGTAGGAAATATGACAGCGAATGTGTCCATAGCAAGGTCCCACAAAGAGAAATGACAAGAATGAAGTTATCTGTTTTCATGATGTTTGTTTTGATGAATATTCGCAAAAACATTGGGAGAATTAATAGCTCTTTGAAAGACTTATTAAGACCCACATCATGCCTACTCTTTCCTCATAATCCTGCCAATGGTTTCTATTATTTCTCCAATTCCCTTTTCAAAGTAGCTATTGAGTTTTGAGGAAGGGTCTAAGGAAGGGTCACCGGGCCCAAAACGTTAACTCTGTTTTCTCCTTCATAGATGCTGCCAGACCTGCTGAGCTTTTCCAGCAACTTTGTTTTTGTTCCTGATTTACAGCATCCGCAGTTCTTTTAGTTTTTACTATCGAGTTTTGTTTCATTACCCATTTTGGTAGTACATTCTGAGTCATAACAAGTTTCTGTGTAACAACGTTTTGCTTGATTTTCCCTGATGCCAGTGGAAATAGTTCCTCTTTCCGTACTGTTATCAAAACCCTTCAAAACTTCTGAACAGCTCCCTTAATCTTAAAGAGAACAAATCCCATTTTCTCTAATCTCTCCGAAAAGTCCTTCATCACTGGTAAGAATCATAGCCCCAGGACATCAATGCAGGAGTTCCTCAGGATAGTGCCCTATTAAATATATTACCAATTTGAATATAGATGTCGGGGCATGATGGAGAAGCTTGTAGATGATGCAGAAAGTTGACCATGTTGTTGATAGTGGGGAGGATTTGTAAACTGCAGGATTATATCAATGGATTGATCACATGGGAAGAAAAATGGCAGATGTATAAGGAGGTTAAACAAGGCAAAAGAATAAACAAGTAGTGGGAGGTGCAAAGGAAGTGAGGGACCTTAGAATTCATCTTCACAGGTCCCTGAAGATATTATGACAGGTCGGCATGGTGGCTTAGTGGTTAGCACTGCTGCCTCACAGCGCAAGGACCCAGGTTTGATTTCAGCTGCAGGTGACTGTCTATGTGGCGTTTGCACATTCTCCCTGTATCTGGGGTGAGTTTCCTCTGGATGCACCAGTTTCCTCCCACAGTCCAACAATGTGCAGGTTCAGGGAATTGGCCATGCTAAATTGCCCACAGTGTCCAGGGATGTGTGGATTAGGTAGACTAGTCATGGGAAATGCAGGGTTACAGGGGAACGGAGTTGGTCTGTGCGGGATGCTCTTTGGTGTGACCTCGATGGGCCAAAAGGCCTGCTTCCTCACTGTAGGGATTCTAAGTCAATTAGGTGATTAACAAGGCATATGATTTTTTTACCTTTATTAGCTGAGGTATAGAGTATGAGAAGGGAGGTGATCTTGGAACTGCATAAATCATCAGTTAGGCCACAACTTGAGTACAATTTGTGTGCATTTCTCGTCACTTCATTACAGAAAGGATGTGTGGTTGCACCAGGCAGGGGACAAAGGTGATTTAACAAGGGAAAAAGCCAGGACTGGAAAATGCAGCTCTGTGAAAAGAGTGGTTAGACTGCAGCTGTTCTCATTGGGACACAGGAAGCTGAGGGGAAATTGGAAGATACACACAATGTTGTGAGGGGCCTGGATAGAGTGGATCTGAAGGGATTATTGACCCTAGCAGGGAGGTCAGTGACTGGGGAGGAGGATGATTGGATTAGGAAGGAAATGAGGAAAGGTTTTCTTTCACTCAAGTCGTGATCTGGAACTCACTGCCTGAAAGAATAGAATCATAGAATCCCCACTGTGCAGAAAGAGGCCATTCGGCCCATTGAATCTGCACTAACCTGCTGAAGAGCATTCAACCCAGCTCGAGCATCCAACCCAGCCCAAGCATCTCCCCATCCCTGTGACCTTGCATTTCCCATGGTCAATCCACCTAGCCTGCCCATCCCTGGACACTATGGGGCAAGTTAGCATGGCCCATCCACCTAAAGTGCACATCTTTAGACTGTGGGGGTAGACCGGAGCACCCATTGGAAACCCACGCAGACACGGGGAGAATGTGCAAACTCCACACAGAAGTCACCCAAGGCTGGAATTGAACCTGGGTCCCTGGTGGTTTGGGGCTACCCAATGAGCAGTAGAGGCAGATACCTTCAACTCCTTTAAAAGGTGTTTGGATATACACCTCAAGGCTGTAACCTCCAGGGCTACAGACCAAATGCTGAAAAGTGCGTTGAGACTGGCTGGATCATTTTTCAGGCAGGTGTAGATGCCACCAGCCAACTGTACCTATATAGAGCAAGGCCTGGACAACATTCAGGCTGAGCTGATAGGAAGCAAGTAACAGTCAAACCACATCACTGTGAGGCTATGATCATGAGTCATAGAGATGTATAGCATAGAAACAGACCCTTCAGTCCAACTCATCCATGCTAACCAGATATCCTAAATAAATCCTGTCCCATTTGCCAGCATCCCCCTAAACACTTTCTATTCATTTACCCAACTGGATGCCTTTTAAATATTGTAATTATACCAGCCTCCACCACTTCCTCATTCCATACACACACCACCCTCTGCATGAAAAAGTTGCCCCTTAGATCCTTTTTAAAAGCTTCCCTTCTCACTTTAAACCTATGCCGTCTAGTTTTGGACTCCCTGACTCTGGGGAAAAGACTTCGCCAATTCACCATATCCATGCCCCTCATGATTTTACACACCTCTTTCAGGTCACACCTCATCCTTTGACACTCCAGGGAAAATAGCCCCAGTCTATTCAGCCTCTCTCTATAGCTCAAACCTTCCAACCTGGCAGTATCCTTGTAAATCTTTTCTGAACCCTTTCGAGTTTCACAACATCCTTCCTATAGCAGGGAGACCAGAATTGCTTGCAGTATTCTAAAAGTGACCTAACCAATATTCTGTACCACCACAACATGACCTTCCTGCTCTTATACTCAATTCACTGACCAATAAAGGCAAGCATTCCAAACACCTTCTTCCCTATCCTATCTACTTGCGACTCCGCTTTCAAGGAGCTATGAACTTGCACTCCAAGGTCTCTTTGTTTAACAACACTTCCCAGGACCTTACTGTTAAGTGTATAAGTCCTACCCTGATTTGCCTTTCCAAAATGCAACACATCACATTTATGTAAAATAAACTTCATCTGACACTCCTTGGCCCATTGGCCCATCTGATCAAGATCCTGTTGTACTCTGAGGCAACCTTCTTTGCTGTCCATTACTCCTCCAAATTTGGTGTCATCTGCAAACTTACTAACCATACCTCCTATGTTCACATCCAAATCATTTATATAAATGACAAAAAGCAGTGGACCCAGCACTGATCCTTGTAGCACACCACTGGTCATAGACCTCCAGTCTGAATAGCAACCCTCCACCACCACCCTTTGTCTTCTACCTCTGAGCCAGCTCTGTATCCAAATGGCTAGTTCTCCCTGTAATCCATTTAATCTAACCTTGCTAACCAGTCTACCATGCAGAACCTTGTTGAAAGCCTTACTGAAGTCCATATAGATCATGTCCACCGCTCTGCCTTCATCAATCCTCTTCATTACTTCTTCAAAAAGCTCAAGAGAAAGTCTATCCAATGCCCCTTGACAATCAACAGCATTATCATTGCTAAAAATCCCAGCATCATTGTCCTGCACCATTACCATCGACCAGAAACTGAACTGGACAAATCACATAAATACTGTGGTTGCAATAGCACATCAGAGATTGGGAATGGGCAGAATTATAGAGTCATACAGCATGGAAACAGACCCTTCGGTCCAACTCGATCATTCCAAATCTCCCAAACTAAACTTGCCTGTGTTTGGTCCATATCCCTCTAATATTAAAACATAAGAAGAATGTGAAAGCAGCATGATAGCAAGACTGAGAGGTGATACCTATTGGTTTATATTGACCAAGCTGGGAGTTTTGTCTCTAAAAGAGAACTCTGCAATGACCTGAAAAATAGAGTCATAGAGTCATACAGCACAGAAACAGGCCCTTTGCCCAACTTGTCCACACTAACCAAGTTTCCCAAACTAAACAAGTGCCTGTGTTTGGCCTATCTCTCTCTCAACATTTCCTGTTCATGTACCTGTCCAAATGTTTTTTTAAATGTTGTAACTGTACTTACATCTGACACTTCCTCTGGCAGTTTGTTCCACATACAAACCACCCTCTCTGTGAAAATGTTGCCCCTCAGGTCCCTTTTGAATCTTCCTACTCTCACCCTAAAAATATTCTCCGTAAGTTTTGAACTTCCCTACCCTTAGGAAAAGACCTTTGCTATTCACCTTATCTATACCCCAAATAATTTTATAAACCTCTATAAGGTCACACCTCAACCTGTACACTCTAGTGAAAAAGGTCCCAGCCTTTCCAGCCTCTCTTTAAATCTTAAACACTCTAGTCCCAGTAACATCCTAGTAAATCTTTTCTGAACTCTACCCACTTTAATAATATCTTTCCTATAACAGGACAAGCAGAACTGCACACAGTACTCCAGAAGAGAACTCACCAATGTCCTATACAACCTCAACATGACATTGCCAATTCCTATACTCACTGGTCTGAGCACTGAAGGCAAGCATGCGAAACACCTTCTTAACCACCCTGTCTACCCGTGACACAATTTTCAAAGAACTATGTACCTGAACCCCTAGATCTCTCTGTTTGACAACACTATCCAGGGCCCTACCATTAACTGTATAAGTCCTGCCCTTGCTTTACAAAATGCAATACCTTGCATTTATCCAAATTAAACTCCATCCGTCACTGCTCAGTCCATTAGCCCAATTGATCAAGATCCCCTTATAATCTTAGATCTCCCCCCTTTGCTGTTGACTATATCACCAATTTTGGTGTCATCTACAAACTTACTAACCATTCCTCCTAAATTCTTATCCAAATTGTTTATACAAATGACAAACAGCAGTGGACGCAGCACCAATCCCTACAGAACACCTTTGATCACAAGCCTCCAGTCTGAAAAACAACCCGCTACCATCATCCTCTGTCTCCTACTATCAAGCCAATTTTGTATCCAATTGGCAAGCTGTCCCTGGATCCCATGTGTTCTAACTTTACTAAACAGTTTACCCTGCAGAACCTTGTCAAAGACTTTACTAAAATCCATGTAGACAATGGCTACTGCTCTGCCCTCATCGGTCTTTTATGTTATGTCCTCAAAAAACTCAATCAAGTTTCTGAGACACTATTTTCCTGGCACAAAGCCATGTTGGCTATCCCTAATCAGTCCTTGCCTCTCCAAATGCATGTAAATCCTATCTCTCAGAATTCCCTCGAACAACGTATTCACCACAGAAAACAGGCTCACCAATGTTTTGTTCCCAGGCTTCTCTTTCCAGCCTTTCCTAAATAAGGGCACAACATCAGCCACCCTCCATCCTCTGGCACCTCACCTGTGGTCATAGATGATGCAGATATCTCTACTATGGGCTCCACAATTTCTTCCCTAACTTCCCATGATGGCCTGGGATATATTTGATATACTAATCAGATCCCAGAGATTTATCTGCCTTTATGTTTTATAACACCTCCAGCACCTCCTTTCAAGACATCAATTTTTATTTCCCTGAGTTCCTAGTCTCCATATCTTTCTTCACAGTAAAAACTGACACAATAAATTCATTTTATATCCCTTCCATCTCCTGTGATTCCGGGCATCACTGATCTTTTAAGGGACCCTATTGTCTCCCTAGTTGTTGTTTTGCTCTTAATGTACTAGTAGAATGTCTTTGGATTATCCTTTATCTTATCTGCCAAGGTATCCCCTATTAGCCTTCCTGATTTCCTTCTTAAGAATGCTCCTACACCCCATATACTCTTCAAGAGATTCACTTGATCCCAGTTGTCTATACCTAATATAAGCCTCCTTTCTTTTGACCAGAGCATCAATATCTTTATTCATCCATTGTTCCTTACTCTTACTAGCCTTAGCTTCACTCTAACAGGAACATAATGCCTCTGAACTCTCGTTATCTCACTTTTGAAAGCCTTCCACTTGCCAGTTGACCCTTTACCTGCAAACAGACTACATCAATCAGTTTTTGAAAGTTCCTGTCTCGTAATGTCAAAATTTGCTTTACTTAAAATAAGAAATTTAACTTTTCTACAAGGCCTACCCTTTTGCATAACTATTTTAGAACCCACAGAATTATGATCACTGGTCCCAAAGTGCTCTCCCAATAACACTTCAGTGACTTGTCCTGCCTTGTTTCCCAAGAGAAGGTCAAGAATTCACGTCTTGATTCTCAAAAATCTTTCTGTCATCTATAAAGTACAAGTCAGGTGGAATACTCAACACTTGGCTGGGTGGGTGTATCTCCAACATCAGTCAACGACAGAGCAGCTCGTTTGATTGGCTCCCCATCCACCATTATAAACATCCGTCACCACCACACAGTGGCATGTACTATCCACAAGATACACTACAATAATGCACCGAAGCTCCTTTGACAGAACTCTTCAAACCCATCATCTCTACCTAAAAAGACCCTGAGGGCAGCAGATGCATAGGAACACCACTCAATGCAAGTTCCTTGTCAAGTCCCATTCCGATCTGAACCTGTATTGCTGCCATTTCTTCAGTGTCACTGAACTGCCTTCCTAACAGCACTGTGGGTGCACGTACACCCTATGGATGGCAACGGTTCCAGAAGGGGACCTTCTCCAGAGCAACTGGAATGGGCAATAAATGCTGAGCCTTACCAACATATCCCATGAATGAATAATTAAAAAAAAATCTTCTTTGCACTCTATCCAAGGCCGAATCATATTTAATGAGAGGTGACCTTATTGAGAAAAATAAGATGCCTGGGAGACTTGACAGGATAGATATGGAAAGGTACTTTCCCATGTGGGAAAGTGTAGGACCAGAGAGCATAATCTCCTAGTAAGGGGTTACACATTTAAGACAGAGGTAAGGAAGAATTTCTTCTCTCAGAGGGCAGTGAATCTGTGGAATTATTTACCACATAGGGCTGCTGAGACTGGGTTAAGCATATTCAAGTCTGAGATAGCCAGATTTTTAATCAGTAAGGACTATTTCTGTTCTGATAACTTAACATCTTATATTTGTTGATGTGCCTGCACAAGAATTGAATTCAATTTTCCAGTTAGTGCCTTACCAGTGACATGTAAAGACTTAGCATAACATCCTTGCTTTTGTACCTTATGTTTCAATTAAAGGCAGGAAGTCTATATGCATTTTAATAGTCTTCTTAGTTGGTCCACTCAACTTCAAACACATTTGTAGGTAAACTCCCAGGCCCCACTGTTTCTTCTTAAAAATGGACCATTTAGGGTATCTTTACTCTGACCATTTCTCCTACCAAATGTACCACTTCACATCTCACTGCATTAAATTTTACCTGCCAAACGTCTGCCAATTTCATCTATCTGTTGATGACTTCCTGACCTCTGTTCCCTACATTTCCACACTTTATGTCATCTGCAAATTTTGCAATTACCTCCTGTGTATCCCAATGCAGATTGTCAATGTATATCAGAAAGAACAGAATTCATAAAGAAAGAACATAGAATTCGCTATTTCCCTCCAGACTGCAAAATAACCATTCACTGCAATTTCTATTTTTAGGCAATTTCATATTCATTCTGCAATTGCTTCTATAACACCATGGACTTCAATATTGCTAATCTGTCCGCTATATGTTAATTCATAGATCTGTTTTAAAAGCCAATTTGAAACACACATCATCAACCACACTACCTTCACTAACCATCTTAGCTCTTTCATTAAAAAAATTAAATCAATTTAGAAACACCATTTGCTTTTATAGATCCATTATTGCTTGCCTCAGCAATCCAAGATATATCCCACTGACTTCTATTTGAAAGTTGCTGCTGTTTTAAGTACCTCCTCTTGATTTATTTTTACCCTGTACATTTTCTGTACAATTTCTTCTTAACTTGACATTAGCAGCACTCTCTTCTTTGGCCTATTTTTTTCTCCTGTGCAATTCTCTTTCTCTTTTGGAAATAAGCTAGGGTGAGTCTTGCTAGAGGCACTGTACTAAATGGTCTTTTAGCTGTAATAATGTTTGTAAGCTGTATAGTTTCAACTCTGTGTTTAAAAATCTTGAATCTGTGTAACAAAGTAATAGAGAGCTTTTTTCATGTTTATCTTCATTTCTGTTGTTAATAAACTTTTATTTTCTTTTATTGTTAAAGATGGCAATATCTTTATTTGTCTAATTTATTCCTATGATCTGTAATGCTGAACTTTTATTTCTTATTTTTCTAATCTTTTTTCCCTAAAATATTCACTTAAGAATCTGAACCTCGGTACCTTTGTACCTTGATGACACCATAAAAACGACGTGTAAACTTTTCACTGTACTCATTTGAGTACGTGACAATAAAGCTAATTCTAATTCTGATTTCTCTCCTAAATTATCAATCAACAATTATCATCAGCTTCAATTTCTGTTTGATTTTAATCTCCACATCTGCAGACATCTGTGAGCACTAGATTTGGGTACCCTTCTGTTCTCTACTTTGTGGAGTCCATAGCTGATATAACTACTCTTTCAAAACCTCCAATTGCTTATTTCCTATTTCATATGGTAATCTTTAATTCCACTCTACTTTGGCCAGACCTCTTTTCCACTCACTAAAAGGAGTCCTCGAATATTTTCATGCTTGATTTTTCGTTGTGCTTTTCCGTGCCGAGTCTAAATTCTTGCCTATTTCACCTTCATTTCCCAGGACAAGATCTGACACTGCTTCCTTTCTCGTTGAGCTGGAAACAAACTGATCAAAAATATGAGATAACAAGGTGTAGAGCTGGATGAACACAGCAGGCCAAGCTGCATCAGAGGAGCAGGAAAGCTGACGTTTCGGGTCTGGACCCCTACTATCTCTGATCAAAAATATGCTCTTGTGCATATTTCAGGAATTCCTCAAGTTGCCCTGTAATTTTTCCAGTCTTGAATTGAACTCTCCCACTGTCCCGACCCTAATAGTTTTTACATCTTTCTGAAATATGAGTGCAGAATTTGCTCCAGTACCCTCTGCCAAATACTTGGTTCCCTATTCTATACTGCCTGTAGTACAATAACTGTTCTATTGTCTAATTCTAAACAAATATATTCTGCTTTTGAATTGTCCACACTATTTTCTCTTGTGCAGTAAGAGTGTATCACTTCTCACCCACCCCCAGAACTGTACGGGTGGGCACCCAAAATCAGTAACAGCCATATTTACATTAAATTATATATATATATATATATATATATATATATAAAGCCCTGGATAGTGCACAGCCTATGCCTTCATACAGTTGACATGGGAATTAAGTCAGCAGTAGGCTGACCATTTTTAAAAAAATTAAAAATAGTGGGAAGGAAGGAGATTTTATCGTATCGGGTGGGGGTTGTGCATCACGTATGGCATTTGGGTTCTACCCTGGAAGTTGGTAACCCAATTCCTTCTTATCCTTTCATTCTCTAAAACACATCTACGACCAGCTCTCCTAAAGCTGGCTAATCCCACCCTACCTCATTCCCAGCATCCATTGGGCTTGTTGAAACTGATTGCAGTCTCCCAATGGTGCCTAAAATAATCCTTCAGAGGCCAACATCCCATCATCAATCACCCATTATGCACAAAAACATGGCCTCTCACTGAGTCAGACATTCAGCAACTCAATATCCCTTACGCTTATCCTTTCATGTCAGCCAGGGCTCCCTGATGGGACCAGACTAACAGCCCAATTGGGGAACTCATATTCTATGATGTCCAGCTGGCTGACCTCATTACAATCACTACAACTTTTGGAGCAGGAACTGCAGAAAGTTTGGGGCTTCCTCCCACTTGGAGGTGAAAATCCCACTCTCCACCAGCATAGCCCACCTACAGCATGTCATGACTACAGGACAGGCTCCTTCTCAGTCTGTCTACTTTCAGGGAGCACCAGCCTAACCCTCTCTCTCTCTCACACACACACACACACGCAAACTCCCACACACACTCCCACACACACACTCCCACACACACACTCCCACACACACACACTCCCACACACACACACACTCTCTCACACACGCACTCTCACACACTCACACACACACAATCACACCACACAAACATACACACACACACTCACACATACACACACACACACACACACATACTCACACACACACTCTCACACACACACACACACACACACATATACCCCCCCAGTAAAACTGTATGGAACCTTCGGCCAATTGCTTTCTTTTCTTCCTTCCCTACCTCTCTTGAATACACCATAACCAGGAAAATTAAGTTCCCATTCCACTTGAGTCTGATCTCCATTACTGCCTCCATATTACTGTTCCATGTGGCAATTTTCAACCATAATTTCTCATCCTGTCTGGTCATTTACACACTCACTCATGCTAAATCCATTTTAATCTACTTCAAATTCCTTTCCGCCACTCGCTAATTCTTCCTGTTTCTTGACCACTCTATTCTAATGCTGTTGTTTCCTTCAGTCTTTTGTGCACGTTGGATATTCTCTCTAATGCCTGTCTCTGGTGCCCTGTAAATACATCATCCCCACCTCCTCATCATAACTGCCCAATTGGTTTAAAATCTAAATGCATGTTTTTTTTTTCTCAATGAATATGCCATAAACTACTTCAGCTAAGTCCATAAATAGCAGCATGACACAGTATCTACAATGATTAATGCTTTAAGTATGCATTTTTGTTGCTCTGTCTCCTTCAAATATCTCCTTTCTTGCTTCAATATGTGCAGCAATGAAGATAAAGACATGGATGGGCTCAGGAGCATTGAGGAATCAATTCCCTGTGCAATTTCACCCCCTTCAGCAAGCAGCCAGTAGTGCAGTTTACAGACACAGACAGCAAACATTGAAGTTCTGTAAGGTCCTGACTCCTTCACTCTCTTAATTCCGCTCCCTGAGCTGAGATTCAATGTAGCTGTTGGCTTGTACTCTCCTTACAAAGATTAGGAGGAGCAAGGTGATGAAGGGATTTAGATTAAAGGATGATTATTTTAAAACCACAGCAATGCATAATCGAGAGCCAGGGCTGGTTAGAGAGCGCAGGTGTGTTTGAAGAATAGTGAGCTTAGTGCAGATTAGGGCATAGCGAGCATAATTTTACCCTGTTCACATGTGTGAGGTCACTAATTTGCTTCCTGCACTGCATTCAGGTTTTTCAAACTAGAGTGTTAGCATTGATCACTGTAGCTACAAGTTCTCACTGCATTCTCAGTATCTCCCTGGATTCCTGAATGAAGAGGACCTTCTTCATATTATCATACACCAACAGCTCCAGTGCTGTATTCGAGACCTTTGGGTCACACTCAAGCCTGTCAAGACTGCTTGTGCTCTTTAACTCTAATGTCACCACTTCACCCACTGCTGTAGCCAGAACGTAACTCGACTTTGAGCCTTCTTCTGGTTTTAAGCCATGCAGGTTAACATCGGCACTAGCCTCACACAAACCTGAGCTCCCTACTGAGGGATGGAGCCAGCCGGTATCATGATCAGTGCAGGTCTGCACACAAGCTAATCACACCTCACCCAATTTCAGGGAAAGTCAAATTGTATCTCCGTAATCTCTTCCTGCAAATTCCCAAATACTGTCCCATTAAGTGGACTGGATTCAATGTGGTTGAGAACTCTCCCTTTATTCACTTGTCCTTATCAGAGTTTTATCAGATCACAGCAGCCTTTACATGGACATGAAATCATGTTGAATCTAGAAGTTGAATGAAATGGAAGATTACATGAAACCAGGCTTCTCTAATTCATTTGGGCTTTATGCCTAGAAGACAGTAAGCTGAACACATGTAGAAGTCTGCTGTGTGTAGACGTGTGCATTGTGATGTTTTCATCGATACAAAACAAAAAGAAGATATCATAAGTGTTTCACAGGATAATCTCATCGATTCTTAATTGGAAATGGGGCTGCACTGTGTTCATATCTGGCACCAAGGCATTTCCCTAAAGTATATATATGTATAGTAGGCCCTTTGTATGTGTAACTGAGAGTGGGGAAAGGGGCTGGGAGTGCAAGAGATGCTGAAGGGACAGATAAGAAGTGCAAAATGGTAACCAGCAGTTAAAAGTGCAGCCACTGAGAATGGGAAGACAAGTCTGATTTTAAACAGGGGGAGGTAAATGCAGGAACTGAAGCCAAAAGAAAAAATTTAAGAATGATTTGAAGGATACTAACAGACCTCAGTGCTTTGCTGTCATGTTTTCCATGAATGAGGCAGAGGCTTTTTTTTCCTAAACCCTTGGGGTCCCGTCCACAAAATGCAAACAAAGCATTGAATTAGAACCTTAAGCACTGAAAAAAAACAGAGGTTCTGGGATGCAGAGGGCCAGATAGTTTGTGCGGTGTGTGTGCTATGTGTGTACATCTGGGAGCAGCTGATGGCCATCCCTGAGAAAAGGCACGCATTTCTCACACAGGACATAGTTACCAATACACCTGAATTATCAGAATGCATTCTCACTGCTAGATGGCACTATTCTCTTGCTTTGAACCTGACACCAGTAAAACCTTGACTTGGTGCGATTATGCAAAATGAGTGTTTACAAGTCTTCGATAACAAGGTGTAGAGCTGGATGAACACAGCAGGCCAAGCAGCATCATAGGAGCCGGAAGGCTGACGTTTCAGGCCTAGACCCCAAGTCTTCAGCCTGTTTTACATCTATCCTGAAAAAGTGATTTATCCAGCAATTTTCATAACCTCAGAGTTTCACATTCTTGGAAGCACTTTGTGAAGTGTTGGCTAAAATGTTTGCCAAACAAGGGAGGGTTGGTTTTTCCCAAAGTTTCAACACTAGCACTTTTTCTTGTTCTGGCTTTGTTTCAAATTGATCTGCCTAAAATATTTATTTTTCTTGAAAAGAAAATAGCAGTAAACCGTGACCTAAAATATTAGGGCTGAAGCTTTATTTTTGTCATTGCTGTGGTGTGCAACTTGATGGTATACCCACTTTTACAGGACACGGCAGTGTAGGGTAGAGACGGGGCACTGTTCCATGATGGAAGAAGGAAGCACACTGAGTACTTGTAGGGTTTTGCAGGCTGTCTGGTGAGATTCTGGCAGGTACAACTATTCTTCCAATGAGTGTGGGACGGCACATTTCTGTGTCAGCCAAGCACCAAGCAGAATTAATTGTCAAGTTTGCCAGCTTTGGTGCTCCTCAGCTGTCACTCAGAAACGCCATCAGCATGAGAGGTGACCATCTCATTTCTCTGGACTTATTGGCGTGTGTGTGTCGTCCTTCAATAAGCTCATTGATCAAGCTGGACTTTGCCTGTGTTGAGTCTGTGAAACTTTGCATCGGTCTATCCTTGTCTGATCTTACAATATGTGGAAGCCAGGCAAGATTGGACACTACAGTTTACAGTTCAAGGCCGCTAGAAGCAATCACTTGCTGAATATCACCATTCAGTTGACATATTATTAAGCTAGAGAGGGTTCAGAAGAGATTTACCCAGAATGTTGCTGGATATGGAAGATTTGAGTTACAAAGAAAGGCTGGCTAGGCTGGGACTTTTTTTTACTGGAGTGTAGGAAGGTGAGAGGTGACCTTATAGAGGTTTATAAAATCATGGGTATAGATATGGTTAATGGTAGGTATCTTCTCTCTAAAATGGGGGATTTCAAGACTGGGGAGATATTTTTAAGGTGAGAGGAGAGAGTTAAAATAGACGGGGCAAATTTTTTACCCAGAGGGTAGTTTGACGTGGAATGAACTTCAAAGGAAGTGGTGGATGTGGGCACAGTTACAACATTTAAAAGACACTTAGATAAGTTTATGAATAGGAAAGGTTTGAAGGGATTTGGGCGAAGACCAGGCAGGTGGGACTAGTTTAATTTGGGATTATGTTCGGACTGGTTGGACTGAAAGGTCTGTTTCCATGCTGTATGACTGTATGACTCTATAATAAAGACCTGAGCTTCCAATCACTTGCACTACCATAAAGGTCAAATGAGATGCCCTTGTGGTGTGAAGTTGTGTACAGGACCCTATTGTGTGTTCTGTGCCTGTGGCTGAGCCTATACTATTGACCCCATTTATTCTTGGTCCTGAGTAGAGCTTAGGTCTGGGATTTTTAAACAATATCAGTTCAGGGCATTGATCAGATTATTTTCTGAGCTCTTTAAAAGCAACACTCTCCACACATTCTTTTGGTGGGATAAATTGTGTGAAAATTGAGCAAACCTTGCAATCAGGTTACTGACTGAAGCAAACAATGTCTGCATTTACAGCCTTTTGGGTTTATGTCACTGAACTACATTTAATAGGAAAGATCAAACAACCCATAATTATTTTATCCTCTAACAATCCTGCTCTGACGCACCCGAGGCAAAATTGACTTAATGTTATTGATAGCAGTTTCTCATGCAGGTTCCCCAAGTCCTCCAACATTGTGATAATTGTAAAACATACATGGGAAGATGTTGCAGTCTCCCCTACTGTCTTGAAATTGATTGTAATAGTCCTCGTAACAATCATTGTTTAGCGTCAACTAAATGCTGGCATTGTTACTCCGAGTCTAAAGGTCGTGGGTTCAAGTCCCAATTTAAAGCCACATAATCTGGCCA
Organism: Rhincodon typus; assembly: GCF_021869965.1. Lineage (NCBI taxonomy): Eukaryota > Metazoa > Chordata > Chondrichthyes > Orectolobiformes > Rhincodontidae > Rhincodon > Rhincodon typus. The sequence goes on from NC_063351.1 coordinate 6,146,598, forward strand.
GACAATGCTGAATGAGTGCGGCACATTCAGATATTTTACTGGGCCTATGGAAAAAAGCTGGGAGGTGGCATGCCTTGCAAATAATGCAGTAAACTAAGACCCTGTCTGCCCTCCAAACATTTCAAAGATGAGCCATGGCATTCTCTCCAATGGAGTGGCCAATGGTTACCCCTCAACCAACCACAAGACCAGGAAGAAGAACGGGAGCAAATACGGTGTGATGTTACTGAAGTGCATTCATTTCTGGAAGCTGTATGGCTGCAGGACAGCATGGCTGATGGTCTTGCGTCTGAAAAGATAGTTGTTACTCAGTTCTTTATTGACACTGCAATGATGCAGTCACTTTAAGAAGTTATTCTGTCCTGGTTTTCGTTGAAGAGAAGTTGTAAGATAGAGGTGCCGAGCTGTCTCATAGAAAGTAAACAATTTGTGAGGTCTTGAGACTTTTTTTAAAGTTGGAACAATGGAAGCAGCCTGTGCATGGCCAGCTTTCACACACCAGGCTTTCTAGGTTTTTTTTTAATTTTTAAGTTTAGTTTTGAGCAGAAGCCTTTGGGGTCTCAGAAGAGTTAGAAGCTTAGTGAATATCTCCTAGCTGCTACCTCTTCTGAATTCTTTCTTAATGCTTTTTCTCCTGGATTGGAGAACTGCGTATGAGAATCTGTGCCTGAAGTTCTGCCAATGGGTGTATTTATGGGATGTTACTATGTTGGAACAGTTAATTTGTAATAGTTACTGTATTTATTATTCTGTTAAGTTTTCCAATAGTGAAGTTATTCTAAATTCCTCTTTCTTTGGATTGCATTTTAACTATAGTGTTTAAATAAATTGTGTTTTGCTCAATGTTGAATAATTTGACTAGATGCATCGCATCTGAAACACAACACTTCACATCTATCTTTAAAATAAGAAAACGTTAGGGTCTAGGCTACCTTCTTAAAATACTTTGAGGGGATTTGATCTGGTTCATAACCACACAGAAGACAAAACAATCTGTTCTATCATAAAGGAAATTAGCATTTAGTCCTAGTCTGTCCATTTATCCCATTGCTGTAAGTGAGAACTTGCTGTTCGCAAATTGGCTGCTATATATCCTACATTACAAAAGTGAATTCATTAATTGATTGTGAAGTATTATTGGGTATCCTGTTGGGAACAGTCCTCCATGAGCTCTACATTGTATTTGAATCTCAATGGGAATTCTCTTTAATATCTGCTGTCAACTTTGTGTAATTTTGTATTACTGTTTCTCCACAAATATTCTTTGCTCTTTTACTTTTTCTGATGAAAACAGGATGAGAAGTAACTCAGAGCTTGGCCTACTCACATTCAGCAATGGGGACTCTGTGTTAGTGACACTAAAGCACTCAGAATAGATCATCTTCGTACCCACTGAAGTAACAATGCAAGCTGCAGTTACACAGGACCATGGTGAGTATTGTGTGCAGTTTTGTTCTCCTAGTCTGAGGAAGGACATTCTTACTACTGAGGGAGTCCAGCTAAGGCTCACCAGACTGATTCCTGGGATGGCAGGACTGAGGAAAGACTGGATCGACTGGACTTGAACTGACTAGAATTTAGGAGAATGAGGGTGGATCTCACAGAAACATATAAAATCCTGGTGGACCTGGACAGGCTAGAATGCAGGGAGAATGTTCCCAATGTTGGCAAATTCCAGAACTGGATGTCAGTCTAAGAAAAAGGTGTAAGCCATTCAGGACTGAGATGAGAAGGAATTTCTTCACTCAGAGAGTTATGAACCTGTGGAATTCTCTACCACAGAAAGCTGTTGGGAAAAGTTTGTTAGACATATTCGAGAGGGAGCTGGATGTGGTCCTTGCAGCAAATGGGATCAAGGAAGGTATGGAGAGAAAGTGGGGATGGGATACTGAAATTGCATGATCAGCCATGGTCATATTGAATGGTGGTGCAGGCTTGAAGGGCCGAATGGCCCATTCCTGCACCTATTTTCTATGTTTCTATGTTTACAGTCCCAATTATATGACATCTCAATGTTGTGTAGCCTTCACAGTAGAGTACTGTTAAACTGAGTAAACGTTACTTAATTACACTGGTCGTCAGGTTGTAATTTTCTCTCATTTGGGTCTCTAACTAATTGAGTGAAGTTTATAAAAAAATTCAATCAATCTTCAGACTGTTAAATCCTAGACAGGTCTAGCCTCCCATCATGTTGTTCTTCCTCCTGAGCCTGGGTCCTACGCCATTTCTGACCCTGGCCGTATTCCTGGTGCTGTCCTTGGTGCTGTCCCTGTGTCTGGCTCTGCCTTCACTTCCAGCCCTGGGCCGATACCTGCTCCTCCGAGTGAGACTGTTTGTGATCTCCTCGTCCCTCCTAAATATGCCAAGAACAAAGACACTTTTAGATGTGTCATAGCCATTCAGTGGGACAGCATTGACATCAATGGCAGAGAAGAGTTGACAAGGGAGATAGAAGCCTTTGGATTCGTAGAGTACTACTGACTCCAAACACTGACAAAGCTATCCCAAAATCAATTCTGATCAAGCACAAAGCACAGTAAAGTCAGAATCAACTCATTTACTGCCTTTTACAGAACCAATTTGAACAAAATCCTTTGCACATAGCAGATAATCCCTGTGAAGCTGCAATCAACTAAAATATGCACAAATGGTAAATTAGGAGACAGTCTTTTCTGCGTGGAGACAAAGTGATTCAGAGATGCTTCACTTCTATCAAATTAACATGTGTTTAAAAGATTAACCAAAAGGAAAATGGATGAATTGGCTTATTTAAAGTTACGATGTCAGCGTTGCAAAGGCTGATCACCCTTTAAGCCCTGATACACAATTGAGTATTAATCTGCAACATCAAAGTTTAGTCATCCATTCACTGTATAAAGAATAATAAAAAAAAACACATTCCCAGTTACTTTTAGTCTATGCACTTAGGTAATTCTTCATGACCTATGTTCCGTCCAAACTCAATGTCAATGTGGATATACAAATCTCTCTTCCTTTATCCAAAATGGTGAGAAGACCAAGGATGCTGAACACAACTCTGGGAAACGCTTATGGACCGAAATATCTGGGCCAGCCCAAAGCATGTAGGAAAAAGGGCGGAGAACTTAAATAGGCAGGAGATCAAAATTCAAGCTCCTAATCAAACATAGAAATTGCTAGAGAAATTCAGCAGGTCTGGCAGCATCTGTGGGAAGAAAGCAAAGTTAATGTTTTGAGCCCAGTGACCCTTCTTCAGAATGCTCCCATCGCTTTCAAAGATAAGATTAAAGTTTTGCTGTCAAGTTCCCAGAACCATCAGGACTTGGAGACCTGTCAACTCGCATTTCCAACAATTTATTCAGTATTACTTCCCTAGTAATTGTAATTTTCTTGGGCTCCTCCATCCCTTTCAATTCCTAATTCACCACTATTTCCAGGAAGATATTTGTATCCCCTCTTGTGAAGACCAATGCAAAATATCTGCTCAATTCATCTGCCATCTCCTTAAATTCCATCCCTAATTCCCCAAGCTTATTTTCTATAAGACCAATACTGACTATGTTAACTTTTCTCTTATTTAAATATCTGAAGAAACTTCTCTTGTTTGTGTTTATATTTTTGGCTAAGTGGCATTCATACCCTCCTTTCCTTGACCACTGACTATATCAAAACAGCCTGTACTGAATGAAATGACTGTCTCCCGATGTAAAGAATCCAGGTAACATGATGTACTGCAGTGTCTGTAGTTCAGTCTACAGCTCATAAACTGCTTGAACTTCAAATACTTTTTTAAAATTGTTCATCCCTAGTTGCCCCATGAGAAGTTGCCTTCCTGAACCACCATATATTTGCCTTGGATCAAAATGGTATCCATGAGCTCCCAATTACTGAAGCTTTGACGCATCACCTGTAATGCCTTTCCCGATGAGTTTTCAATTAACTATTTAGTTACATTATTCACTTATCTTTGTTGTTTTATTTCATGTAGTATATTAACTTTACCATGAATGCATACATTGTTAAAACTCGAGCATGGAGTAGGCTTTAATCAATTAAAAGATGCTCACTGAAAAGTCAGCTTCTTTCCCTGTTGTGGATCGAGAACCTATTGCCTACCTAGCTTAGCACTGATATCACTCGCATCTGCTTTTTTGAATTATGGTGGGGTTGATGACTCTCTGTAGGTATCTTCCTCAGATCCGACTGCCTCACCTTCCAAAAGGAAGGGCTTAGGTGCATTAGTGCACAGATGATTGAAGGTGACAGCACCAGTGGAGAGAGCAGTTCATAAATCCCGTAAAAAATAAATACAGTGCCCTGGGCTTTATTAATAGGGATGTAGAGTACAAGAGCAAAAAGATGATATTGAACTTACTAGACCTCAGCTGGAGTGGTATGTACAGTTCTTTGCACTGCATTATGGGAAGGATGTAAATGTATTCAAAAGCATATAAAAGATATTTACAAGAACGGTTCCAGCGATGAGAAACTTTAGTGATCAGGATAGACTAGAGAAATAGGATTGTTGCCCTTTGAGAGAGAAGAAGAGGACAGCTGATACAAGTTTTCAAAACCATCAAGTGGCTTTATAAAATAGATAGGGAGAAGCTTCATAAAAGTGTTGAGAATGAGGGGGCACAGATTTAAAGTAATTTGCAAAAGAAGGTAACTGTTTAGGACTGGAACGCATTGCCTGGAAGTGTGGTGGAGACAGGTTAAATTGAAACATTCACGAGGGAACTGGATGATTGTTTAAATAGAACCAATGGACTGAATCTGACTTTTCTTGGTGAAGTATGAATTGCATGGAGATTTTGGAGTGTCATTTGTTGCAATTTCTAGAGAGATTTCTTGTTTTCTCTTAGTAAACGCGTCTCATTAACTTGCCTACCCAGTCCCCATGGCATCCCTCAATTCTGATTCTAGCCCTATCTTACCACCTACCATTCCCAGAGCAATTGACTACTACCAGGATATCACAGAATTAAACAGCATCCCGGCACCATCTTTAAAAGCCTGGAGTGCATCCAGACAAGCACCCTCATTTCAAGCTGCCCTGAATGTATCCATGGTAGACAGGAGGTAAGCTGGTGCCCTGCTTTGTGGGCAGGAACCTGGCGGATGGGATGGTGTAAAGGTGGGACTTCCCCCTTTCCCCAGGACCAAAAGCAGAGGCAATGACACCATACCAGGCCCAGCCTGACAACGATTGATTTAATTACGAATTTCCTTCCTGAAAACTAATATAAAATCCTTGTGTAATAAATTTGTAATTACTTTATTCTTTTGGTTATGGATCAGACCAAATCCCCTCTTCGGCTTCACATCACTTATATATTGTTCCCTGTTTCCACTTTGCTGTTAATGCCTTCTTTATGCTCCTTCGTTATTTTGTAAATTTCTCCCACTTTGCAGCATTGATACTTCTCTTGGTATCTGTGTAAACCTTTAATTTTATATTGCATTTTACCTCATAAGTTGGTGATTGTTTGACTTTACAGGTCTTATGGGTGTTCTATTGTAACAAGTGTTGCTTTCAATATCTTGCACATTTATTCTGTTCATTCTCCCGTTCGGCAGCTCAGTTTGATCAGTGCAGGCTCAAATTTCATTGTTTCGAAGGGCTTGGGTAGTGAGTGATCTTTCTCCTTCTCAAATTTAATGTCAGACTCGAACATATTATGTTTGCAAGATTTTTCCCTCACTGTCAGTTAATAATTAATTCTGACTTGTTACTTATTGCTAAATTCTAGTAGTGGCTTTGGATGCTACGTTTTACATGTGATACCAATGTGGCCAGAGGTAGTTTTAGATCGACGAACAGGGAAGATTGAGAAAGAAATGGAACAATTCAGATGCTATAATCATGTACAGTTTTCATGTTGTTTCTTTTATTTAAAGCATTGGAACAAAATGGAATTTGGAATATTTTTACTTTATTACGTTGCGACTTGCAAATTATAAATCATATTTTAAATTGCCTGTCACTCACTCATCAAGACCCAGACTTGCCAACAGACCGAACAAATTGATCAATCCCCTTGGGAAAGGGTCATACATGCATTGGGAAGAGTGTTGAGAGAAATAACATGAATATTTCCCCATGTAAAGGAAATGTGGGAAGGGTTAGAAAATGTGAAGCCTCACAGAAAAAGGAAGGTATAACCAGGATTCACTGAGGCATTTAGTGGCCTTAATGAAGTAAAAGTGAAATATTGCAAGCCTAGCCAGTGGGGTCAGTGTGATTAATTACAAAATTCTGAAACAATGTTAAAATATATAGACCAATGATACAGGACTGAAACTGTCAAGTTCTTTGTAAAAAGTGCACAATTAGAAAAGGAAGGGGACTATGAGTAGTCGCTGTAACTGACTCAATGACTCTATGAAAAGGCCATGCTACCCCTGATTCTGAACGAACATTTCATAAGATCACAGTTGAATTTCTACATCAACTCAACTTTCCCACTCAATCACCATATCCCTTAATTCCCTTGGTTCCAAAAAAAATCTACTGCTCTCTGTCTTGAATATACTCAGTAACTCAGTATCTACAGCCCTCTGGGGGGTTGGGGGAGGGGGCGGGGTAAAGAATTCCAAAATTTACAATTCCCTGAATGAAGAAGTTCTTCTTCTTTCACATCTAAATGATTTTTCGCTTACCTGTAACCCCATATTCTTGAAATTTGTACATTTCAGTGAAATTACTTCTCATTCTTCTAACTTCCAGACAGTATAGACTCATTAGACAAATCTCATATACCATCAGTCTGGGGAGCTTTTGTTAGATCTAAGACAAATATGTTATTGTTTAGGTATGGAGAACAGAACTGTACACAGTACCCCAGATGTGATCTCATCAAGCCCTATACAGTTTCTGTAAGACTTCTTTATTCTTGTATTCCAAACCTTTGCAATAAAGATAAACATGGCATTTGCCTTCCTGCTGGTTTGTTATGTCTGCGTATCAACTTCCTCTGCCTTGTATATGACATCCAAATTTCTCCCAATACTAACATTGACCAGTCTCCCACCTTTTAGAAAATCTTCAGTTTTAACATTCTTCTTATCAGAGTGGACAATTTTACACCTCCCCAAATTATACTCTGTTTCTTGCTAAATCACTTAACTCCATCTATATCTTGTGTATCCTCATCTCAGCTTATTTGCCCGCTGAGTTTTGTACCTTCTTTGCACAAAAGCATCAATTCCTCTTTTGAAAAATATGACCTCTAAGAACATAAGAAGTAAAGGACAGAAAGGGTGAGCAGCCTAATCAGTGTACCCATCTACTGCTTCCACCCTCCAGATCACATTTCCACCATTAAGGAGGGTAGCTCAAACTGTGAAACTTCCTGGCTTGGCACATTTGCCACGTGAGAAAGTTCCCTGAATAGAGCAACTTCTACTCCGAAGGGGCCATGTGAAAGATGCTACTGGACCTGATGCCCACAGATGCAGTTCAGAGGTAGCCACGGGAACTGCTGTGTGCCAGGGTAGGCTGTTTGAAAGGACCGTCGCTCACTTTCCATGCCCCATCTGTGCAAACTTATTACCCAAATGACTTCCAATGGCTCCTCATTCTTTCCATGTCATCCCATTCCCCTTTTCACCCCTCATACCCTCCATGTTACCCCATGGCTCCACCACTTCCAATGACCCCTCATAACTTCAATGCTAACTCATAGAATTTCCAAGCTCATTAATCCAATATACATTCTGCACAGAACCAATGAACCCCACAATAACAATAGTGTGCTTAAATAAAAACCCCTTCATAAATTTCTTAAAACATGTTTCTGCAACAACTCTATAAAAGAATAAATTAGCCAGGCCTTTAAGGTATCAATACAAGAAACTATAAGCACTTGGTAGCTCATTAGCTTGAGTGAATCAACATTGAGCAGTAGGCTTTTTTTTTCAGATTTATTTTATCAATCTGTTAACCAAGCAATTCTTTTTCAATTTTGCACATATTTCAACAAAGTAATGGAAGTCTTAGCTCTCAACCAAGCATATATAATGAGTCTTGGCCTTATGCCCATTCCTACAATGGAGTCAACCAGATTGGATAATACAGGGCATAGGCCATTTTAAAAATTCTGCATAGTCTCCATGCCTCTTCAAAAATTGAGTCCTTAGTCTTATTTCCACTGCTGTTTCTCTAAAGCCCATGGACTTCTTTTCCCATTGAGTGTTTATCAAATTCTGTTTTTGAACGTTACTATTGGAGCTGCTTCCTCTAACCAGTGTATTCTAGATGACAACAACTCATGATCAAAAACAATCCTCTTTACTTCTCCCCTGCCCCCCAGTTATTTTGCCAAATTTAATAAATCTGTATCCTTTTGCCAATGGAACCTATTCCTCTCCATCTACTCGATCAAAACAGTTTATTACTCTACCGAATCTCCTTGCTCTTTGAAAAACAGACTGCTCAAAGAATGAAAAAAACAATTGAAGTAAATTATCAGGTATGTTGGAAGACGTAAAGCCAATTTTGGAATTTTAAATGGAATTGGGCCAAAAAGCAGGACTAGTCGAGGAATAGGCTGAACGTATAATGGACCTCTTCCTGTCCTTGACATCTCAAGTTCTTGCGCATTGCATACCTCATCTTTTTCTTGAATTGTAACGAGGAAACAGCACTTTTGCTATCCCACTGCTGTGCACTGAAATTTTGATGAGTCCATACTTAAGCATGCCAGAAGTAGATTCAGTGATTGGAATGCAGGGGGAGTCAACAGGACTCAGAATCTGGAAAAAGTATTCACCAAACCAAGATGATATAAGTTCATCCAGATCTCTGCACTCCTACTGGGTTCTTACAAATGTGTTTTCATCCTAACTTCTTTTGAAACTCCCACTTTTCCCAAAGTGTGCGGGTATTCTTTTCTCAAAATATCCCACTTCATTTCCCTTACTGCTCACAGGCTCCAGTCTCTCACCACTCACTGATTCCATCCTCCTCGTGACCACATTCTAAAGGTGTCCATAATTGTGGAATCCTGTTGCATCTTTATTTGAGCTTTGAACCCCACAACACATCCCTCACCACTTGCTGCAAACCACTGCCTGCCTCTATTCTGCCTTGCCACAGAAAACTGTTTGCATAATATTGTCCACCTTCAGACTCAACTAATCGTATCTAAACCCTTCCTACTTCCCATTCTCCAACTTCCTTAAACTCTGCCTTGCTCTGGCACATGTCCCTTTTCTTACACTAAATCCCACTCACCCAGCACGAACCATTTTCAATAAGCTTACCCATCCACAAGACATGTGAACTCAAAATCCTTGCAAAGCCCTCTATGCATTTTACCACATTAAGAATTTGTTCCTAGATTTGTCTCATCTTCAATCTTGGCCATTCTTTGCTTCCCCATTCTCCATTCAGCACCCTATAACTGTCAGTGCTTTCAGTTCCATACCTCTTTCTCTGTTCAACCCCCTCTTTAATCCTTGAATCATCTTTCCAACTTAAAATTTTCTCCCCAGAACCGACCACTTCTCCCACATCAACAACACACACCCTGCTAAGCTTGATTCCCATATTTCTCATGTGTTTTCAATTTTACTTATTTGTGGGATGTAGGTGTCACTCGCTGGACCAGAATTTATTGCACATCTCTGGTTGTCCCTTAAGAAGGTGGTGGTGAGCTTTCATCTAGAACCATTGCAGTCCAGGTTCGGTACGTTGACCCACAATGCACTGAGGGAGGAAATTCCAGGATTTTGATCCAGTAGCAGTAAAGGAACAGTGACATATTTCCAAGTCAGGATGGAGAATGACTTGGAGGAGAACATACAAGTGGCATTGTTCCCAATGTATCTGCTGCCCTTGTCCTTCGAGATGATAGTGGTCCTGGGTTTGAAAGGTACAGTCTGTGGAACCTTGGTGAATTTGTGCAGTACCTCTTGCAAATAGCCCTCTGACCTGCCTCGTAGCCACTATATTAATATAGCTGGTTCATTTCAGTTTCTGGCCAAAAGATAGTGGGGGATTCAGTGATGGTAATGCCATTGAAAGTCAAGGGGCAATGAATGTTGGAGCCAGTAAATAATGATAAAAAAAAACAGTTATCTGCTCTGGCTCAATGAATAGCACTCTCCATTCTGAATTCAAGGAGTGTGAGTTCAGACTTCACTCCAAAGATTTGAACAGATGATTTAAACTGTCTCTTCAATATAGCCCTGAGGGAATACAACATTCAAATGAACTGAGGCCCCTGTTGACTATTTAGAAAGTTTACAGTTAATCAGGACAGTCATGACAGGTTGGTCATACCTGACAAACTTTGTTGAATTTTTTGAAGTGGTGACCAAGGTGGTGGACAGGGAAGTGTCTATGGATGTTGTTTATATGGTCTTCGAGAAGGCATTTGATAAAGCTCCAAATAAGAGTCTGTTAACTAAGATGGACGATCCTTGAGTAGATTTGTAGCTCTGGTTGTGGATGCTGTGGTTGGTTGGCTCGCTGAGCTGGTTCATTAGTTCGCAGACGTTTCATTACCTTGCTGGGTACATCATCACTCCTACGACCATTGGGCATCAGAGTAGCACGCAAACCCACGTCAACCCTATACCAACTGCTAACTCGAACCAATGACCCCCTACCCACTATGGACAGAACCAACGCGATATACAAAATTCCATACAAGGACTGCGACAAACATTACATTGGACAGACAGGAAGAAAATTAGCTGCAATGGTACATGAAAACCAACTAGCAACAAAAAGACACGACCAATACTCACTCATCTCCATTCACACGAATAATGAGAACTACCAGTTTGATTGGGACAACATCAGGGTCCTAGGACCGGCCTAACAGAGACAAGCACAGGAGTTTTTAGAGGCCTCATTCTCCACCAAGAAGGCCATCAACAAACACATAGAACTAGACCCTATCTTTACACCACTGAGAGGAAAAACCGAAAATGAGGTAATCAACTCCAACGGACCCCAGAGTTTAAATACCAGGCGGGAAAACACAACAGTGTTTCATCGGAGGCTGCACTGATGATGTTACCCAGCAGGGTAATGAAATGTCTGTGAACTAGCGAACCAGCTCGGCGAGTGAACCAACCACAACATAAGATGGAAGACCACAGAATTGAGAGAAAACTGCTGACCTGTCTGGGAAATTAGCTGTGTGGCAGGCAACAGACAGAAGGGATAATGGGTAAGTATTCAAATTGGCAGGATGTGACCAGTGTTGCCCCATAAGGATTTGTGTTAGGGCCTCAATTATTCATATTACTTATTAATGACTTGGATAATGGCATGGAAAGTCATATATCCAGTTTGCTGATGACACAAAGTTAGGTGGCATTGTAGATGATAATATAAAATTACAAAGGAATGTTGATAGGCTAAGTGAATGGGTAAAACTGTGGAAGATTTTGTTTTTAATTCATTCATGGGATGTGTGCATGCTGGGTAGGCCAGGATTTATTGCCATCCCTAATTGCCTGTAGGACAGTTAAGAGTCAATCACATCTGGAGTCACATGTAGGCCAGACTGGGTAAGGACTGAAGATTTCATTCCCCGAAGGACATTAGTTTTTTTCAGATAATCGACAATGGTTTCAGGGTCAACATTAGAGTCTTAGTTCCAGATTTTTTAAAAACTGAATTCAAATTTAACAACTTGTCAATGCAGGACTCGAAGCCAGGTCCCGAGGAGTGGGTCTCTGGATTAATAGTTCAGCGGCAACCCCATCAGGCCATTGCTTCCCCATACAGAGCTCAACGATAAGCAAGTTTGAGGTTATCCATTTTAGACTGAAAAAGGATTGATCAGGGAGTACAATGTAAGTTTACAAGAATGATACTGGGACTTCAGGGGTTATGAGGAGAGGTTACACAAATTTTCTTTTCTCTACAGTTTAGAAGGTTAAGGGGTGATCTGATCGAGGTCATCAAGATATTTACACGAAAAGAAAGGGTAGATAAAGATAAACTATTTCCACTGATTGGGGGTTGTATAACTCAGGGGCATACTTTGAGAATTAGGGCCCGACCATTCAGGAGAGATGTTAGGAAGCACTTCTACACACAAAAGGGTGCTAGATGTTTAGAGCTCTCTTCTAATAATGGCAGTGGATGCAGGATCAATTCTTAATTTTAAATCTGAGATAGATAAATTTTTGCTGAGCAGCAGTATTAAGGGCAGGTATACGAAGAAAGCCCACAGATCAGCCATAATTGAACAGGCTTGAAGGGCTGAATGGCCTGCTCCTGTTTCTATGTTCCTCAATGGACAGAGAAGAATTATTGTCCTTTTCAGAATAAAAGTGCAAGATACTAACCTGCGATGTCTGGCTCTGTGCTCAACAATATAATTTTATTTAGTGTTTGTGAGATCTTTCTATGTGAAAATTGGTTGCTATGCTTGTTCTACATATGGCAGTGTCTATATCTTGAAACTGCTTAATTGGCTGTAAAGTGTTTTGCAGGTACTAAGGATAGAAAAGTGATCCATAAAGATAGTTTGATGCATCAGTCCACTTTGGGGCTGCACTTTGAGATTCCACTTAAGAAACCCTATTTCTCACATTACAGCTTAGTGGGTCAAAATCATCAAAGGAAAGAATTGCTGAATGGAAACTCTGTAGCAGCTTCAGTGCTCACTGTGACAGTGGTCCCCACAAATACTCAGCAAAGATTCTGTGAATAGAAGTGAAGTGAAATTTGAATGCATACTGGAAAATTTCATTTCACAACCTAAAGTATTTAGAATCGCTGTAGTGGTCTTTGAAGGATTAAAACGTGACTTCTCAATTTCCCAGGAGTCTGGAGAGGCAAATCTGGACTGCTCTATTTCCATGGATCTGCTAACATCTCGGTTGGTTAGCATTTAGGAAGGGTTAGTGGGGAGCAACATAGATTTAAACTGCTTGAGAAGATCTCCAAACATACAGTATAGTGACTTTACATGTGCCTGAAGTAAATGTGTCTACTCAAAACAGATAAAATGTTCTGGTGAAACTGGCTTGAAACTCTAGCTTCTTTTAAAGACAGTGTCTAATTAAATTTGTTAATAATTTATGGCAGTCTTGCTGCACAGGTCTCATGCAGAGTTGCCATGGGCACTGCTTGGAATTCTGCTTTGGCTTGATTGCAATTTTCAGGCACAAAATTTGCGATTTTAACGCTGCCCACCTGATGGGAGCAAGTTACGTGAAGAGTTAAAAGACAGTTGTGAAAGACAAGATAAAAACCCGAAAGAACTGAGGATGCTGTAAATCAGGAACAAAAACGGAAGTTGCTGGCAAAGCCCAGCAGGTCTGGCAGCATCTGTGAAGGAAAAGACAGAGTTAACGTTTCTGGTCCGGTGACCCTTCCTCAGAAGACTCACCGATGAGTTCATGGCATCCACCATTTTAACAACACAGTTTTTGGAGATGACCTATGGGTCTTGTGTAACATGTTAAAATTGCTGCCAATATTGTAGCTAAAGTTGTGGCTAATCTCAGCCTGTGCCCAACCCACCAGCAAAAGCTGAGAATTGCTGAGACAGCATTTAGAGGGACAATCACTTTCAAGTTCTTGTGTTATTTGGACAGTTTACAGATCTCGACTCTCTCCTTTATTTTGCTATCAATCAGCTTTTTCTGTTTTTAATGTGTGCTGTTATGGTCATTGGAGGAGATGTCCCAAAAAGGGGAGGCAGCAGCAGGAATATCAAGCAAATACAGAAGGTAAGATGTTGCAGGTGGCACAAGTGCTTTTTAAGCAATTCATTCATGAGATGAGGGCATCACCGGCTAAGCATTCATTGCTAAGGCTCTGGAGTCACATGTAGTCCAGACCAAGTAAGAATGGCAGTTTCCTTCCCGAAAGGGTATTAGTAGACCAGATTGTGGGAAGTGCTGGTAAAGTGCTGCTTCACCTGGAAGATATGTTTGGGAACAAAAACAAAGTTGCTGGAAAAGCTCAGCAGGTCTGGCAGCATCTGTGGAGGAGAAAACAGAGTTAACGTTTCAGGTCCAGTGATCCTTCCTCAGAACTGATGGTGGCTGGGAAAACGTCAGTTTATATGCAGAAAATAGGGAGATGGGTGGGGTAGTAAATCGAGTAAACGATAGGATAGAGCCCGAAGAGAGAGAAAGACAGTTGGACAGACAAAGGAGTTGCTAACGATCAGGCTGGGAGGGTGAATAGCTGTTAATGGGGACTGTTAGTGACTAACAACAGGGGGTGTGTACTGGCAGGCTATGTGGTAACAAGGCCTGGTGTGTGGGGTGGGGGGCTGGGACATGGGAGAGTTTAGGCCCTAAAATTATTGAACTCAATATTGAGTCCGGAGGGCTGTAGGGTCCCCAAGTGGAAAATGAGGTGTTGTTTCTCCAGCTTGCGTTGGGCTACACTGGAACACAGAGATGTTGACTAGGGAGCAAGTTGGTGCATTGAAGTGGCAGGCAACAGATAGTTCAGGGTCTTTTTTACGAGAAGAACGTAGATGTTCTGCGAAGCAGTCGCCAAGTCTACGCTTCGTTTCCACAATATAGAGGAGACCACATTGTGAGCAGCGAATGCAGTAGACTAGATTCTGGGAAGTGCAGGTGAAGTGTTGCTTCACCTGGAAGGTATGTTTGGGCCCTTGGATACTGGGGAGGGAGGAGGTAACTGGGCAGGTGTTGCACCTTCGCCGGTTACAGGGGAAGGTGCCGTCGGGCTGTGGGGAGGTGTTGGGGGTGAAGGAAGTGTGGACCAGGGTGTCCCGGAGGGAACGGTCCCTGCAGAAGGCGGACAAGGGAGGGGAGGGGAATATGTGTCTGGTGGTGGCATCTTGCTGGAGGTGGCAGAAATGGTGTCTGATGATCTTCTGGATGTGGATGCTGGTGGGATGGTAGGTAAGGATAAGGGGAACCCTATCGCTGTTGCGGGAGGGTAGAGAAGGGGTGAGGGCAGAAGTGCAGGAGATGGGTCGGATCCGATTGAGGGCCCTGTCAACAACGAAGCTGGGGAATCCTTGGTTGAGGAAGAATGTGGACATTTCGGAGGCTCCCTTGTCGAAGTTGGCCTCATCTGAACATATGCGACGGAGACGGAGGAACTGAGAGAATGGGATGGAGTCTTTATAGGAAGTGGTGTGTGAGGATGTATAGTCCAGGTAGCTGTGGGAGTCAGTGGGTTTGTAATGGATATTAGTGGCCAGTCCATCCCCAGAAATGGAAACAGAGATGTTGAGGAAGGGAAGGGAGGAGTCAGAGACAGACCAGGTGAAAGTGAGGGCAGGGTGGAAATTGGAGGCGAAATTGAAGTTTTCCAATTCTAGTTGAGAGAGGGAAGCAGCACCGATGATATCATCGATGTATTGGAGAAAGAGTTGTGGGTGGGGGCCGGAATAGGACTGGAACAAGGAATGTTCCACGTACCCCACGAAGAGACAGGCATAACTAGGACCCATGCGGGTACCCATGGCAACCCCTCTTACCTGAAGAAAATGAGAGGAGTTGAAAGAGAAGTTGTTGAGGGTTATGTTTTGGTCCTTGGATACTGGGGAGGGAGGAGGTAAATGGGCAGGTGTTACACCTTCCGTGATTGCATGGGAAGGTACCGTGGGGCTGTGGCGGGGAGGGTGTTGGGAGTGAAGGAAGAGTGCACCGGGGTGTGCCGGAGGGAGTGGTCCCTGCAGAAGGCTGACAAGGGAGGGGAGGCCAATATGTGTCTGGTGTTGGCATTTCACTGGAGGTGATGGAAATGACAGCTAATGATCCTTTGGGTATGGATGCTGGCGGGATGGTAGATGATGACCAGGGGGACCCTATCATTGTTGCGGGAGGAAAGAGAGGGGGTGAGGGCCAAAATGCAGGAGATGGGTCAGACGGCTGAGTGCCCTGTCAACACCAGTGCTGGTGAATCCTCGGTGCTGTTCTTCCAACTTGTGAAACACTCCAGGGAATCCGTTAACACTTTAACACACCACTGTGTTCCCTGGCCAACATCTCTGTCTCAGGCTTGCTGCAGTGTTTCAGTGAAGCTCAGTGCAAGCTGGTAGAATAGCACCTCATTTTTCACTTGGGGACTCTGCAGCCTTCTGGATTTGATATCAAGTTCAACAATTTTAGGGCTTGAGGCACCTTCCCCCATGTCCTTACCCCAACCCCCACAAACCAGGTCTTTGTTATCACATAGTCTGCTATTACACATAACACATTGTTAACGACTAACAGTCCCCATTACCAGCTAATCATTCTCCTAGGCTGCCCATTATCCACTCCTTTGTCTGTCCAAATGTCCTTCACTCTCCTTGGGCTCTATCTCCCCCTGTCGTTGACTCCTTACCCCCTGCCCCACCCTATTATCTGCATAAAAACCAACATTTTCCTAGCTACCATTAGTTCTGAGGAAGGGTCACTGGACTTGAAACATTAATTCTGATCTCTCTCCATAGAATATGCAGACCTGCTGAGATTTTCCAGCAATTTCTGATCTTGTCCCTTCATAGTTTATTCCAGGCAGATTTATTGCTGCTTCTTTTCATGAGTAACAGTTTGTCTTTGATTTTTTTTTCTATCCAGGCACAGTTATTAAAGTTCTGAAGTTTATAATATCACAGTCCTCCTCTTCATTCATTATTTTTAATATGATGAACAAACACTGGTAATTGGAGATAATAGGAACTGCAGATGCTGGTGAATCCGAGACAACAAGGTGCAGAGCTGGATGAACACAGCAGGCCAAGCAGCATCATAGGAGCAGAGAGGCTGACGTTTCGGGCCTAGACCCTTCATCAGAAACACTGGTAATTAGCCATTTTCCACCATATCAGTTCATATCCAAGCCAAGTTGTGACAATTTTGTATTCAGCGCATTGTTTTACAGCCACGTACCTTTTCTGCTGTTGACCCTTTCCAGATCCCTGGGACTTTTCTACACCAGTGGCTGTATTCTTCCCACAGCTAATACCTAAGCTTCTATGAAAAAGAAAGTTTTTATAGAATATGACCGAATGAAAAATGATGAGGTCGCATTTTTGTTGCAAGATAGAATGAATTTGATCTAGTTAATGAGTTATCAGACTTGTTTTTACACTTCACTGTTGTTCATGAGAATTATTAACTTCGGGAAAAATATAAGTGACAATTTGTTGATCGTACGAACACTTAAAAGCAGGTTTGTACTGCTCTTGTATTTGATACTGTTTAAACACAGGTGCAAGCTCAACTCAGCACTGAAAAGTCATAGCTTGAGTTCAAGGGTATTATTTACTATACAATGGCCAATTACTGGCAAATGATTACAATCTTGGAACTGGTTTTAGGGAAAAGACTTCTGAGGCTGCCTCATGCCAGATCCCATTGAGATGAAAAAGGAAGGAACTTCTATAATATAGAGGACACAGTCCCATTTTGTTTACAGCTGCTAGACATTTTACCATGAATTGAAGCCCTTGGATAGTCTGGAACAAAGGGTTTCCAATCCCGGATGATTTCTGTGGCAGAAATTTCTGGACCTTTCAGTATTGTAGTTAGACTAACAGGAGCAGCCTGCAAGGTAAAACTAGGAAACCAAAAACAGCTCACCTTTGTCACACTTTTGTCAACCAAAAAGGTGCATTAAAGCCAAATGGGTGTTAAATCTGTTTTGAGGCCATCTCACATCACTTCAGCTCCCTGGTGGACTTTTCTTCATTGGATCTACCTGACATTTTAGAAGGTGAATATTCATGCTTTTTTTCCTAATAAGAACACTTTCTGAACAACTTGGTCAGTACTTTGAGTTAGGCAGGGTTAAGCATTCTGTGACTCCTTTCCATGTCAGGATTATCCTCAACAGCAGGAACAATCTAATCTACTTTTCTCAGGGACCCATTATCTCACTTGATTCCCTTCCCCCTCTGCAGTCAAACTCACCTCTAGTATCTTGAGGAGCACATGGACATCTTCACTCAGATTTCAAGATGAAATTGGATTATCTAAACCTGTGACATCTGCTACTGAAAAAGACAAGGGCAGAAGTTACATAGGAACACCATCACCTGTAAATCCCCTTCAAGTCATATACAGTCCTGACTCAAAGCTTTATCACTGTTTCTTCATCATTGCAGATTCAGATGTCTTGTCTTCTTCCCTTTCCTTCATGGCTATCACTTCAAGTTCCATATTCCACCATGACAGTTTGTAGCTTCACCCAACTTCCTCCTGCCCATATCAACTTCATCTCTTCTGTGAGACACTGTCCTGTGCTCCTAGATTACTCCCCGACCACATCATCATGTTGGAAGTGAGGATGGTTTGCACAGTTTTCAATTCCATTTGCCATGGTTCGGACGTTAAAACAATCTGCACAGCAAGATCTGGACAATATCAAGACTTGGGCTCATAGCGGCTAGTAATATTTGTGCCATACAGGTGCCAAATTAAGACAATATCTAGCAATAGACAGTCTGTAACTATCTGCCCTTAACTCCTTTTCTTTCTTTTTGCTCCTCTTCGTAACTTTTCTTTTCTCCCACACCCCTCCACTGCCCTACCTGGAGACTGGCGTTGAGAATGGAGCAAACGGGCTGGGCCCTGTGGCACAGCGGAGCGAACAGACCAAGTCCTGTGGCACAGCGGAGTGAACGGACCAGGTCCTGTGACACAGCGGAGTGAACGGGCCAGGTCCTGTGACACAGCGGAGTGAATGGGCCAGGTCCTGTGACACAGCGGAGTGAATGGGCCGGGTCCTGTGGCATAGCGGAGCGAACGGACCAAGTCCTGTGACACAGCGGAGTGAACGGGCTGGGTCCTGTG